>NC_137010.1:50951755-51271755 GCF_032717465.1 Coenobita brevimanus
CAAGACAGCAACCACCTATTTTACTACAGATGAAGGCAAAATGAGAGTTAGTGGTGTAGGATTTCTAATTATGAGAAACCTTGCAGAGAACATTATCAAATTCAGTAGTGCATCTGACAGCAGCATGGATTGAAATTAGACAAAGCAAAAGATACACCCTGAAAGTAATGCAAGACTATGCACTAACTTCTCAAAGCTCAGATGAAGAAATAGAAACATCCTATGATGACATCTCCCAGATGATGGAAGAAGAAAAGGCCAGCTATATCATGTTCAAGGGAGACCAGTGCAAAAATTGGCAAATCGAAAAATGGAGTAGCATGTATGGGAAAATTCAGAGTAGGAGAAAGGAATGACAGAGGTGAAATGGTGGTAAATTTTGCTGAAATGTATAACATGAGAATAATGAACACATTCTTTTACAGATGACCAGGGGGAAAATGGATCCGGAGAAGTTCAAATGGAAAAACAAAGAACGAAATCGACATCATTATAGCAGATAAGAACAAGATCATATATGTCATAGTTATCAACAAAGTAAATATTGGAAGCGACCATAGAATGGTGGGTTGAACAGCCAGATTCAATTTCAGATGTGAAAGAAAGATGACTGACAATAAAACGATGTGTTCAATTAAAGTAAACGAAAACAAAACAGCCCTTCATTTTTTTTTCTTTTAATGTGTCCGACTCTGGGCAAAGGCTTCAGGGCCTATTTCTCGGAGGTAGTTGTCTATCCCAAGGCCCAATAGTCCTCCTCCACCTCCACATGTCACCACCTCGGCGCTGACACCGACCATCCATATTGAATACATGCTAGGGCCATCTCACACAGGACTGGTGTACTGGTACTAGCGGGGGTACTTTTACGACATGTCGGCGGGTCACCTAGTTGATCAGGAAAGTCTGCTTTTACGAAATTCAAATCCTTAAACTGTTACCTGCCCCAGCCGGGATTCGAACCTGGGTCCATTAGGACTGCAGGCTGCCTCTCTACTGATTCAGCCACCGCCTCCCCCTAAATAACGAACAGATGACAGGCTCTAACTTATGCTGAATGTGACGCAGATAAGTTGAAAAACAGAGTAACAAAAGTTCTAAGTGAATCAGCGGAGGTATCAGGGAAAGCTAATGCGACTAAAGCCAACAAGTATTCAAAAATGACCCTCGAACTCATGGAAAAAGGAAAACAAACAGATGAAATAGGAAGAGCTGAATTAAACTGAGTACACTTGTCAACAAGAGAGAGAGAGAGAGAGAGAGAGAGAGAGAGAGAGAGAGAGAAGAGAGAGAGAGAGTCAGATCAAGGAAACTATAAAAAAAAAAAAAAAAAGATAAGGTCTGAAACAGGTCCTATGTAAAATGGCACCAGACAAGCAGCAAATTATATCACTGAAAGACAAACGTCAGTCATTAAATGCAGAGATAGGATGATGAAAAGAGAATTTTACCAAGAACTGAATGCATCAAAGACAATAGTACCAACAGCTAACTTTTCAGTTGGCACAAGCGAAATACCAGAGATATTACCAGACGAAGTAAAAATTTCTCTTAAAAGTATGAAAATAGAGAAGATGGAATAGTAGCAGATTTACTGTCAGATAAAAGAGTAGAAGTACAAAACAGGCTCGCCCACGTATTTACTCAATGTATAAAGAGGAAGAAAATTCCCAAAACATGGAGTAATGCAATAGTTATCTTGCTTTACAAGAAAGGCGACTCACTATTGACACTTTAATTTATTACCAGTTATTTACAAACTCTTCTCAAAAGTCCTTACGAACAGAATAACAACAAATTTAAAAGAAAACCAATCTCATGAACAGGCAGGAATCCGAAGCGGGTATCTGACTACAGATTATCTACACACAATGAATTAGCTAATTGAGAATACTATAGAATATAATAAACCACTGTGCTTAGCTTCTGTTGATCATAAAAAGGCTTTGGATTCAGTGGAGCAAATAGCAATTATAAATTCATTGTGGGAACGAGGAGTAAATAACATTGTAAAACTGCCCGAAAACATATACAAAGAGGGAACTGTTGCAGTTAAATTACATAAAGACCAGGAAAAAATTGAGAAGGGCATGCGTCGGGGAGATACAATTTCACCAAAATTATTTACAGCATGCATTGAAAGTATTTTCAGAAAGCTAGGCTGGGAAAACAAAGGAGTAAACATAGATGGAGAAAACGTTAACCATTTAAGATTTGCAGATGACATTGTTCTAATCTTAGAAACAGAAGATGCATTGCAATATATGTTAATTTAACTAAATAGAGTAAGTCTCAGTGTTGGGCTATAGATGAACTGGGGTAAAACTAATGTTCAGTCCAAATACACCAAAAAATGTCATCAGAATAAGCGAAGAAATTCTTGAAGAAGTCGAGGGGTACAATTACTTGGGGCAAATATTACAACTAACAAAAGGCCACGATAGCGAATAAAAAAAGACGCATTACAATTGAATGGAAAGTTTTTGGTAAACAGAGACACCAAGTAGCTTGTCAATATGTATGAAAGTAAAAGTATAAAACGAATGTATAATCCCAGCCATGAAGTACGGTTGTGAGACCTGGAAACTGAAAAAACTGATGGAAAATCAACTAATCCGTTCTCAAAGCGCAATGGATTGGTCAATGCTGGGAATATCTTTAATAAAGGAAAAGATCAACTTGAGTGAGACAGCAGACTACAGCAAAAGACATTATAGAAATTATAAAAGAACAGAAACTGAGGTGGGCAGGTCATGTAGCAAGATTAAGGGATAACCGATGGAGCAAGAGGCTGACTAACTGGACTCAAAAGATTGTAAGCTTAGCAGAAAAAGGCCAGAAAGAAGGTGGAGAGATGAGATACAGAAGCTTACAGGCAAAACATGTAGAGACTAACTCAGTCAAGGAATTCGTGAAGAAGGATGGGGGAGCCCTTTGTTCAGCAGTGGCTGCTGCTGCTGATGATGATGATGAAGATGATGTTAACACTCACATTGTCCTTGACACCTTTCGTGATGTTCCGGCACAATAAAATCCCCAATTCATCCCACTGACACATGTAACTAATTATAATTCCTGGGAACTTTAAAAACACTCCATTGTACAAACACAATGAAAACAACGGCTCAACAACATATACTGTATAATACATTCTAGATGACACAATACACCTACAACCCGCACAAAGCACACCACTCTCCTCTTCCTCAGACATCACATTCGGGTTGCCCACATATTACTCACCAACACCTGGACACTCAACTCAAGCTTCCTCCAGATCACCGCCCTATCATCATCGCCATAGGAATACACTCGAATCACACATCACGTATATAATCTGAATGAAAGTTAACTGGACAAAATTCACCGAAGAAATAGAACAGCTCTTCATCACACAAAGCAACACGTCCATCAACATCACTGACAGGCATATTATGAAATATTAAAACATTTCTTTTTATATAACAGAATGGAGGAAGGAAAAACAAATGGGTAAAAAAAAATAATCCATACACCAGATTACTGGTGTCCTCTGTTCATAAAATATCTGTAACAGTTAGACTTGAACAGTTGTGGGTTGAAATTTGGAGGAAAACAACTTTGGGGAAGCGAGTTCCAGAGAGATGCAGTTCGGGGAATGAAAGAATTCTGATAGGCAGAAGTTCTGCAATATGGTTGAGTGACATTCCAGTCATGAGCGCTACCAGATGCCCGTGTAGCACGAGGGAAGGCATGGAGAGGTGGCACCATGGACGCAACTTCGTCTGAGCATTTGCCAAAAAAATATCTGTAAAATAATGAAAGGGAGGCAACATTTCTTCTTACTTGCAGGGGAGGTAGTTTATATGTAATGGCAGGGTTGTTAATGATTCTAACAGCTTTATTCTGAATTTTGTCTAGTTGTCTTAATGCAACCTCTCCACAACCATTCCACAAGGGTGAGCAATATTCAAGCTGAGAGCGCACATGACTTATAAATTATAGCTAACTGCTCATCGGCGAAGAAGTTACGGACTCTGTACAATAATCCAAGTTTCTTTGAGGCGGCTTTAGCAAGTGATCTGACATGAGAGGTCCAGCTGAGGGCACTGTTAAGTGAGACACCAAGAATTTCAATACTTTTGGAGATGGGAATATTAGTAGCACTGAAGGTAATGTACGAATCTGGCAATATCTGTCTATTAGTAAACTGTATATATTTAGTTTTACTAGCGTTAAAAGAGACAAGGTTGTTTTGTCCCCATTTGCTGATTGTAGATAGATCTTGATTTATGGAGATGGCTGTACTGAGTTGAGAGGTAGAGATATTAGACTTTGTGAATGGATGTCTGAGTGTGAATGAACTATGTAGTGTTGAGTCATCTGCACATGAGTGAATGGGATTGTGAGTGACAGATAAGAGATCATTAATATGAACCATAAATAGGGTTGGCGCCAGAACTGATCCCTGCGGCACGCCGGCGTTAATTGAGTGGAAATTCGAATATACATCATCTACTTTTACTCTTATTTTCCTGTCACTAAGATAAGAAGAAATCAAAGGAACAAAAGACGTTAGTCCATAGCAAGGGAGTTTGGACGGCAGGGAACGGTGCCATATTCTGTCGAAAGCTTTAGAGATATCAAGAGCTACTGCATGAGTTTCTCCAAAAAGATCAATTGATTGATGGATGGTATGAGTTAAGAGATTGAGTATGTCAATGGTGGATCTTTCGTGGCGAAAACCATATTGTCTATCACTAATTAAGTTGTTGGATTCAAGATGTTTAACAATATGCAGACAAACACCATATTCCACGAGGCAGCAGAAGACACTACAGCCCAAACTTTACACCAAAGATTGTTCGACTCATAAAACAACAGAAGTCATTCAAACACAACTTTCCTCTTCCATACACACAAAACATTACCAGATGAGTTCAACAATTAAACTACGAAATTGACAAGAAAAGAAAACAGAGAACTGAAAGTCTTTGTAATACCACTCAGCCACTCCACAGACCATTCTCGGCTATACATAACACTGAAGAGTATCAGGAAATCACAAATAAGCACCTCCAACTCCTATGCTGTCATCGCCTTCAACACCCAACACATCCTTTCTTACAAAGAAAAAGTAGACATATTCATGAACCACCACAAATATAAGTCACCGTACACCAACATGCACTGAGTCTAAAAACTTTGTAACTGACTACAGCGCAACTCCCTTCACCCCTGAACAAACACGTAACCCTATCAACAAAACAAAGATCTCTTCATGTTCAGGGTAGGGTGGCATCAACGACCTACTTCTAAAACATTTAGAACCACAAAGCATCTAGATCCTCACAAACATCAGGAACTGCTAGCAAACATAGTGTAGCATTCCATACATCTGGAAACAATGAATAATCATCACAATACTTTAACCAAACTAACACACATTTCTTCCTACAGACTCATAACACTACTTAGCACACCACCGAAGATTACTGAACACCTGTTTCTTAAAGGCACACCCCATGACCTCATGCCCGCATTGCCCCCTCACAACACACATTTGATTGTACCAATTCCACGTAATCCGCACAACATACACTTCACAATAGACATAAGTAATGCCTTTGATGCCACCCCCTAACGCAAAGTTATCACCAAAATCTATAACACAAACATAGAGAACAACATTAAATGCTGGTTTCTAACTACTTATCTGGTAGACAATGCATATGTTACTCTCCAGGGCAAGTCATCACGAACACTAATATCAATACACCAGTCCTGTATAAGACAGCCCTAGCATGTATTCAATATGGACGGTGGGTGTTAGCGCCGAAGTGGTGAAATGTAGAGGTGTATGGTGTGTAGGAGGACTACTGGGTCTCGGGAGCAGGCTGTGAAGCCTATGCCCAGAGTCAAGCATAAAAAAAAAAAAAAAAAAAAAAAAAAATTACCTCTCCAACAGAATTTCACAAGGCTTCGTTGTTTCACGTACACATTATATTGTGCACGAACGTCATTCCTTCACTCCATCTGTCCACATTGTCCCGTATGTGGATGGCATTACCATAGAGACTATGCATTACTGTACATCGCAAACACAGCGTTCTTTTTCGTTTTCGTTTTTAAAGGCTCCAACATGCTTGCATGTGTCGGCCTTGGTCACCTAATGGCGGCTCTCCACGCTGCACGATCCATTGCAGCCTCCTTGTTCAGTCCCTTAACCCTAAGGTCACACTTAATGACCTTGTCCCATGTCTTTCTCGGTCTACCCTTCATGACCCCACCCCCAATATTAACACTTCTCACCTTCCTCACCCAATTATCATCCCCCATCCTCTCCACATGTCCAAACCACCTAATCTACCTCTTCTCATCACAACACCAATACACTCCAGTCCCATCCTACCTCTCAACTCTACCATTGTAAACCCAGCCCCTCCAGGCCTTGGACACAGGGACGCACTGCACATCCACCTAATCATTGTCATTTCTGTACGTCTGAGCCGGCGAATATCTTCCTCCTTCACTGCCCAGGTCTCACTGCCATACAGCATTACACTCCTAACACATGCTGCATACAAAGACCCCTTAGCACGAAGGGAGAGCCCTCTCAATGTCAGGAGAGGCAAGAGCTCCCTGAACTTCTTCCAACCACTTCTCACCCTGGCCACAGAGCTAGCTCCAGCCCCACCTCCAGCACACAACATGTCTCCCAAATAACAAAACTCTTCCACACACTCAAGTTCAATCCTTTCACGTCTGACAATCTCCACCTGCTCACCCTGGCACGCTGTACACATAAAATCAGCATTATCTCGCAGTCTACCTCTGATACCACTACATCTCTTATGCACCCATTTATCACACACACCGCACAAGATGGAATTACTTCCCATGCCCTTGTGGCAAACTGCACATGGCCACTCTCCCTTGTCTTTGACAGTACCGCCACCAACCCTAGATATCATCACTTTTGTTTTATCTGCATTTACCCTTAAACCCTTTTGCCCCATACCATCTCTCCACTTCCTAAACCTTTCCTCCGCCTCCCTTTCATTCTCTGCAATCAACACCAAATCATCAGCATACAACAACTCCCACGGGAGTCCGTTTCTAAAGTCACGTGACAGGGCTTCAAGTACCATGATAAACAACATGGGACTCAAGACTGACCCCTGATGCACACCAACATTCACGGAAAACTCATCACTAAAATCTCCATTCACTCTCACCTGGGTGTGAGCACCCACATACAAGGCCATAACCACCCTAACCAGCCACTCCTCCAAGCCAAGCTTTCTCATTGCCCACTTCACCACCTCTCTAGGGACTCTGTCAAAGGCCTTTTCCAAATCAACAAAAACAAAATAAAGATCCCTTCTCCTACCAATATATTTTTCCTGAAGCTGTCGAACAATGAATATGGCATCAGTGGTCCCCCTACCTGGCATAAACCCAAACTGCATCTCATCGATATTCACTCTTTCTCTAATCATACCTTCTAAAACTCTCTCCATTACCTTCATTATCTGATCTAAAAGCTTTATACCTCTATAATTTCCTCTTTCCAGGGCATCACCCTTCCCTTTATACACATTTACAATTACACTCTTCAGCCAATCATCTGGGACAACACACTCATAAATAATCCTATTTATCAGGTCAGTGACTAAACTCACCCCTATATCGCCTGAGGCCTTCAACATTTCGGCAGTCAACCCAGACACACCTGCTGACTTCCCCACTCTCATCCTGCCTATTGCCTCACTCAGTAGCAGTATCAATCAAAGGCCAAGGGCCAGACACTGGATCTGCTGGCTCCAAACCTTCCCTGTCCCAGTCAAACTCCTCATTCAACAACCGGTTATAATGCTCTCTCCATGCATCTTTAATATCCTCACTGTTCACCACTATCCTTCCTTCATCATTCTTCACACACTGCTCACCTATGATATCCCGATTATCCCTCTTCACCTAACCTGCCACCCTTAAATATATTTTTCCTTTCCCCATGATTTAGGTTATCAAGTAATTGTCTCTGTGACTCAGACTTTGCCCTGCATACCTCTCTTCTAGCCCTACGCTTGGCAGCCAAATATTCCTCTTTGCTACCACCCTTCTTCCATTCCCTCAGTACTCGTATGCTTTAGGCTGATGATCGCTCCAGCCAAATCAGCCATACAGTAATCACCACTAACAACCAAGAATGCAGGTGCTTCCCCTAACATCACATTATACCGGTGCCACACATCCTCTCCATTAAGATCACTGGATTGACTTACAACACTGAACTCACATTCAAGGACCTCATAAAAGACACCAAATTATACTGCATCCCCAGATTCAGTGCTTTGAAGAGAATTGTCGGGAAAGACTTTAGACAAAAAAAAAAAAAAAAAAAAAAAAAAAGACAGCGTCTACTGTAAAAACGGTACATCGGATCGGTGATGTCCTAGGCTTCTCTGGTATGGGTCCCCGTCCTATCTGACATCCACACGTTGCATAGCTATACAGAACAGCGCTCTACCCCTCAGCACTGGCTGCGCCAAAACCACCCTCACAGCTCACTTAAACTTTCCAAATCCTCCGTGTTAGATCTACACATAAGCAAAAAAATTCTGCATGACAGCCTGTGCTAACACAGAACATCCCTGCCACTATGTAACGAAGCCATACAACACAACACAAGCAGACACGGGAAAAAATGACCATGAGAATAATGACAGTTATTTTAGAGGTATACTATGTCCCATTATTAATGATATAATAAAGTCTACCGGTAATTTACTTTGGCAAGCAAAATTATTCATTAGCAGACGTTCTTGGAAGGACACAAGAGTGAGAGCAGTGTAAATGAGTTATTTGAGGAGCCTGAGGAGTCACATGGAGAGACAGGCTGACAAATGAGGATATAAAGGAGCGTTGTGGTGTGGATGTGGATGTGATAGGAAGCGTTAGGAGGAACACACTGATGTGGTTTGGCAGGGTATAAGCACAGAAGCACACACACACACACACACACACACACACACACACACACACACACACACACACACACACACACACACACACACACACTACTCATCATGGAAAGAAGTGAATAGTGGAGTACCACAGGGTTCAGTGCTGGCACCAATCATGTTTTTAGTGTATATAAATGATATAAACAGTAACACTGGAAATGAGAGCTATCTGAATATGTTTGCAGATGATGCAAAAATACAAAGGAGAATTACTAACACAGACTCTTGTAAAGAGCTACAAGAAGAATTAAACTTCATAAATGGAGTAATACATGGCAAATGGAATTCAATGTGGACAAGTGTCATGTAATCAAGTTTGGTAAAAGTGGAAAAAGACCTGATTGGGATTATACATTAGGAAATAAAACCCTATACACATCAGAAAGATAGAAGGACCTAGGTGTGATTATCAATAACAGACTATATCCGGCTGACCACATCAGCGAGAAGGTACGGAACATGTATACACTGCTTGCAAATATGAGAATAGCATTCACATTCATAAATGAAGACATGCTAAGAAGGATAATAACATCATTCATTAGACCAACCCTGGAGCATGCATCAGTAGTCTGGAGTCCTCATCTCAAAAAACACATAGACAAGATAGAAAAAGTTCAAAGGGCCGCTACAAGATGGATACCAGTCTTAAAGATACCTAAGCTACGAAGAAGGGCTAAATAGACTGAATCTACCAACACTACAGGAGAGAAGGAAAAGAGGTGACATGATAATGCTATATACGTGCATGTCAGGGAAGGAGAAAATAGCCGTAAATGATTACTTAACATATGGAGAAGCATCGGCAAGAGGACACTGCAAAAAACTGCATAAGAAGAGAGATGATAAAGACGTAAGGAAATTCAGTTTCCCAAACAGAGCAATTGATCAGTGGAATGCACTACCGAATGAAATAGTGTGTGCCAAAACAATTCACAAATTTAAGGATATGAACGATAAATATGGTTTAAGACACGGAACAGTACGAGCTTGACTCATTCCCGTAAAGATACAATTAGGTAAGAACAATTAGGTAAGAACACACACACACACACACACACACACAGGCTTTAGGAGGGTGAGAGACTGACGAGGAGAGTGTATGAGTGAGGTGGAGGAGGGGAGAGGTAGGAGGAGGCCGAGGATGAGATGGAGGGATGGAGTGGAGAGGTATATGAGAGAGGGGGTGTGTGAGTTGGGAGCAGGGCAGTGAAATGGCGGGGGTCAGGGCGGCGTGGAGGCGATTTGTTTGTGGCCACCTCGTACGGGATTAAGGCGTCTGGCAATACACAGTTAGATAGATAGACTCGAATTCCCATTTGTTTTTTGTCTTGTCCAGTCCACTGAGTGTTTAGTGTCTAGTAATTACAATTTTAACATGTTCGCCATTCGGAGTGAGAGGGGTTATTATAAATGTCTTTTACTGATAATGAGTAGTGAATTACTAATGTTTGCTATATTGGCCTAAGTGAGAAATGCAAAATACTTCAGTTGAGATAATCTGTGTTAAATGGAAATATTTTAATTTGGTTTGTAGTTATACTGCAAGGAAATACACTTTTTTTCAAGAAAGTATTTGCTGCATTAAGCCTATGTCAAATGAAAATACTTAATTTAGTGTGTGCTGTTATACTGCAAGGAAATACACTATTTATTATTTTCAAGAAAGTATTTACTTAATTTCTTTTCTTAATATAAATGCCACGTTGATTTCAGAAGTAACAAAATGAATCGGGGAGGAGGGGGAGAGAGATGAAACAAGGGTTGGAGAGAATATATGTTGAAGATCTGCTGAATGCTTTTCACCCTGAGGGAGGGAAGTTGGAACCCCGAGGGTGGAGGATCACCTCGTAGAGACCTTCTCTCGTAATTCTGAGTATTTGTTTAAATCTCTTATTTACTCAGTCTCTCCTTGTGATTTCACAAAGATGACCGACAACAAGGTACCTATATTACTGTTAGGTGAACAGGGACGTACTAGTGATAGAACACTTTGTGTCCAGAAGATGTCTGCTCCGCTCAGGTATTGAACTTGGGACCATCTTATTGTCAGTCAGACACTCTAGCACTCTGCCGTGGGGCCAAGAGAGAGAGAGAGAGAGAGAGAGAGAGAGAGAAGAGTAGAAACAAAGCTACGGTAGGCTATTATATCTTCAATAAACCTGTCGCTTCACCCTGGCCTATGCACAGGATAGCTACTGTATAATGTCATTCATTCATTCATTCATTGCCAGACGCCATGTATCCCAAACGGGGTGGCCAAGGGCTTAGAGTTAATTGTTTTACAGGGAGGGGCACTAATCCTCCACCAACCCCACTTCCAAATTAGGTTAATGAAAATACCTGGAGTATAATGTGATTCTACTCATATTACACAGTCCATCATACTTTCTTTAGAGATTCCGTGGAGATAGTTCCCTGCACTGAAAATAATGATAATTTCTTACAATTTACAAGAACACATACCAAACTGATCTACAGTACAATCGTCTGTGAGGCAGAAGCGGTAGTTGTTATTATAATGTCTTTCAGATGGACTATTTATTACACAGAATGAGAAGTTACAAGATTGAATAATTGATCAAAACTTTTAGCCACCGAATAACAGTAAATCCTCAGGCCTGGACACTGGCAGTTGTTTACAAGAGGTGCGTGGTTATCGCTCCCACACACAGGGTTCCTCTTGTGTGGAAAAAGGACTTCCACAGAGGTAGCCATTAGTTTGGAAAGGTAAATGGATGAATTTGAGAGGTGAGGGAAGAGGTAAAGAGTTGCAGAAATTAATAGTAAATGAGATGTACTAACAGATATACTAGTGTTAGTACATCTCATTTACTATTAATTCTGTATAATGTACATAAGAAATTATTTTTCTGTAAAGTACTCGAAATAACCGATACTGGACAATGAGGTACTCGGTATCGATACTCGATACTTCGATATTAGACTGGAAAATACTCGGTATCGTATCAAAAAAGTCAGAGGTATCGCCCATCTCTATATCTATATCTATCTATCTATCTATCTATATATACACTTCTGCATTGCCAAGCCACCTCTAGCAAGCTCAGGGATGCTGCATCTAGCAAGCACACTGGAACACTGGCACCCCTTCTGCGTTGCCAAGCCATCTCCAGTAAGCTCGGGGGTGCTGCATCTAGCAAGCACACTGGAACACTGGCACCCCTTCTGCGTTGCCAAGCCATCTCCAGTAAGCTCGGGGGTGCTGCATCTAGCAAGCACACTGGAACTCCTTCTGCGTTGCCAAGCCGAATCAAGGAATCCCGGTTGTGCTGCCTCTAGCAAGGATTGAGACGATGGGCCCTCATTGCTGCTGGTACTCGTTGCTCGATCGCCGATATGGGCGGTGTGGCGGTTCCAGGCTATAGGGGTACTTCTGATTTTGGGTTGCATCGGCTCTTTGTGTCCTTCTTGGACGGACACTCATACCTCCGCGACTCAGGGATGGCTACACAGATTTCCTCTTGCCCCTTTTTGAGCCGAAACTGTGGTAGATCTTTTGACCTGTCGTGTAAGGTCCCTGGATATTTTACTACCCCCGTCATCTTGTAATTCACGTCATCGTGGCAGGAGGTCGAATATTTGCTCTCAGCTGGTGATGGGCAGATCTGGAACGCCTTATTCATGGCCTTCCTTCTCCCTTTCTGTTACAAGGAGATTTGAATGGTCACCATCCACTATGGGGAAACAGTGATGCCAACCCTCGGGATGTAATGCTGACATCTTTAGTGGAAGTTGAGGAGTTGGGAATTTTAAACTCCAATATAATGACTTATTTCCATAGCCAGATAGGAACTTTTAATGCCATTGATTTGTCCTTATGTTCAGCTGATGCTGTTTTAGATTTTAACTGGGATGTGTTGCCAGACCTGTATGGCAGCGACCATTTTCCATTACGTTTAACTGCTAGTGCAGAGTGCAGGTGAACCTCAGCCACGTCTTCCTCGCTGGTTTCTGGATAAGGCAGAGTGGCCACTTTTCAGGGAATGAAGTTCCATTTCCCTTTCTGTCAATGAGTTTGGCTGTCTTACTGAGGCTGTGTCATATTTCATTACTGTGTTGCACTCAGCAGCTCTATTATCTACTGTATTCCAAAAACGAAGGGTCAGTTTCCTAAACGTCCGGTTCCTTGGTGGAACTCTGAGTGCAGTTCTGCAGTGAAAGCCAAACGAGTCGCCTTCTCTCGACTTTGTTGTCACCGTGGGGATCCTCAGTATTTGGTGGCGTATCAAAGGGCACGAGCTAATATGAGGCTGGTTTTAAAGGAGGCCAGGCGTTCATCCTGGAAGGGTTATGTTTCCTCCATCAATTCGAGGACTTCCATCACCCAGGTGTGGAACCGGGTAAGAAATATTTCAGGGAAATTTACTTTCCCTTCCCCTCCTGTTTTATCTGTAGCAGGTGGAACTGTGGCTGATCCATTTGCTGTTGCAGAGTTGCTTGCTGATCATTTTGCTAGTGCATCAAAGAGGGATGCAGATACACCTTCGGCTTGCCACCGTCGGCGTCTAGAGTCTCGTGGTCTCAGTTTTGCCTCTGCTGGGGGAGAACCTTACAATATTCCATTTTCAATTTCTGAACTCCAGGCCGCTCTGTCGCAGTGCCATGATTCCTCTCCTGGTTATGATGATATTCCTTATGCCTTTTTGACGCCACCTATCTGATGAGGCCCTGTCGTTTTTGCTTTCACTGTTTAATAAGATCTGGTGTTCTGGGGAGTTTCCACCTTGTTGAGGTGTTGCTGTAGTTATCTCCCCCAAACCAGATAAGAACCACCTACAGGTGACGAATTATCGGCCTATTTGTTTGGCGTCTTGTATATGTAAAGTTTGGAAAAGATGGTCAATGTTAGGCTTGTGTGGTTTTTAGAGAGAGGTGAGTTCTTATCTCCTGCCCAGTATGGTTTTCGAAAAATGCGATCTACCTCTGATGCACTACTGTCCTTGGAATCTTCTGTCTGTGAGGCTTTCTCCACTAACCAACATCAGGTCACGGTCTTCTTCAATCTGGAGAAGGCATATGACACTGCCTGGCATCATGGCATTTTACTCTCTCTTCATGAGTCTGGTCTTTGTGAGCACTTGCCTGTTTTTACTCAACAGTTTTTATCTAACCGAATTTTAAGGGTGCGAGTGGGAGGAGTGCTTTCTAATGCCCAAGCACTAGAAGATGGAGTACCACAGGGAAGTATCCTTAGTGTTACTTTGTTTGCTGTAGCCATTAACAGCGTCATCAGTGTACTTCCTGACAGTGTACGAGGATCACTTTCAGTTTCCTTCACCGCATCTAGAATGTCTCTGACAGAGAGGAAGTTGCAGCTGGCTGTCAATAGAATTTCTGACTGGGCAGAATCTCACGGTTTCCATTTTTCTTCAACAAAGACAGTAGCTATGCATTTTTGTCGTCTTTGAGGGGTTCACCCAAACCCTGACTTGTATCTCTATGATAGGAGAATATTCTGTGTGGGAGACGCGGTTTCTGGGTCTTCTGTTTGATAGATGACTAACCTGGGTTCCTCATATTCGTTCTGCTAACGTGGCTTGTCTTAAAGCTTTGAGTCTTTTGAGGGTTTTAGCCCATACCTCTTGGGATGCTGACCGTCAGACCCTGCTCCTCTTGCATAGGTCTCTTATTCTTCCTAAACTTGAATATGGATGTGAGGTCTACTCCTCTGCAGCAGATGCCTGTCTCTGGTTGTTAAATGCTGTGCATCATGCTGGTGTACGTCTGGCAACCGAGGTACTCAGATCATCCCCGATTTCAAGTTTGTTGGTGGATGCTGGTGTACTCCCCTTGGATTTGCAAAGCCAGTTGCTGAAGATAAGGTGTTGGTATCGTCTTCACCGCATTCCAGACTCAGTTTCTTGTGCCATCATCTCCCAGGATTCCCAGTCTTCTGTTTATGACACTCATCCTAATTTCCCAAAGCCATTTGGTTACAGGGTCCGGTCTGTTATGTTAGCCCTCTCTGTCCCGAGAATGGCAATTTGTCCACATCGGATCCCAAGGGTGGGTTCTTGGCTACTCCCTTGTGTGACATTTTGTAGGTCTGTTGTTGAAAAAAAGGACTCGCTTCCCTCTCAGGTGTCTCTCTCTCTCTCTCTCTCTTTCTCTCTTTTTAGAACACGTCTCCGTTCATCAGGCTTCTGTCCCCGTTAATACTAACGGGTCTAAGACTGATATTGGAGTAGGATTTGGTGTTGTCTTTCCCTTTAGTAGGGGCGGTAGCCTTCCAGGCATTACTTCAGTGTATAAGCGGAACTGCCTGCAATTTTATGTGCTCTTGAATTCATTTTTGTGATTTTTAGTGACTCGCATACCATAGTGCTTTGTCTGCACTGGAGTCTTTTAATGCATCCCATCCATTGGTTTTATCAATTTTAGAGTGGCTTTTTTTCTTAGCCGTCATGGCCGCCATGTGAACTTCTGTTGGGTTCCTGCACATGTTGGCATGGTGGGCAATGAGAGGGCAGATACTTTAGCTACAGCTGCGTCTTCTCAACAGCCCCCAACCGACTACCCACTTCCTGCTTCCGATATAAAACCGTACTTGCGGTACGCAGTTCGTAAGTGTTGGCAAAGACACTGGGATGTTGTTTCTCATAATAAAGTAAAGAAATCTTTCAGAGAGTGGTTGTGCCAAGGGTTCTTCCCTCCATGTCTTGGCGATTGGAGGTGGCTCTTGCTAGGCTTCGCATTGGGTACTCTCGGCTTACACGTGGATTCCTCATGAGTGGTGAGACTCAACCGTACTGTGATGACTGCCTTGTTCCCCTTGCTGTCCGTCACTTGTTGATCGAGTGTCCGAGTCTGGGGGACCTTCATCAGAGATTCCTCCATAGGCACAAAGGGGCAGATGGTACCGACTGTTTGTCCTCGATGCTCGGTGAAGCCTCTAGCGATTTTACTGGTGTTTTTAGTTTTCTTCAGGAGGTGGGCCTCCTTCCATTTTTATAAGTAATTGATATTCTATAAATTATTCTTTTATTATTTTCAATGTTTTATTCCTACTAGCAGATATTAACTTTATTTTGAATATACACTTTCTATTTTGCTGCATCTTTTACTTTGTTGTCTGGTGGAATATGACCCTGGCAGTTGCGCCATCAGATTTTAGTTATTTTCAATCAATCAATCAATCAATGGGAAGACCAGGGGCTGTTGGAGGGCGCTATTATCCCCGCTTCGAGCATTTCTTGGACCTGGCGGTCTTCCTATTGGCATTGTGCCAGTTTTTTTCAGCTTGATATCTGGTGTACGGGAGTCCCGTAGTGTGAATGGGGTGATGTAAGGCCTCTCTCCGGCCCTGATCTTCCTTGCTGCGAGGCGAAGGCCTCCTCACATAGGAGGTTTAGTTGCTCTGTATGGTATGACAAATCTAAACTAGCGGCTAGGGTGGGGCGCGAAGCTCTGTACAGTGTGCCACGTTTTCCATATGGGCCATCCCTCCCCCCCCCATATCTTTCTCTCTCTCTCTCTCTCTTTGTCCTGGGGGGAGATGTGCATCTATCTATCTATCTATCTATTGCCAGACGCCAAACTCCCGTAAGGGGTGGCCATTTGACTTTGAGTTATTCGTTTTACGGTGGGGGGGAGGGCACTAACCTTCCACCAACCCACTTGTTGACACGTAGGGAGCACGTATGGTTTGGTTATATGGTTACCACCCAGCGTTGTAAATGGTTTCTTGGCTTACAGGAAACCATTTGCCTTGTCACTCAATGTAAAGCCACCTGTAAAGGAAAGAAAAACAATAAGAAATGACAAGAAAGATGGGAGAATAGGAAGAGAGGAGGGCAGGCACAGAAAAAGATGTGCGTCACCCTGGGGAATTATGTTTCTTTTATGAGTGACTGTTATAAACTTATGCTTTCATTTCTTTATTTTGTTTCCATTATCATCTAATTATATTTAAAAATATTAATTATTGTTTTACATATGTCGCCAGATAACCTTGCTGGTGTAGAGCCTTGATTTATTTTCATTCAATCACTCTCTCCCTCCGTTCTCCCTCCCTTCCTCCATCTCTCCCTCAGCTCGACAATGCCGAGTCTGGGTCTGTGTGAGTGTTGCCTCTCACAAGGGTTTAATGCATTATTTTTTTTTACTAAGAAATTGGCATATTTTTACTTATATTCCTACACATTATGTTGTAATCATAATTGTGACATTATTATCCATCCCAGAAATACGGTAAAAGCCAATAAAATTGACTATTATTTTTAGCAACACTAAAATATTTATGCCACGTTTCTGTATTGCCGTATAAATATTTTATGCATAATAAGCTTACTGTTCTTTCATATATTATAATACACACGTTACCATTGTATTCATGTGTTTATCTTATTTGTGATGCCTTTTACATATTTAATAGCCGTTCCACATCGCAGGTTTGTGAAACATCGCAGCAACACTGTACAGAGGTTTGCGTCACACCCTAGCCACAAGTTTAGAGTTGTACCACCATAGCCATAATACAATACTGTAAGTATGGTATGTAACTATATAGCTATAGGTAACAATATGTAAAACAGGTAGTTATGTCTGAGTTCTCCAGGAAGAGACAACTAAACATCCCCTTACCTTAGCCTAATCAAGAATGCCAAACACCCTTAATCATGTGCCGGAAACACGACTGACACGCACAAACGTACGCACATATAGGCTACGCCCACACACTTTAACTGAAAGCTAGAGGGGGATGTAAGTCCTATATCCAACACACCTTATTACCTTAACATGTCCTATCACTTCGGTACGGCCTGTGGACCCTCCAAAAAAATGTCGTCTGTGGCACTTTGCAGGACTTACATCCCCCTCTAGCTTTCAGTTAAAGTGTGTGGGCGGACGTGTGCGTACGTTTGTGCGTGTCAGTCGTGTTTCCGGCACATGATTAGGGGTGTTTGGCATTCTTGATTAGGCTAAGGTAAGGGGATGTTTAGTTGTCTCTTCCTGGAGAACTCAGACATAACTACCTGTTTTACATATTGTTACCTATAGCTATATAGTTACATACCATACTTACAGTATTGTATTATGGCTATGGTGGTACAACTCTAAACTTGTGGCTAGGGTGTGACGCAAATCTCTGTACAGTGTTGCTGCGATGTTTCACAAACCTGCGATGTGGAACGGCTATTAAATATGTAAAAGGCATCACAAATAAGATAAACACATAAATACAATGGTAACGTGTGTATTATAATATATGAAAGAACAGTAAGCTTATTATGCATAAAATATTTATACGGCAATACAGAAACGTGGCATAAATATTTTAGTGTTGCTAAAAATAATAGTCAATTTTATTGGCTTTTACCGTATTTCTGGGATGGATAATAATGTCACAATTATGATTACAACATAATGTGTAGGAATATAAGTAAAAATATGCCAATTTCTTAGTAAAAAAAAATAATGCATTAAACCCTTGTGAGAGGCAACACTCACACAGACCCAGACTCGGCATTGTCGAGCTGAGGGAGAGATGGAGGAAGGGAGGGAGAACGGAGGGAGAGAGTGATTGAATGAAAATAAATCAAGGCTCTACACCAGCAAGGTTATCTGGCGACATATGTAAAACAATAATTAATATTTTTAAATATAATTAGATGATAATGGAAACAAAATAAAGAAATGAAAGCATAAGTTTATAACAGTCACTCATAAAAGAAACATAATTCCCCAGGGTGACGCACATCTTTTTCTGTGCCTGCCCTCCTCTCTTCCTATTCTCCCATCTTTCTTGTCATTTCTTATTGTTTTTCTTTCCTTTACAGGTGGCTTTACATTGAGTGACAAGGCAAATGGTTTCCTGTAAGCCAAGAAACCATTTACAACGCTGGGTTGTGGTAACCATATAACCAAACCATACGTGCTCCCTACGTGTCAACAAGTGGGTTGGTGGAGGGTTAGTGCCCTCCCCCCCCCCCGTAAAACGAATAACTCAAAGTCAAATGGCCACTCCTTACGGGATTTTGGCATCTGGCAATAGATAGAAAGATAGATAGATGCACATCTCCCCCCAGGACAAAGAGAGAGAGAGAGAGAGATATGGGAGGGGGAGGGATGGCCCATATGGAAAACGTGGCACACTGTACAGAGCTTCGCGCCCCACCCTAGCCGCTAGTTTAGATTTGTCATACCATACAGAGCAACTAAACCTCCTATGTGAGGAGGCCTTCGCCTCGCAGCAAGGAAGATCAGGGCCGGAGAGAGGCCTTACATCACCCCATTCACACCACGGGACTCCCGTACACCAGACATCAAGCTGAAAAAAACTGGCACAATGCCAATAGGAAGACCGCCAGGTCCAAGAAATGCTCGAAGCGGGGATAATAGCGCCCTCCAACAGCCCCTGGTCTTCCCATTGATTGATTGATTGATTGAAAATAACTAAAATCTGATGGCGATACTGCCAAGGTCATATTCCACCAGACAACAAAGTAAAAGATGCAGCAAAATAGAAAGTGCATATTCAAAATAAAGTTAATATCTGCTAGTAGGAATAAAACATTGAAAATAATAAAAGAATAATTTATAGAATATCAATTACTTATAAAAATGGAAGGAGGCCCACCTCCTGAAGAAAACTAAAAACACCAGTAAAATCGCTAGAGGCTTCACCGAGCATCGAGGACAAACAGTCAGTACCATCTGCCCCTTTGTGCCTATGGAGGAATCTCTGATGAAGGTCCCCCAGACTCGGACACTCGATCAGCAAGTGACGGACAGCAAGGGGAACAAGGCAGTCATCACATTACGGTTGAGTCTCACCACTCATGAGGAATCCACGTGTAAGCCGAGAGTACCCAATGCGAAGCCTAGCAAGAACCACCTCCAATCGCCAAGACATGGAGGGAAGAACCCTTGGCACAACACTCTCTGAAAGATTTCTTTAGTTTATTATGAAAAACAACATCCCAGTGTCTCTGCCAACACTTACGAACTGCGTACCGCAAGTACGGTTTTATATCGGAAGCAGGAAGTGGGTAGTCGGTTGGGGGCTGTTTAGAAGACGCAGCTGTAGCTAAAGTATCTGCCCTCTCATTGCCCACCATGCCAACATGTGCAGGAACCCAACAGAAGTTCACATGGCGGCCATGACGGCCAAGAAAAAAAGCCACTCTAAAATTGATAAAACCAATGGATGGGATGCATTAAAAGACTCCAGTGCAGACAAAGCACTACGGTATGCAAGTCACTAAAAATCACAAAAATGGATTGGGGGTGAGTAAAAATGAATTCAAGAGCACATAAAATTGCAGGCAGTTCCGCTTATACACTGAAGTAATGCCTGGAAGGCTACCGCCCCTACAAAAGGGAAAGACAACACCAAATCCTACTCCAATATCAGTCTTAGACCCGTCAGTATTGACGGGGACAGAAGCCTGATGAACGGAGACATGTTCTAAAAAGAGAGAGAGAGAGAGAGAGAGAGAGACACCTGAGAGGGAAGTGAGTCCTTTTTTTCAACAACGGACCTACAAAATGTCACACAAAGGAGTAGCCAAGAACCCACCCTTGGGATCCGATGTGGACAAATTGCCATTCTCGGGACAGAGAGGGCTAACATAACAGACCGGACCCTGTAACCAAATGGCTTTGGGAAATTAGGATGAGTGTCATAAACAGAAGACTGGGAATCCTGGGAGATGATGGCACAAGAAACTGAGTCTGGAATGCGGTGAAGACGATACCAACACCTTATCTTCAGCAACTAGCTTTGCAAATCCAAGGGGAGTACACCAGCATCCACCAACAAACTTGAAATCGGGGATGATCTTGAGTACCTCGGTTGTCAGACGTACACCAGCATGATGCACAGCATTTAACAACCAGAGACAGGCATCTGCTGCAGAGGAGTAGACCTCACATCCATATTCAAGTTTAGGAAGAATAAGAGACCTATGCAAGAGGAGCAGGGTCTGACGGTCAGCATCCCAAGAGGTATGGGCTAAAACCCTCAAAAGACTCAAAGCTTTAAGACAAGCCACATTAGCAGAACGAATATGAGGAACCCAGGTTAGTCATCTATCAAACAGAAGACCCAGAAACCGCGTCTCCCACACAGAATATTCTCCTATCATAGAGATACAAGTCAGGGTTTGGGTGAACCCCTCAAAGACGACAAAATTGCATAGCTACTGTCTTTGTTGAAGAAAAATGGAAACCGTGAGATTCTGCCCAGTCAGAAATTCTATTGACAGCCAGCTGCAACTTCCTCTCTGTCAGAGACATTCTAGATGCGGTGAAGGAAACTGAAAGTGATCCTCGTACACCGTCAGGAAGTACACTGATGACGCTGTTAATGGCTACAGCAAACAAAGTAACACTAAGGATACTTCCCTGTGGTACTCCATCTTCTAGTGCTTGGGCATTAGAAAGCACTCCTCCCACTCGCACCCTTAAAATTCGGTTAGATAAAAACTGTTGAGTAAAAACAGGCAAGTGCTCACAAAGACCAGACTCATGAAGAGAGAGTAAAATGCCATGATGCCAGGCAGTGATATATGCCTTTTCCAGATTGAAGAAGACCGTGACCTGATGTTGGTTAGTGGAGAAAGCCTCACAGACAGAAGATTCCAAGGACAGTAGTACATCAGAGGTAGATCGCATTTTTCGAAAACCATACTGGGCAGGAGATAAGAACTCACCTCTCTCTAAAAACCACACAAGCCTAACATTGACCATCTTTTCCAAACTTTACATATACAAGACGCCAAAGAAATAGGCCGATAATTCGTCACCTGTAGGTGGTTCTTATCTGGTTTGGGGGAGATAACTACAGCAACACCTCAACAAGGTGGAAACTCCCCAGAACACCAGATCTTATTAAACAGTGAAAGCAAAAACAACAGGGCCTCATCAGATAGGTGGCGTCAAAAAGGCATAAGGAATATCATCATAACCAGGAGAGGAATCATGGCACTGCGACAGAGCGGCCTGGAGTTCAGAAATTGAAAATGGAACATTGTAAGGCTCTCCCCCAGCAGAGACAAAACTGAGACCACGAGACTCTAGACGCCGACGGTAGCAAGCCGAAGGCGTATCTGCATCCCTCTTTGATGCACTAGCAAAATGATCAGCAAGCAACTCTGCAACAGCAAATGGATCAGCCACAGTTCCACCTGCTACAGATAAAACAGGAGGGGAAGGGAAAGTAAATTTCCCTGAAATTTTTCTTACCCGGTTCCACACCTGGGTGATGGAAGTCCTCGAATTGATGGAGGAAACATAACCCTTCCAGGATGAACGCCTGGCCTCCTTTAAAACCAGCCTCATATTAGCTCGTGCCCTTTGATACGCCACCAAATACTGAGGATCCCCACGGTGACAACAAAGTCGAGAGAAGGCGACTCGTTTGGCTTTCACTGCAGAACTGCACTCAGAGTTCCACCAAGGAACCGGACGTTTAGGAAACTGACCCTTCGTTTTTGGAATACAGTAGATAATAGAGCTGCTGAGTGCAACACAGTAATGAAATATGAAACAGCCTCAGTAAGACAGCCAAACTCATTGACAGAAAGGGAAATGGAACCTCATTCCCTGAAAAGTGGCCACTCTGCCTTATCCAGAAACCAGCGAGGAAGACGTGGCTGAGGTTCACCTGCACTCTGCACTAGCAGTTAAACGTAATGGAAAATGGTCACTGCCATACAGGTCTGGCAACACATCCCAGTTAAAATCTAAAACAGCATCAGCTGAACATAAGGACAAATCAATGGCATTAAAAGTTCCTATCTGGCTATGGAAATAAGTCATTATATTGGAGTTTAAAATTCCCAACTCCTCAACTTCCACTAAAGATGTCAGCATTACATCCCGAGGGTTGGCATCACTGTTTCCCCATAGTGGATGGTGACCATTCAAATCTCCTTGTAACAGAAAGGGAGAAGGAAGGCCATGAATAAGGCGTTCCAGATCTGCCCATCACCAGCTGAGAGCAAATATTCGACCTCCTGCCACGATGACGTGAATTACAAGATGACGGGGGTAGTAAAATATCCAGGGACCTTACACGACAGGTCAAAAGATCTACCACAGTTTCGGCTCAAAAAGGGGCAAGAGGAAATCTGTGTAGCCATCCCTGAGTCGCGGAGGTATGAGTGTCCGTCCAAGAAGGACACAAAGAGCCGATGCAACCCAAAATCAGAAGTACCCCTATAGCCTGGAACCGCCACACCGCCCATATCGGCGATCGAGCAACGAGTACCAGCAGCAATGAGGGCCCATCGTCTCAATCCTTGCTAGAGGCAGCACAACCGGGATTCCTTGATTCGGCTTGGCAACGCAGAAGGAGTTCCAGTGTGCTTGCTAGATGCAGCACCCCCGAGCTTACTGGAGATGGCTTGGCAACGCAGAAGGGGTGCCAGTGTTCCAGTGTGCTTGCTAGATGCAGCACCCCCGAGCTTACTGGAGATGGCTTGGCAACGCAGAAGGGGTGCCAGTGTTCCAGTGTGCTTGCTAGATGCAGCATCCCTGAGCTTGCTAGAGGTGGCTTGGCAATGCAGAAGTGTATATATAGATAGATAGATAGATAGATAGATATAGATATAGAGATGGGCGATACCTCTGACTTTTTTGATACGATACCGAGTATTTTCCAGTCTAATATCGAAGTATCGAGTATCGATACCGAGTACCTCATTGTCCAGTATCGGTTATTTCGAGTACTTTACAGAAAAATAATTTCTTATGTACATTATACAGTAGCTATCCTGTGCATAGGCCAGGGTGAAGCGACAGGTTTATTGAAGATATAATAGCCTACCGTAGCTTTGTTTCTACTCTTCTCTCTCTCTCTCTCTCTCTCTCTTGGCCCCACGGCAGAGTGCTAGAGTGTCTGACTGACAATAAGATGGTCCCAAGTTCAATACCTGAGCGGAGCAGACATCTTCTGGACACAAAGTGTTCTATCACTAGTACGTCCCTGTTCACCTAACAGTAATATAGGTACCTTGTTGTCGGTCATCTTTGTGAAATCACAAGGAGAGACTGAGTAAATAAGAGATTTAAACAAATACTCAGAATTACGAGAGAAGGTCTCTACGAGGTGATCCTCCACCCTCGGGGTTCCAACTTCCCTCCCTCAGGGTGAAAAGCATTCAGCAGATCTTCAACATATATTCTCTCCAACCCTTGTTTCATCTCTCTCCCCCTCCTCCCCGATTCATTTTGTTACTTCTGAAATCAACGTGGCATTTATATTAAGAAAAGAAATTAAGTAAATACTTTCTTGAAAATAATAAATAGTGTATTTCCTTGCAGTATAACAGCACACACTAAATTAAGTATTTTCATTTGACATAGGCTTAATGCAGCAAATACTTTCTTGAAAAAAAGTGTATTTCCTTGCAGTATAACTACAAACCAAATTAAAATATTTCCATTTAACACAGATTATCTCAACTGAAGTATTTTGCATTTCTCACTTAGGCCAATATAGCAAACATTAGTAATTCACTACTCATTATCAGTAAAAGACATTTATAATAACCCCTCTCACTCCGAATGGCGAACATGTTAAAATTGTAATTACTAGACACTAAACACTCAGTGGACTGGACAAGACAAAAAACAAATGGGAATTCGAGTCTATCTATCTATCTGTGTATTGCCAGACGCCTTAATCCCGTACGAGGTGGCCACAAACAAATCGCCTCCACGTCGCCCTGACCCCAACCATTTCACTGCCCTGCTCCCAACTCACACCCCCCCTCTCTCATATACCTCTCCACTCCATCCCTCCATCTCATCCTCGGCCTCCTCCTACCTCTCCCCTCCTCCACCTCACTCATACACTCTCCTCGTCAGTCTCTCACCCTCCTAAAGCCTGTGTGTGTGTGTGTGTGTGTGTGTGTGTGTGTGTGTGTGTGTGTGTGTGTGTGTGTGTGTGTGTGTGTGTGTGTGTTCTTACCTAATTGTTCTTACCTAATTGTATCTTTACGGGAATGAGTCAAGCTCGTACTGTTCCGTGTCTTAAACCATATTTATCGTTCATATCCTTAAATTTGTGAATTGTTTTGGCACACACTATTTCATTCGGTAATGCATTCCATTGATCAATTGCTCTGTTTGGGAAACTGAATTTCCTTACGTCTTTATCATCTCTCTTCTTATGCAGTTTTTTGCAGTGTCCTCTTGCTGATGCTTCTCCATATGTTAAGTAATCATTTACGGCTATTTTCTCCTTCCCTGATATGCACGTATATAGCATTATCATGTCACCTCTTTTCCTTCTCTCCTGTAGTGTTGGTAGATTCAGTCTATTTAGCCCTTCTTCGTAGCTTAGGTATCTTTAAGACTGGTATCCATCTTGTAGCGGCCCTTTGAACTTTTTCTATCTTGTCTATGTGTTTTTTGAGATGAGGACTCCAGACTACTGATGCATACTCCAGGGTTGGTCTAATGAATGATGTTATTATCTTTCTTAGCATGTCTTCATTTATGAATGTGAATGCTATTCTCATATTTGCAAGCAGTGTATACATGTTCCGTACCTTCTCGCTGATGTGGTCAGCCGGAGATAGTCTGTTATTGATAATCACACCTAGGTCCTTCTATCTTTCTGATGTGTATAGGGTTTTATTTCCTAATGTATAATCCCAATCAGGTCTTTTTCCACTTTTACCAAACTTGATTACATGACACTTGTCCACATTGAATTCCATTTGCCATGTATTACTCCATTTATGAAGTTTAATTCTTCTTGTAGCTCTTTACAAGAGTCTGCGTTAGTAATTCTCCTTTGTATTTTTGCATCATCTGCAAACATATTCAGATAGCTCTCATTTCCAGTGTTACTGTTTATATCATTTATATACACTAAAAACATGATTGGTGCCAGCACTGAACCCTGTGGTACTCTACTATTCACTTCTTTCCATGATGAGTAGTGTGTGTGTGTGTGTGTGTGTGTGTGTGTGTGTGTGTGTGTGTGTGTGTGTGTGTGTGTGTGTGTGCCTCTGTGCTTATACCCTGCCAAACCACATCAGTGTGTTCCTCCTAACGCTTCCTATCACATCCACATCCACACCACAACGCTCCTTTATATCCTCATTTGTCAGCCTGTCTCTCCATGTGACTCCTCCGGCTCCTCAAATAACTCATTTACACTGCTCTCACTCTTGTGTCCTTCCAAGAACGTCTGCTAATGAATAATTTTGCTTGCCAAAGTAAATTACCGGTAGACTTTATTATATCATTAATAATGGGACATAGTATACCTCTAAAATAACTGTCATTATTCTCAGTATGAAAAATGTAATTAAATTTCTGCTGCGAAAGCTACTCCCCTCCTCCGATCCAACCAACTACCCAAGACCCCGAAAAGTCATGCCAGACATATGACGACCACAATACCAGGAGAAAGTGGAAGCAGTGGCGTATCCAGCATTTTTGCCACGGGGGGCAAACACTTGGAATATTTCCCCCAAATATCTGTCACCCCCAAGTTTCCTAGATTTGATGCTCTATGTCATCAGAAATAATTTTACATCATTACTGTCGCATTTGTTGCAATGTCTTAAAGAAAAACTATCTTCTCCCCACATATTCTCAGCTTTCTTGGCGTATCTTTAGGTAAATAGCTAATAATCCTTTCAGAGGAGAGCATGTAAAAACACTCAGTACATACTGCAATGTTGCCAAATGTCTCCTCTTTCACTAGAGAGCAAAAGGAAACACCAGCAATAATTTAGAAGGCACTGGAGTTTCCACAGCAGACATCTCCTTGTCACTAGTATCATTGGTCATCATGGTCAGTCTCTTAGATGGTATAATTATTGATATATGCATGCTAATTTCCGTCCATTCTACCTCAAAACAATTTTTTTTTCTCGGTACCGCAAAATTCTTGTGCACTTTTAGTACTGAAAAAAGCACTGTCACACTATACTCTTAGCGCATCATTTACCTGCTGTCTTTATGTTTCTGTACATATAAGGAAGTACAGCTATTTTGCGTAATAACCTACGAAATTATGATGAAATATACCACGCAACGGCATAGCACCTACCACACGCGAGGCAACGGCGTCCATATTCATATATATATATATATATATATATATATATATATATATATAGGGTAATTCCGGAAGACGTGGACCACCTTTTTACAAATAGCTTCAATATATATATATATATATATATATATATATATATATATATATATATATATATATATATATATATATATATATATATATATAGGGTAATTCCGGAAGACGTGGACCACCTTTTTACAAATAGCTTCATTTCTGTTATTTGCGCCGATAGATATGAAGTATTAGCTCTGGAGTATCTTAGCAATATTAGTTATCGATAGATATTATTCTTAGTGATGAACAAGCAATCTCAAATTAAACAAATTAATTTTTAAAAATTTCACGAGTGGTCCATCTATCCCATACCACCATGGGTGAGATGGACCATGTAATATGGGAAAATTCAAGATAGAGATGGACTCCTTTACAAAGGTTATTGGTTTTTAACCTCTTCTTCAGAGTTGTTTTTGGTAGCCTATGTGTGACGCTGCTCTATTAACTCCAATCAGTTTCCTGTTGACTGCATCAGCCGCATTGACCAGATCTTCCTCCCTCCATTCACTCCTAGAACCCGTTAGCTTTCTTGTATGCTTTGTTGGCATTTTCCTGGAAGGAGGCAGAAACACGACGATCTCATTTCTGATTTATATACAACATTTCTACAATAATCTCCAATTCGCATATGGTCCATCTCTCCCGATTGAAACTGGTCCATCACTCCCGATTGTCAGGGAGAGATGGACCAGTCTGGCAACGTGGCTTCATTGGTAACAATGCAGCTGGAACACTTTACAGTGATTGATTGATTGACATGCTTATCACTTAATATGAGACGCTCACTCAGAATTATCATCAAGCATAAGGAGCACTAGCATTCAACCCAACCAATGATATTATTTCTTCTGACTACCAAGATAATATATTTACCGTATATCAACTGAAATACGCAAAAAAGACGAAAACTGTACATGCCAACAACCGCGTGGATGGCTAACAGACAGTACTGATTATGACTCCATCTATCGCTCGATTTCAAAACTATGCAACTGGTCCGTCTCTTCCGCTGGTCCATCTCTCCCGGAATTACCCTCCTCTTATCTCATCAGCCGTTTGAGTGTCCATTGCAGGACCCGCCTATCCCAACCGAAGCGGGGACGATACAGCCAATGTTTATCTGCTAAGTGGCGTAGGCTGTCTGGTAGAGATTGTATGTAGGGTGAGAAGTGCTTGTAAGTGTATTGTAGTGTTGGAGTGGCTTTGGATGTGTGTGTAGTCTGTGAATCAAGTGTAATCGGCCCGCGCAAGCCAACTGGGTGCAAGCATACTTCATAGTATGCAACACTGATTCAACCACAGCACCCCTGATGTCCGCCAATGCAGTACGTGGCCAGAAGAACGCCCCCAAAGTTTATATATATATATATATATATATATATATATATATATATATATATATATATATATATATATATATATATATATATATATATATATATATATATATATATATATATTAGGGTGTCTTATAAATAAACTTTTGATATTTCTTTGCCTCACCCCCAGCTTTTGTTCCACTCTTTACAAAAACAAGGCACACCGATTTCCATTCCATTTGGATGATATTTACTGGTCGCCCTGGGGCAACAAAGCTTTAACCCCCTGTTGAACATTGTTATTGTTCGATATTCTGAACCATTAAAGGTTCAGCGTTCATGCATTCATGGAATAAGTTAGTTTGTTTTGTTTCAGTGTTCAGTAAGGATGTATTATTATGTGTAATTCACCGGGTAGGTCAGGATCACTTGATGGTCGTGATTGTCAGCTTTTACCCTCCCGGAAGGGAGCTGAGAGCTCATATAGTTCGATCTAAGGGCAAGGCTGTGACCTTCACACATGCACACACCCGTCCCCTTGCTCAAGGGGGACAGTAACCACCCACTTCGTCAGTGGAACTTTTCGCAACCTAAGCGAGGCGCGAACTCCCGTCCACCAGTTAGCAAGCGAGAACGTTACCACTGCACCAGCGAGCGGTGGTGTGTGTGTGTGTGTGTGTGTGTGTGTGTGTGTGTGTGTGTGTGTGTGTGTGTGTTTTAAGTAATTCACAGATGGAGACTCGCAAGACAATCTACTTACTTGGTACAATGGTTACAGATAACTGAAAACAAACTACCATCGAATCGACAGGTCTTCGGGTACTGGGTACTTTATGCACGTGCATAGAGCGCAACGGAAAGAGAGAAGGGATGCATTTCGTGATACAGTTCGCACAGTGAAGACATGCCTATTCACCATGTCGACAGGAATACCACTGCATCAAGAAGTTGGAAAAGATCTTCACAGTTTGAACTGGGCTAAAGAAGCACTTTTCACATTCAGCGGAATCCCACAAGGAAGAGGAGCGGTTGTTTTTGGATTCCCTCGAAGATTTATTTGACACTGCTCATGCTGATGTCGAGTGGCGTGTATCTCATCGAGAGGACTGAGAGTTTCTCCTTCTTCGGCGCCAGAAAGGATGTCCTGGAAGTATACAGGGACTCAACATGATTCACTAGAAAAAGGTCAAGGTTCGACAACAACGAGAGGAAACTACTGTGAAGCTGAGAATGCATTCCAAGCATGCGATGGAGGCAGCTGCTGAGAAAATCATCCTGAAATCCTTCTCATCCAGTTCTGAGGATGAGACCAAGACTGAGGGAACCTGTCCTTGACCATCCACATCACTTCAGACACCTACAAACGACCCTTTTCCTCCAAAACGACGAGCGGTGAGAAATATTATGACGAAGGACATATCGACCACTCTCAGCCGAACAAACATATCCTCCTGCAAGGTAACTCATCTTCTGATGGAGACTGCTGTCAGTTTAGATCATGATCCTTGTGAACTGAACATCAAGCCATCACCCATACACCCCAAAGGGTACAATTTCGTGTCCAAAGGGCTCAAGAACTGAAGAATGAGTTCAAAGGAAATAAAAAAAAGACGGTACACTAGGATCGAAAACTTATGGAAGATCTTACTTCAAGGAAATATGTGGACCGTACTCCAAGTTTGGTGTCTGGCTTCGAGTACTGCAATTGTTGAGAGTGCCAAAGCTTCCTTCAGGGACAGCAGAAGTCCAACCCCACGCCATCATGGAGTGCCTTGATGACTGGGGCCTGTTCCAGCAGATCTGTTCCATGTGCTTTGACACTACCGCAATGAACACGGGCCAGCGTAGAAGAACCAGCGCTTTCCTTCATGGTCTGTCGGCACCATGTGATGGAGTCGATCATGGGAGCAGCATTCGTTGCCTCCGTGGGGACCACTTCAACGGGACCAGATATTTTGCTTTTCAAGAGGTTCAGAGACCACTGGAATTAAACAGATCAAGCTAAGGTAGAAACTGCAGATATTGATGAGGTAGCCAAGGCAGCAATTGCCGAGGCGAGGAAAGATCTTTGCTTTGCCATGTCCCATTCAAACCAAGTACGGGAGTTTTTGCACCTGTCCATTATCTATCTCGGTGGGACTCCAAAGAAGGGCTTGAATTTTCGGGCTCAAGGGGCAGTACACCGTTCTTGATGGATGGCGAAAGTTATATACACCTTACAGCTGTATCTCTTCCAGATTCAGTTCCAGATGACGAAGGCAGAAGAGTACGGAGTGAAAGATCTGTCCTTCTTTTCCGTCCTCATCTACTTGAAAGCCTGGGTTTCAGCATACACACACACACACACACACACACACACACACACACACACACACACACACACACACACACATTCATTCGCATCTTAGCCCTAAGAAGGAGACACATGCCTAAGATAATGGAGAATATAATCAACATGTTGGTCATGGGTTTCAGACAACCGTCCAATTATGAAACCGCTGTCCCTCTGCAGATGAAAGCTACTGACGTTACACTGAACAATGTAGAAAATAATTCCTAACTCTTCATGGATTTTTCAGGTAAAAGAATACTAAGTCACTAGCTCTGCTACATACAATTGTAAGTGGTGAAAACTAGTATGGGGCTATTTTGTATGTAGACTATATAAATAGAAACTGTGCATGATTTCGATTTTCAAATCGAACACCTTAATAAGACTTGCGTAATAATGAGATTTTGTACTGAGAGTGTTCGTCCTTAATCATACGCAAATATATAAAAACATGTATTCGGGGTTTCCTCTCTTAATTATATATAAATCCCCCCCCCCATTTGTCTTATATACACCATCTAATGAAGCACAACAGCCACAACATTGTAGTGGTTTCGTATGGGACTCCTTACTCCTCGTCGGATACATATATACTTCAATGAGCTAGAATACTTGCTTTGGTCAGAACTCAGAAATTGCTGTTTCGAATACCAAGTATATACGAAATACCCGCTAGTGAAGTTATGATATCTCAACTGGGTATTTATATTCTACTCTGACCATTTTCATTATTTAAATCATTACAAATTTTAATCGTAGGCCTACCCATAAAGTACTGTAGCATAAGCATTTTCCTGTCAGATAATATTTTGTCAATAAATAACACCGGGGAACATATTAAAAAAAGAAATGTCTTCGTTTCTTCTCATCGGTCAACACCACCCAGTCACAGTCCTCCTTGCTCAGGCTGAAGGGGTTGTGTGATCTTTCATAAATCTGTCTGTGTTTACTGCGAAGCAGGTTCCAGGTATACAGTACATAGGATTATTTGGATGCACTTTCAGCCTGGGCAACTGTACTTGTGTTATAACTTTAAGTGTCCAGGGCGGCCACTAAATATGAAATAAAACGAATGATTTTTGGTTGTACACTTTCATTAGGTGGAGCAAATTTGGGGAGTGAGACCATACAAACTCTTACTCTGAGTTTTCTTCCTCCTGTCCAAGACACCCGAATATATATATATATATATATATATATATATATATATATATATATATATATATATATATATATATATATATATATATATATTGTTACATAGCCTATGATTTCATCATCCTTTGTATAATTCTAACGTACAGTATGCGGCATGTTTGATCACGATTCGACTCGTGGCTTCTATAGTGACCAGGCTTGCGTGTTCTACCTCACTCCCCCCTTCTCCTCCCTTATAGTAGAGTAAGTCATTCTTTCTGTTGTTCAGAGCAGGACTGTCAACTCTTCCTCCCCTGTGCCTTCATTTCCACGTCCTTCTTGCAAGTTGAATCAAGCTCTGCCGGCCCCTATATAATGAGCTCAGTCTCTGCATTAATTGCCACTTACATCTACTCCTCATTTTGTTCACATCTCTGTCCTTCCCTGTATAGTGTATTATTTTTGTGAGTGCTCAGGAAGTCTCCAGCCATCTAGCTGCTGTATAATTTGAGTATAAGTGTTGTTCCCATTTTTCTTGTACTGTATGGCCTAAGGCGTTAATTCGTAGGCCTAGTAAGGTTTTTGTGATTCATGTAGAGTTTTTAATGTCAGCCAGTATTAATAATATTTTGTATCTGTAATAATATATCTTGCTTTAACTGAGCATTATCCGGTTTTCTCATTTATCAGGGCTGATTTAGATAAATTGGCTCTTGCTAAATTCATGTTAATAGAGGCTATTGGAGTTAACCATATATGTAACCTGTTTTGCCATTACATTATTCTTATGAGTCCTGAATGTTTAGTTGTTAGTTTGAGCATTAAACTTTAACTTGTAATTTTACCTAACTCTTTTGTTTTGAACCTGGAACTTTGCGGGACAGTAGTTATTTTAGTATTCTCACTTGAAGTGTTCATTATCTCTCTCTGTTCCGTAACATAAATTTGGCGACCTCTTATCAGGATATTCAGGATATTATCATAAGGATATTGCTTGATATTTTGTGGCTCTGATTTATTCATGATGTCTACTATTACTACTCTTGATGAAGCCAAAGATTTTTTTGTCAAATGTGCAAACAGTGTGTGATGTAGAAAAGAGAACAAAGAATGAACTTAAGCTTCTTGCTCAACAATTGGGAATTGCTGTTCGCTCTCATCATTCTAAAGATCAAATTGTTGGCATGATTAATATAAGCTTGTTTAATGTAACTCCTCCAGATGAGCAAACGCAGATTGAAATAGCTAAGTTACAGCTAGCCCTGCAGGAGGCTCGTGCTAAGGAGGCTGAGTCTCAGGCTCGTATTCAGGAGGCACAGGCACAAATTGAAATTGCTAGGATTCAGGCAGACCATGAGTATCGCATGAAACAAAGTGGAACTGGATCATCTAGCTCTGATGATTTTGATGTGGCTAAAAATGTTAAACTTGTCCCTCCTTTTAATGAATCTGATTTAACAAAGTATTTTCAGTTGTTTGAGAGGGTAGCTACAGGTTTTAATTGGCCCAAAAAGTATTGGCCAGTACTCCTACAGAGTGTTCTCACCGGTAAAGCTCAGGTAACTTATGCATCTTTGCCTCAGGATCAATCTGATAATTATGATGTAGTTAAGAGCTTGATTCTTAAGGCCTATGAGCTTGTTCCTGAAGCCTATAGAGTAAAATTTAGGACAACTTATAAGCAAGATAAGCAATCCCATGTTGAGTATGCAAAAATCAAAGAAGATCTTTTAGAGCAGTGGTTAAATTCTAAGAATGTAAATTCTGATTTTGATAAATTTAAGCAGATGATTTTGCTGGAGGACTTCAAAAGGTGTATTTATAAAGATGTAAGCCTATATCTTGATGAGAGAAGAAGAGATAATTTGTCTGATGCTGCAGTTTTAGCTGATGAATATGTTCTCACTCACAAGAGATATTCTAAAGAAAAAAGGAAAGCTGAGAGTAAGTACGTTGCCTCTACTCAGAGTACAGGTAACAGGAAAGAGAATAAAGATGATGTTTCTCAGGAACTAAATACCAGCTTCACCTCTAGTTTTCAGAAAAGTAAATGTATTTATTGTAGTAAGCTTGGTCATACTACAGAGAAATGTTGCAGGAGACAGCATGATGTGGACAAAAAGGAGTCTTAAAATATTCAGTCAATTGGTCTAATGTCCACCCTTGAGAGTTCCCAGAATTCTTTAACCGAATTAACTGAACCTGCTTTGAGGGGTAAATTAAATTCTCATGATGAAGCTCCTCTTTTGAGAAGTAACGTGGGTGACACTCTCAAGAGTTCATGTGCTAATTTCCTGTCTGATGGTTTTGTCAGTCCTCTGGACAATAATGACAGGAAATCAGTTAAAATATATCGTGACACAGGTGCTTGTCAATCCCTTATGCTGACCAGTGTTCTAGATTCTAATGTTAATTCCTCTGATGAAACTCTAATCTTACAATGTGTAGGGAATAATTACTTCTCTGTCCCTCTGTGCAGAGTGAATTTAGAGTCTGGTTTTGTTAATGGTTCCGTTATGATTGGGTTGGTTGAGACACTCCCAATGTCAGGTGTAACTTTCTTACTTGGAAATGATGTTGGTGGAAGTCAAGTGTGTTCAGCTCCTCAGTTGTCTAGTGAACCAGTGACTGCGACCCAGGATTGTGATGTCCCTGATGTGTTCTTTAAACTTACTAAGGAATTTCAGTGGGTTATGATCGGTATAAACGACCATGGGGTCAAAACCAGAACACAAATAAAATGAAAAATGCTGTAAACCCAAAATCAAGGCCAAAAGCTCTTTCTCAATAGTTGAGTAGTTCTTTTGAGGTGGAGTGAACTTCTTACTGTAATAAGATACAGGGTGTTCAATACCCTGATCAATCCTCTTGCAGCAAAACAGCCCCAGCTCCTGTATCACTTACATCAACAGCCATCTTAAAAGGCTTAGCAAAATTTGGAGTGGCGAGCACTGGCTGACTTAATAGGATAGCTTTAAGTTTACTGAAAGAGGATTCACAGTTATCGGTCCAGACAAATTTAACTCCCTTTTTCAGTAGGTCTGTAAGTGGTGATACAAGAATTGAAAAGTTAAGAACAAATCTCCTGTAATAACCTACCATTCCCAAAAATCTTTGTAGCTCTTTCCTACTTTTAGGTCTGGGAAGATCACTTATAACCTGAACTTTAGCTCCTGGTGATGCAACGTGTCCATCACCAATTACGTACCAAAGGTACTGAACTTTAGCTTGACCAAACTCACACTTTGATAAATTAGCTACAAGATTAGCCTGAACCAAACGTTCAAGAAATTTACTGACATGGCATAGGTGATCTTTCCAGTTGTCACTGAAGATTAATACATCATCAATATAAACAACACACCCTGCCAAACCCTCTGTTACAACATTCATGAGCTTCTGAAAAGTGGCTGGTGCATTCTTCATACCATATGGCATTACAGAACATGCAAAAGTCTTTCCAAGTGTTACAAAACATGAGATCTCCCTAGCACGTTCAGTCATAGGTACTTGCCAGTATCCCTTTAACAAATCAAACTTACTTATGTACCTAGCCTTTCCGATCTTGTCTATGCAATCTTCCACGCAAGGGAGAGGGTAAGTGTCTGTTTTGGTTATCTGATTACACGTCTGTAGTCGATGCAAAGCCGCTGTGACCCATCTGGCTTAGGGACTAGAGTGACAGGAGAACTCTACTCGCTCTGACAGGGCTCAATCATCTTGTGGTCCAACAGGCAGCCAAGGTCCTTCTGGATGAGAGGAACTTTCACTGGGTTCACACGGTAAGGAGGCAGTTTAATTGGCTTTGCGTCTCCAACATCGACATCATGCATCAACACAGTGGTTCTTCCTGGAGTGGCACGGAACACTTGCGGGTACTCCTGCAGTAATGCCGAAAACTCTTGCCTTTCCTCGGGAGCTAGATGAGAAAGCTTAGTCTGGAGATCATTCATGATATCAGGATTCTTCCCCAAACTATCACTCAGGCTCATACTGCATGGGAGAACTTCACTTGCAGACTCGGGTGGAACAGCTACAGTGCAGACTGGGTTATTTTCGTCCCGCCTCTGGTATAAATTTAGCATGTTGATGTGACAAAGTTGCTTGTTCTTTCTACGATCTGGTGTGGCGATGACATAGTTGACATCGCTGAGGTTCTTCTCCACGAAATAAGGACCACTAAACTTGGCTTGAAGAGGTTGCCCATGCACCGGTAGCAGAATCAAACCTGATCTCCTGGCTGAAAGTGGCGTAACCTGGACTTCTTATCATACCAAGTCTTCATCTTCTCCTGAGCAGCTCCTAAATTCTCTCTCGCCAGCTGTAAAGCAGTGGACAGCCGTTCTTTGAACTTCATCACATACTCCAGCAGGTTGAAGTCATCTTCCTCCGACAGCCAGCATTCCTTGAGTAGCTAAAGGGGTCCTATTACTTCATGGCCAAAGAGTACTTCAAAGGGTGAGAAGCCCAGTGATTCATTTGGAGATTCTCTTGCGGCAAATGCAACGAATGGAAGACCTTTATTCCAGTCTTTCTGATGTTCCAAACAGTATTTCCTGAGCATCGATTTGAGTGTTTGATGATATCTCTCCAACGCTCCTTGGGTCTGGGGATGGTAAACTGAAGACGTGATCTGGGTGATGCCCAACTGTTTCAGAGACTGCTTGAAAACATTTGACATGAAATTACTTCCCCGGTCTGACTGTACCTCCTTGGGTAGACCAAACTTGGTGAAGAACCCCAGCATTTCCTTAACCATGTTCTTTGCAGAGATATTTCTAAGTGGAATGGCTTCAGGATAACGAGTAGCCATATCAATCAGGGTCAACACATAAGAAAATCCTGAAGAAGTCTTAGGAAGAGGGCCCACAATATCCACCAACACACGGGTGAATGGCGCCTCAAAAGGAGGAATGGGAACTAGAGGTGCAACCTTTTCAGTCTGATTACACTTCCCCACAACTTGACAGGTGTGACAAGACTTACAATACCAGGAAACATCTCTGAAGATACCTGGCCAGTAGAAGTGTTTCAAAATGCGTGCCACAGTCTTCCTCACTCCAAGGTGTCCTGCCAAACTGGAATCATGAGCCACTCTAATGATATCCTGCCTACAAACACGAGGGATGACAACTTGATGTACAACCTCCCATTCACAGTCGGTTGATGCTGTTGGGGGTCTCTCCACTTTCTCATAAGTACTCCTGACTTTATATAATAACAAGTAGAAGCACCAACTGACTTCCTCACTGCAAGCAGAGTTAGCTAGACCTTATAACTTAGGGTCAGCGACCTGCAACTCAACCAACTCTTGACGAGACAAATTATCAACACTACGGGGTACTGCCTCATCTGGTGAGTGGTCCAAATTAGCAAGAAAAGTGTCAGCTAGGATAACATCATCATCATCATTATCCTCTAAGTCACCAGTAACCTTAGACTTAGCCCTAGTGACAGCACATGAAGAGAACACATCAGGGACATCACAATCCTGGGTCGCAGTCACTGGTTCACTAGACAACTGAGGAGCTGGACACACTTGATTTCCACCAATATCATTTCCAAGTAAGAAAGTTACACCTGACATTGGGAGTGTCTCAATCAACCCAACCATAACGGAACCATTAACAAAACCAGACTCTAAATTCACTCCGCACAGAGGGACAGAGAAGTAATTATTCCCTACACCTTGTAAGATTACAGTTTCATCAGAAGAATTAACATTAGAGCCTAGAACACTGGTCAGCATAAGGGATTGGCAAGCACCTGTATCACGATATATTTTAACTGATTTCCTGTCATTATAAGTTGTCCTAAATTTTATTGTATAGCCTTCAGGAACAAGCTCATAGGCCTTAAGAATCAAGCTCTTAACTACATCATAATTATCAGATTGATGCTGGGGCAAATATGCATAAGTTACTTGAGCTTTACCGGTGAGAACACTCTGTAGGAGTACTGGCCAATACTTTTTGGGCCAATTAAAACCTGTAGCTACCCTCTCAAACAACTGAAAATACTTTGTTAAGTCAGATTCATTAAAAAGAGGGACAAGTTTACCATTTTTAGCCACATAAAAATCATCAGAGCTAAATGATCCAGTTCCACTTTGTTTCATGCGATACTCATGGTCTGCCTGAATCCTAGCAATTTCAATTTGTGCCTGTGCCTCCTGAATACGAGCCTGAGACTCAGCCTCCTTAGCACGAGCCTCCTGCAGGGCTAGCTGTAACTTAGCTATTTCAATCTGCGTTTGCTCATCTGGAGGAGTTACATTAAATAAGCTTATATTAATCATGTCAACAATATGATCTTTAGACTGATGAGAGCGAAAAGCAATTCCCAATTGTTGAGCAACAAGCTTAAGTTCATTATTTGTTCTGTTTTCTACATCACACACTGTTTGCACATTTGACAAAAATCTTTGGCTTCATCAAGTGTAGTAATAGTAGACATCATGAATAAATCACAGTCACAAAATATCAAACAATATCCTTATGATAATATCCTGAATATCCTGATAAGAGGTCGCCAAATTTATGTTACGGAACAGAGAGAGATAATGAACACTTCAAGTGAGAAACTGTCCCGCAAAGTTCCAGGTTCAAAACAAAAGAGTTTGGTAAAATTACAAGTTAAAGTTTAATGCTCAAAGTAACAACTAAACATTCAGGACTCATAAGGATAATGTAATGGCAAAAACAGGTTAAATATATGGTTAACTGGAATAGCCTCTATTAACACGAATTTAGCAAGAACAAATTTATCTAAGTCAGCCCTGATAAAATGAGAAAACAGGATAATGCTCAGTTAAAGCAAGATATATTATTATAGCTACAAAATATTATTAATATTGGCTGACATCAAAACTCAACACGAATCACGAAAACCTTACCAGGCGTACGAATTAACACCTTAGGCCACACACTACAAGAAAAATGGTAACAACACTTATACTCAAATTATACAGCAGCTAGATGGCTGGAGACTTCCTGAGCACTCACAAAAATAATAATACACTATACAGGGGAGGATAGAGATGTGAACAAAATGAGGAGTAGATCTAAGTGGCAATTAATGCAGAGACTGAGCTCATTATATAGGGGCCGGCAGAGCTTGATACAACTTATAAGAAGGACGTGCAAATGAAGCCATAGGGGACAAAGAGTTGACAATCCTGCTCTGAACAACAGAAGGAACGACTTACTCTACTATAAGGGGGAGAAGGGGGGAGTGAGGTAGAACACGCAAGCTTGGTCATTATGGAAGCCACGAGGTGAATCGTGATCAAACATGCAGCATACTGTACGTTAGAATTATACAAAGGATGATGAAATCATAGGCTTATGTAACAGTATATATATGCAACGACTTATCTTGTTCTTGTGTTCCTGAACTCAATTCTTCTGAATTTTCTTCACTCTGGCTTCTGCTTTCCTGTCATTCTCTGACTAAATATATCTGTGCTGTTTACTTATCCCCTAATTCTACTGACTATCAAAAATTCTTCAACTATCTTACTTCTACGATGGAACACATTCTATCCATTTCTCCTTTCTCTGAAATCTCCATTCTAGGAGATTTCAATTTTCACCACCAACTTTGGCTCTCCTCTCCTTTCACTGATCCACCTGATGAACAACCCTACATCTTTTCTATCCTTAATGACCTAGAGCAGCTTGTACAGCACCCTACCCATATCCCAGACCGCCTTGGAGAGAGCTCCAACATACTTGACCTCTTCCTGACAACTAATCCTTCTGCTTATACTGTTAATCTTTTCTCTCCATTGGGTTCCTCCGATCACAACTTTATCACCTTAACTTGTCCTATCACTCCGGTAGGGCCTGTGGACCCTCCAGGGAAACGTTGTCTGTGGCATTTTGGAGTCGCGGATTGGGAGGCCCTCAGGCAGTACTACTTTGATTTTCCCTGGAATGATTTTTGCTTCCATGGCCGGGAGCCATCTGAGTGTGGCTTGCGCTTTACGGAGGTTATTCTCTCGGGCATGGAAGCATACATTCCTTTCTCATATCCTTTGATTAACGCAAGAAAGCCTTGGTTTAATCACGCTTGTCATTATGCTGTCTGCAACAAGGAGAGGGCCTACAAGAGGTACCGGAGCCAACCCACCACTGAATCACATCATCTTTACGTTTCTGCCCGGAATCGTGCTAAGTCTGTTCTTTGCTCTGCTAAAAATAATTTCATCCGTACTAAATGCTCTCAACTCTCCAACTCGAATTCTTCCCGCTCCTTCTGGCACCTTGCCAAAAACCTTTCTAACAACTTTACCTCATCATCCTTCCCTCCTCTTTTCTACTCTGATGGTTCTGTAGCTATTTCTTCTACTGATCAAGCAGATGTCTTCACACAGACTTTCTCCTCCAATTCCACCTTAGACGATTCCAGTGCTGTTCCTCCATCACTTCCTGCCTCTGACTTCCTCATGGCAGACATTAAAATTTCTTCAGCTGATGTATTTTCTGCCATCACTGGCCTCAATACTAACAAGGCATATGGGCCTGATGGGGTCCCTCCTGTTGTTCTCAAGAACTGTGCTTCTGTGCTTATACCCTGCCTAGGCAAACTCTTTCGCCTTTGTCAGTCAACTTGTACCTTTCCTTCTTGCTGGAAGTTTGCTCTCATTCAGCCAGTCCCAAAGAAGGGTGACCACTCCCAACCCTCCAACTATCGTCCAAATGCTTTAACATCCTGTATTTCAAAAGTTTTTGAGTCAATTCTCAATAGAAAAATTTTAAGGCATCTTTCCTATCACAACCTTCTTTCTGATCGTCAGTACAGGTTCCGTCAGGGACACTCCACTGGCAATCTTCTCACCTACCTTTCAGACTCCTGGTCATCCTCCTTTCGGGACTTTGGCGAAAGCTTTGCCATTGCACTTGACATCTCAAAGGCTTTCGATCGAGTCTGGCATAAATCTTTAATTTCCAAACTGCCCTCTTACGGTTTCTATCCTTCTATCTGTGCCTTCATCGCTAGCTTCCTTTCTGGTCGTTCTATAGCCGCTGTTGTAGACGGCCATCGTTCTTCTCCTAGATCTATCAACAGTGGTGTTCCTCAGGGCTCTGTCCTATCACCAACTCTCTTCCTTTTATTCATCAATGACCTTCTAAGCTGTACATCTAACCCTATCCACTCATACGCTGATGACTCCACCCTTCATCTTTCCATTCGGTTCCCGCAACGCCCAACTCAGCAGTTACTTCAACAAACAAGGGATGAGGCTATGGCACACTTAATGTCTCTGACTGGGTAAAAATAATCTTGTTGTTTTTAACGCATCTAAGACGCAGTTCTTACACCTATCAACCTGTGAAAATCTTCCACAGGTATACCCACTAATGTTTAATAATATTGAGCTTAATCCTGCATCATCCTGGAACATGCTTGGGGTTTCATTTACTAGGGACTTATCTTGGAAAGATCATATTACATCTCTTGTAAAATCTGCTTCCAAGAGATTGAGTGTGCTAAGCCGACTCCGTTCTTTCTTTACCCCCGCACAATTGTTGACTCTATACAGGGGTTTTATCCGCCCCTGTGTGGAGTACAACTCTCATGTATGGGGAGGTTCCCCACATACAGCTCTTCTCAAGAGGGTGGAGTCAAAGGCTTTTTGTCTCATTAACTCTCCTCCTCTTACTGACTTCCTTCAACCTCTGTCTCTTCGCCGCACTGTTGCATCTTTATCTCTTTTCTATCACTACTTTAATGGTCACTGCTCCTCTGAACTGTCTGCATGCATTCCTCCACCTCTACGACGGGTGCATAGCACCCGTCTAACAGCAAACTCTCATCCCTTTTCTGTCCAACTCTCTATTGCAAGAGTTAACCGTTACTCCCAGTCCTTCATTTATGCAACAGGTCAACTCTGGAACTGTCTCCCTCTGTCTGTATTTCCTACTGCCTATGATCTCCAGTCTTTCATACGCAGTGTATCCAGGCACCTGGAAATGAATGGATCTTGAATTTGGCTCTCTCTTGTATTTTGCTTTTCTCTTGGAGGGAACTGTTATTGCGGGCTCATGGCCTTTGGTTCCTTCTTCCTCGCATAATATATATATATATATATATATATATATATATATATATATATATATATGTGTGTATGTGTGTGTGTGTGTGTGTTCTTACCTAATTGTATCTTAACGGGACTGAGTCAAGCTCGTACTGTCCCGTGTATTAAATCACTTTTATCACACATATCCTTAAATTTTATTAATTGTTTTGGCACACACTATTTCATTTGGCAGTCCATTCAACTGCTCAATTGCCCTATTTGGGAAACTGAATTGCCTTACGTCTTTATCACCCCTCTTTTATGTAGTTTTTTGCAGTGTTCTCTTCCTGATGCTTCCGCGTAAGTTATTTACTCATTAATGACTATTTTCTCTTTCCATGAGATGCATTTATATTGCATAATCATGTCTCCTCTTTTCCTTCTCTCCCGTAGTGTTGGTAGATTCAGTTTTTCTAGTCTTTCTTCGTAGCCTAGATCCTAATGCCTGGTACTCATCATGTAGCTGCCCTTTGTACTTTTTCAATCTAATCTATGTTTTCTTTGAGATGAAGATGCGAGACTACTGATGCATACGCCAGGGTTGGTCTGATGAATGATGTTATTATATTTCTCAGCATATCTTCATTCATGTATGTGAATGCTATTCTCATATTAGCAAGCAGTGTATACATGTTCCTTACCTTCTCACTGAAGTAGTCAGCCGGATATAGTCTATTACTGGTAATCACTCCTAGGTCCTTCTCTTTCTGATATGTGTAGGGTTGAACTTCCTCACTTATAATCCCAATCTGGTCTGTTTTCACTTTTACTAAACTTAATTACATGACGCTTGTCCTCATTGAATTCCATTTGCCATTCATTGCCCCATTCATGAAGTTTATAGAATTCTTCTTGTAGCTCTTTGCAAGAGTCTGTGTCAGTAATTCTCTTTTGTAGTTTTCCATCATCAGCAATCATATTTAGATAGCTTCGACTTCCATTGTTACTGTCTATGCCACTTATATACACTAAAAACATAATTGGTGCCAGCACTGAACCCTGTGGAACTCCACTAGTCATTTCCCTCCATGATGAGGAATTACCCCTTAAGAATGTTGTCATTTCTCTTTTTCTGAGAAAATCTTGCATACAACAGTACAGATTGCAATGAATTCCTCCTTGATGGTACAGTTTCCATAAAAGTCTTTGGTGCAGTACTCTGTCAAATGCTTTCTTGAAATCTAGATAGAAACTATCAACCCATCTTTCTCTTTTCTGTAATGTTTCTGCAACTCTGTCATGGAAACTTAATAGATTAGTAACACATGTTTTTCCCTTTCTATAACCGAACTACCTTTCTGTTATCATAGTGTGTTCTTCTAGATGGTATACCCAAACTTTTCTTATCAGCTTTTCTAGTATCTTACTTAAACACTGATCAGTTAGACTGGTCGGTAGTTCAGTGGATTCTGTTTATTCCCAATCTTGAATAGGGGAACAATGTTTGCTTTCTTGCAAATATCAGGTAGTTTACCTTGACCTAAGGAGTCCTTGAATATTATATATATATATATATATATATATATATATATATATATATATATATTGTTACATAGCCTATGATTTCATCATCCTTTGTGTAATTTTAAAGCACAGTATGCTGCATGTTTGATCACGAGCGTGTTCTGCCTCAGTCCCCCCCTTCTACCGTTATAGTAGAGTAAGTCGTCCTTTCTGTTGTTCAGAGCAGGACTGTCAGCTTTTTGTCCCCTATGGCTTCATTTGCGCGTCCTTCTTACAAGTTGTATCAAGCTCTCCTGGCCCCTATATAATGAGCTCAGTCTCTGCATCATTGCCACTTAGATCTGCTCCTCATTTTGTTCACATCTCTGTCCTCCCCTGTACAGTTATATTATTGTGAGTGCTCAGGAAGTCTCCAACCATCTAGCAGCTGTGTGTAATTTGAGTATAACTGTTGTTGCATTTTTTCTTGTACTGTGTAGCATAGGGTTAATTCTTAGGCCTAGTAAGGATTTTGTAATTTGTGTGGGGTTCTTGTTATCAGCCATCATCAATAATACTTTGTATCTGTAATAATTTATCTTGCATTAACTGAGCATTATCCAGTGTATTTCCATTTTATCAGGGCTGACTTTGATAAATTTACTCTTGCTTATTTCGTGTTAATAGAGGCTATTGCAGTTAACCATATATTTAACCTGTTTTTTGCCATTACATTATCCTTATGAGTCCTGAATGTTTTGTTGTTAGTTTGAGCATTAAACATTAACGTGTAATTTTACCTAACTCTTTTGATTTGAACCTGGAACTTTACGGGACAGTAGTGATTTTTAGTATTCTCACTTAAAGTGTGCATTATCTTTCTCTGTTCCGTAACATAAATTTGGCGACCTCATATCAGGATATTCAGGATATTATCATAAGGATATTGCTTGATATTTTGTGACTGATTTATTCATGATGTCTACTATTACTACTCTTGATGAAGCCAAAGATTTTTTGTCAAATGTGCAAACAGTATGTGATGTAGAAAACAGAACAAAGAATGAACTTATGCTTGTTGCTCAACAATTGGGAATTGCTGTTCGCTCTCATCATTCTAAAGATCAAATTGTTGACATGATTAATAAAAGCTTGTTTAATGTAACTCCTCGAAATGAGCAAACGCAGATTGAATTAGCTAAGTTACAGTTAGCCCTGCAGGAGGCTCGCGTTAAGGAGGCTGAATTTCAGGCAAATGCTTGCATTCAGGAGGCACAGATACAAGCTCAGGCACAAATTGAACTTGCTAGGATTCAGGCAGACCATGAGTATCGCATGAAACAAAGTGGAACTGGATCATCTAGCTCTGATGATTTTGATGTGGCTAAAAATGTTAAACTTGTTCCTCCTTTTAATGAATCTTATTTAACAAAGTATTTTCAGTTGTTTGAGAGGGTAGCTACAGGTTTTAATTGGCCCAAAAAGTATTGACCAGTACTCCTTCAAACTGTTCTCATCGGTAAAGCTCAAGTAACTTATGCATCTTTGCCTCAGGATCAATCTGATAATTATGATGTAGTTAAGAGCTTGATTCTTAAGGCCTATGAGCTTGTTCCTGAAGCCTATAGAGTAAAATTTAGGACAACTTACAAGCATGATAAGCAATCCCATGTTGAGTATGCAAAAATCAAAGAAGATCTGTTAGAGCAGTGGTTAAATTCTAAGAATGTGGATTCTGATTTTGGTAAATTTAAGCAGATGATTTTGCTGGAGGACTTCAAGAGGTGTATTTATAAAGATGTAAGCCTATGTCTTGATGAGAGAAGAATAGATAATTTGTCTGATGCTGCAGTTTTAGCTGATGAATATGTTCTCACTCACAAGAGATATTCTAAAGAAAAAGGGAAAGCTGATAGTAAGTACGTTGCCTCTACTCAGAGAACAGGTAACAGGAAAGAGAATAAAGATGATGTTTCTCAGGAAGTAAATACCAGCTTCACCTCTAGATTTCAGAAAAGTAAATGTACTTATTGTAGTAAGCTTGGTCATACTACGGAAGAAATGTTTCAGGAGACAGCGTGATGTGAACAAAAAGGAGTCTTTAAATATTCAGTCAATTGGTCTAGTGTCCACCCTTGAGAGTTCCCATAATTCTTTAACTGAGTTAACTGAACCTGCTTTGGGGGGTAACTTAAATTCTCATGATGGAGCTCCTCTTTTGAGCAGTAACGTGGGTGACACTCTCAAGAGTTCATGTGCTAATTTCCTGTCTGATAGTTTTGTCAGTCCTCTGGACAGTAATGACAGGAAATCAGTTCAAATATATCGTGATACAGGTGCTTGTCAATCCCTTATGCTGACCAGTGTTCTAGGCTCTAATGTTAATTCCTCTGATGAAACTGTAATCTTACAAGGCGTAGGGAATAATTACTTCTCTGTCCCTCTGTGCAGAGTGAATTCAGAGTCTGGTTTTGTTAATGGTTCCGTTATGGTTGGGTTGGTTGAGACACTCCCAATGTCAGGTGTAACTTTCTTACTTGGAAATAATATTGGTGGAAGTCAAGTGTGTCCAGCTCCTCAGTTGTCTAGTGAGCCAGTGGCTGCGACCCAGGATTGTGATATCCCTGATGTGTTCCCTGCATGTGCTGTCACTAGGGCTAAGTCTAAAGTTACTGGTGATTTAGAGGATAATGATGATGATGATATTATCCTAGCTGACACTTTTCTTGCTAATTTGGACCACTCACCAGATGAGGCAGTACCCCGTAGTGTTGATAATTTGTCTCGTCAAGAGTTGGTTGAGTTGCAGGTTGCTGACCCTGAGTTGAAAGGTCTAGCTAACTCTGCTTGCAGTGAGGAAGAGTCAGCTGGTGCTTCTACTTGTTATTATATAAAGTCAGGAGTGCTTATGAGGAAGTGGAGACCCCCAACAGCATCAGCCGACTGTGAATGGGAGGTTGTACATCAAGTTGTCATCCCTCGTGTTTGTAGGCAGAATATCATTAGAGTGGCCCATGATTCCAGTTTGGCAGGACACCTTGGAGTGAGGAAGACTGTGGCACGCATTTTGAAACACTTCTACTGGCCAGGTATCTTCAGGGATGTTTCCTGGTATTGTAAGTCTTGTCACACCTGTCAAGTTGTGGGGAAGTGTAATCAGACCGAAAAGGTTGCACCTCTAGTTCCCATTCCTCCTTTTGAGGCGCCATTCACCCGTGTGTTGGTGGATATTGTGGGCCCTCTTCCTAAGACTTCTTCAGGATTTTCTTATGTGTTGACCCTGATTGATATGGCTACTCGTTATCCTGAAGCCATTCCACTTAGAAATATCTCAGCAAAGAACCTGGTTAAGGAAATGCTAGGGTTCTTCACAAAGTTTGGTCTGCCCAAGGAGGTACAGTCAGTCCGGGGAAGTAATTTCATGTCAAATGTTTTCAAGCAGTGTCTGAAACAGTTGGGCATCACCCAGATCACGTCTTCAGCTTACCATCCCCAGACCCAAGGAGCGTTGGAGAGATATCATCAAACACTCAAATCGATGCTCAAGAAATACTGTTTGGAACATCAGAAAGACTGGGATAAAGGTCTTCCATTCGTTGTGTTTGCTGCAAGAGAATCTCCAAATGAATCACTGGGCTTCTCACCTTTTGAACTACTGTTTGGCCATGAAGTAAGAGGACCCCTTAAGTTAGTCAAGGAATGCTGGCTGTCGGAGGAAGATGACGTCAACCTGCTGGAGTATGTGATGAAGTTCAAAGAACGGCTGTCCACTGCTTTACAGCTGGCGAGAGAGAATTTAGGAGCTGCTCAGGAGAAGATGATGACTTGGTATGATAACAAGTCCAGGTTACGCCACTTTCAGCCAGGAGATCAGGTTTTGATTCTGCTACCAGTTCATGGGCCACCTCTTCAAGCCAAGTTTAGTGGTCCTTATTTCGTGGAGAAGAAACTCAGTGATGTCAACTATGTTATCGCCACACCAGATCGTAGAAAGAACAAGCAACTATGTCACATCAACATGCTAAAGTTATACCAGAGGCGGGACGAAAATAATCCAGTCTGCACTGTAGCTGTTCCACCCAAGTCTGCAAGTGAAGCTCTCCCATGCAGTATGAGCCTGAGTGATAGTTTGGGGAAGAATCCTGATATCATGAATGATCTCCAGACTAAGCTTTCTCATCTACCTCCCGAGGAAAGGCAAGAGTTTTCGGCATTACTGCAGGAGTACCCGCAAGTGTTCCGTGCTACTCCAGGAAGAACCACTGTGTTGATACATGATGTCGATGTTGGAGACGCAAACCCAATTAAATTGCCTCCTTACCGTGTGAACCCAGTGAAAATTCCTCTCATCCAGAAGGAGCTTGGCTACCTGTTGGACCACAAGATGATTGAGCCCTGTCAGAGCGAGTGAAGTTCTCCTGTCACTCTAGTCCCTAAGCCGGGTGGGTCACAGCGGCTTTGCATCGACTACAGACGTGTTAATCAGATAACCAAAACATACACTTGCCCTCTCCCTCGCGTGGAAGATTGCATAGACAAGATCGGAAAGGCTAGGTACATAAATAAGTTTGATTTGTTAAAGGGATACTGGCAAGTACCTATGACTGAACGTGCTAGGGAGATCTCATGTTTTGTAACACTAGGAAAGACTTTTGCATGTTCTGTAATGCCATATAGTATGAAGAATGCACCAGCCACATTTCAGAAGCTCATGAATGTTTTAACAGAGGGTTTGGCAGGGTGTGTTGTTTATATTGATGATGTATTAATCTTCAGTGACAACTGGAAAGATCACCTATGCCATGTCAGTAAATTTCTTGAGCGTTTGGTTCAGGCTAATCTTGTAGCTAATTTATCAAAGTGTGAGTTTGGTCAAGCTAAAGTTCAGTACCTTGGGTATGTAATTGGTGATGGACATGTTGCACCACCAGGAGCTAAGGTTCAGGTTATAAGTGATCTTCCCAGACCTAAAAGTAGGAAAGAGCTACAAAGATTTTTGGGAATGGTAGGTTATTACAGGAGATTTGTTCTTAACTTTTCTATTCTTGTATCACCACTTACAGACCTACTGAAAAAGGGAGTTAAATTTGTCTGGACCGATAACTGTGAATCCTCTTTCACCAAACTTAAAGCTATCCTATTAAGTCAGCCAGTGCTCGCTACTGCAAATTTTGCTAAGCCTTTTAAGATGTCTGTTGATGCAAGTGATACAGGAGCTGGGTCTGTTTTGCTGCAAGAGGATGATCAGGGTATTGAACACCCTGTATCTTATTACAGTAAGAAGCTCACTCCACCTCAAAAAAACTACTCAACTATTGAGAAAGAGCTTTTGGCCTTGATTTTGGGTTTACAGCATTTTTCATTTTATTTGTGTTCTGGTTTTGACCCCATAGTCATTTATACCGATCATAACCCACTGAAATTCCTTAGTAAGTTTAAAAATAAAAATCAGAGATTGACAAGATGGAGTCTACTTCTTCAGGAGTATTCATTAAACATACAACATGTCAAGGGGAAAGAAAATGTTATTGCAGATTGCTTATCTAGACTTTAGACAGATTGTTTTAGAGTAATAAGAAATTTCCTTTGTAAATTTCTTTTTCTTTGTGGGGAGGTGTTACATAGCCTATGATTTCATCATCCTTTGTGTAATTTTAACGCACAGTATGCTGCATGTGTGATCACGAGCGTGTTCTGCCTCAGTCCCCCCCTTCTACCGTTATAGTAGAGTAAATCGTCCTTTCTGTTGTTCAGAGCAGGATTGTCAGCTCTTTGTCCCCTATGGCTTCATTTGCGCGTCCTTCTTACAAGTTGTATCAAGCTCTGCTGGCCCCTATATAATGAGCTCAGTCTCTGTATGGGTTGCCACTTAGATCTCCTCCTCATTTTGTTCACATCTCTGTCCTCCCCTGTACAGTTATATTATTGTGAGTGCTCAGGAAGTCTGCAACCATCTAGCAGCTGTGTGTAATTTGAGTATAACTGTTGTTGCATTTTTTCTTGTACTGTGTAGCATAGGGTTAATTCTTAGGCCTAGTAAGGTTTTTGTAATTTGTGTGGGGTTCCTGTTGTCAGTCATCACCAATAATACTTTGTATCTGTAATAATTTATCTTGCATTAACTGAGCATTACCCAGTGTATTTTCATTTTATCAGGGCTGACTTTGATAAATTTACTCTTGCTAATTTCGTGTTAATAGAGGCTATTGCAGTTAACCATATATTTAACCTGTTTTTTGCCATTACATTATCCTTATGAGTCCTGAATGTTTTGTTGTTAGTTTGAGCATTAAACTTTAACTTGTAATTTTACCTAACTCTTTTGTTTTGAACCTGGAACTTTACGGGACAGTAGTGATTTTTAGTATTCTCACTTAAAGTGTACATTATCTTTCTCTGTTATATATATATATATATATATATATATATATATATATATATATATATATATATATATATCTATATATATATTGTTACGAAACAGAGAGAGATAATGAACACTTGAAGTGAGAATACTAAAATCACTACTGTCCTGCAAAGTTCCAGGTTCAAAACAGGAGTTAGGTAAGATTAAAAGTCAAAGTTTAATGCTCAAACTAACAACTAAACATTCAGGACTCATAAGGATAATGTAATGGCAAAAACAGGTTAAATATATGGTTAACTGCAATAGCCTCTATTAACACGAACTTAGCAAGAACAAATTTATCTAAGTCAGCCCTGATAAATGAGAGAACCGAATAATGCTCAGTTAAAGTAAGATTTAATATTATTACAGAAACGAAATTTTTTTCACACACCACAAAGCCACTCAGGAGACAGGACGTGTGTGCTAGGCAATCCCCAGGTCCTGTCCTCCCCACTTTCTGTTTTTTAATCAGCACATACACCACTGACTGGGCTAATGTATGGCCCGGACTGCACTTTATGTGCAGGGAATCTTTCAACAACAACAACAACAACAAAATATTATTAATTCTGGCTGACAGCAAAAACTTTACATGAATCACAAAAACCTTACCAGGCCTACGAATTAACGCCTCAGGCTATACAGTACAAGAAAAATGGTAATAACACTTATACTCAAATCATACAGCAGCTAGGTGGCTCGAGACTTCCTGAGCACTCACAAAAATACACTATGCAGGGGAGGACAGAGATGTAAACAAAATGAGTGGATCTAAGTGGCAACTCATGCAGAGACTGAGCTCATTATATAGGGGCCGGGAGAGCTTGATTCAACTTGCAAGAAGGACGCGCAAATGAAGGCATAGGGGACGAAGAGTTGACAGTCCTACTCTAAACTACAGAAAGAACGACTTACTCTACTATAAGGGGGAGAAGGGGGGAGTGAGGTAAAACATGCAAGCCTGGTCACTATGGAACCCACGAGGCGAATAGTGATCAAACATGCAGCATACTGTACGTTAGAATTATACAAAGGATGATGAAATCATAGGCTATGTAACACCTCCCCACAAAGAAAAAGAAATTTACAAAGGAAATTTCTTATTACTCTAAAACAATCTGTCTAAAGTCTAGATAAGCAATCTGCAATAACATTTTCTTTCCCCTTGACATGTTGTATGTTTAATGAATACTCCTGAAGAAGTAGACTCCATCTTGTCAATCTCTGATTTTTATTTTTAAACTTACTAAGGAATTTCAGTGGGTTATGATCGGTATAAATGACTATGGGGTCAAAACCAGAACACAAATAAAATGAAAAATGCTGTAAACCCAAAATCAAGGCCAAAAGCTCTTTCTCAATAGTGAAGTACACCCTACCAGGAGGAAGACACTACCATCTGGGAGTGGGATTGCCGGACCAGCCCGGGGTGGAGCTGATATCTCAGTTCCTGACAGCGCCCCTCTGGAGACGGCTTGCTGCTGCTCCCGTTTTCATCATTTGGCCAAGCGTTGCACTGAAGGTGTTTCTGTTGAGACGGCCTACTGCCGCTCCTCCCTCCTGCCGAAGGAGATGGCCTACTGCTGCTCTGAAGGCGCTGCCCTGGAGACGGCCGATTGACGCTCCTCCCTCCTGCCAAAGGAGGCGGCCTACTGCCGCTCTGAAGGCGCTGCCCCTGAGATGGCCGATTGCCGCTCCTCCCTCCTGCCGAAGGAGATGGCCTACTGCCGCTCTGAAGGTGCTGCCCCTGAGACGGCCTACTGCCGATCCCCCCTCCTGCAGAAGAGAACGGCCTCCTGTCGCTCGAGAGGTGACCAGAGGCGTGCTGACTCCCCCACACAGGCCACGGCCAATTGCCGGGCCTTGGCGCCCTGTAGTTGTGACCCTGGACAGCCACGGCCTATTGCCGGGCCCCACGGCCAAAAGGAGGTGTTGTCATCGCCCCTGCGTGAGGCAAGCGCCCGGCTCCCCAGCACCAGAGAGACCCCGCGAGGCCTAACGGCTTCCCCTGGCCTCCGGTCTCTACGCCTGGCCCAGGAGAAGACTCACCTGACGGACCCTAGTGCAGGACGGTGCCGCAGCCCCTCCCTGACGGCGCCCCTTGATTCTGGGGACCGCAGTCCTCAGTCCCTCCAGGCCCTCCCCAGGACACCCGGGCGCGACCTCTCCACGCCCAAGAGACGATGTAAGACCTCCACCTCCGGCCGAGATTTCTGGACCTGTTTGGCCCCAGTCCTGAGGGCCACGCCCCTAAACCTAGCCCGGAGACTGCGGGCTCCTGCGGCACGTGCAGTCCTGGACGCGAGAGGACGCCCCTGCGAGCAGTCCCGTGCCCTCTCGGCACGCCCTCCCTTGGCGGTGCCCCTAGTCCGGCAGAGTAGACGCCGGCGTGTCTCCCCGCCTCCCCCACGACACGAGTAAATTATGTTAAGTGCGGTATTGCCCCAGAACTAGTGAAGTGAAATTATGTTAAGTGTGACGTTGCCCTAGAAAACAGGTTACAGTGATACAGTGACTTAATGTATGTCAAATATCGGGGTGAGTAAAATCACGGGCGAATGAGTAAGAACGAGTACAGTGAGTGAGTTTTGAGGAATGCGACTCACAAGTGACTCCCTTGTAGAAAACCAGTAAGACTCTTCCCCCGAGAAGTCCTCTGTAGTGAAAATATACCTATGTCCCTTGTTACCAGAAAAATAGAGAAAGTGAGAATAATATCCTCCCATTTATATTACCATAAACACAGTGAATATCCAGTGTCCCGCTACTCCCTCGCTTCCTAAAGAATCTCCTCCCCACAACTAACGTAACGTAAACAAGAGATAGAATCAAATGTCAAAACCCCTTTGCTATCAGGTGATACTAAGTTTGAATTAATAATACTTACCCTTTCCCAGTATTACCATAACTCTGTTCCGGCCGTCACGAGTCCTTCTCTCCTCCCCCTTCCGTGTGAACTCTCTCCCCCCCACGCTCCCACGCGTGCCCGTGCTCCCTGTACACCTGTTCACTAGACTTTCTGTATTGGCAACAGTATTAGTTAAGCCAGTATCCTGCGAGATACTAATATCCTAGTTAAGGTTTTATTTCTGTGTCATATATTGTGTTGTAATATCTGCTGCTTTTGTCCTGTGTCTGACTGTGGTAATATACGTGTAAAAGGTTATTGCCTGAAGTTTTTGTGTCCTGCCTCTCTTTCATTGCACTAAGCTCCGGTCTCGAAAGAGGACCCCGCTACACGTTAGGTGCTTTAGGACCGAGGAGTCGGGCCTTTTTCACCTAGCATTATATATATATATATATATATATATATATATATATATATATATACTTCTCTCTCTCTCTCTCTCTCTCTTTCTATTTATATACATACCTAACATACATATATTTAAATATATAATATATATATGTATACGAAATATATTATATTATATATAAAATATTTATGTTATGCTGGTGTTTTTAAGGCGACTTCTCGTCGTAAAAACACTAGCTACTGAAGCGGGGTCCTCTTTCTAGACCGGAAGTAAAGCACCAACAAAGGAACAGGACATAAAAACCAGGCAGTACACCTTAACACATCTATTACCTTAATTCTAACCGTAACAATACAACACAGAGTGATATTTGAGATACAGGGGAACAGAGACACAGAGTTAATATTCAGCACCACAAAATAGAGTTACACTTAACACACTACAATGTTCATACAGGGAGATCATGAATTATCCACAGTATTGTTTATACGTCACTTTGAGGCAGGATATAAATAGAATTGTTCACATAGGGAATAAACAAGATTGGGAGTCTGTATGGGGAATATTACTATAAATGAGGTAGGGTGCGGATAGCAACACTCGACGTCGTCACCTTGTCACGGAGACACACTCAGGCTTTGGACTGGCCCGCGCGCTCTTACCTCAGGTGTTCACAAAAAACTCTCTAATTCTCTTACGTGGGGGGGGGGGACTGGGATAATTACAACAAAGTTCATTTTCTGCCCTGTCAACACTGAGTTCTTGTGCGCTACTATCGACTACACTGTTCTTCACTTAGTCACTGTGCACTGTTCTTTTTCCCAAGTTGTTCTTGACACAAAGGGGGGGGGCAATCACTGTTTTCCTATATCTCCTGGGTAATGTTCACTCTAGGTCGCACTCGTAGGTTAGGTGCAGGGAGGCTCTCTCGTCTGGGGGCCTCGACCTGGGAGGCGGCCCTCGTACTAGGGCCGCGCCGGTAGGGTGCAGGGAGGCCCTCTGGTATGGGGGCCTCGACCTGATAGGTGGCCCTCGGGACTGGGACCAAACAGCCAGAGTAATCGGGCCTGTCGTTTTTGGCTCCAGGGAGTGAGGGAGCCTGGACCGCCTTTATCAGGAGTTGGAGAGTCTGGCCTGGGCGTCCTGGGACTGCAGGCACCAAGGGGGAGAGGTGCCGTCAGGACCGGGCTGCGGCAGTGTCTCCTACGGGGCTCGGACAGGAACAAGGAACTCCCAGGCGTAGGCGGTAAGCCCGATATCGGGCCTTGCCACCACTCTAGCATCTCCTCCGGGGCTATATTCCCGGGTGGTGACGAAGGGCTCCCATAAGGGAAAGAGGCTGGAGAAGGACTCACATCACTCGTGTCCTCTCTAGTACGTCCGGAGGCCGGAGCCTTGGGTCGCCTTACCCTGGTACATACTCTGGCTGTAGCCATGGACTTGCCCAGCGTACGAGGAACACCTGCAGGGCGTACTAGGCAGTCCCTTCGCCGCGTATCTGGACCGTCGGCGTGGTAATGTTCCCGTAGTAGGGGACAAGCCGGAGTGAGGGGCACGGAGGCCACACTCTCTCCAATACGGACTGAAACTACCTTCAGGAGCTTCTCTACCCTGGTACGTGCACCGGCCGGAGCTGAGTGCCCACCTATACTGAGAATACCTGCAGGGCGTACTAGGCCGTCCCCTCGCCGCGTATCTGGACCATCGGCATGGTGTTGCTCCCGTAATAGGGAAGGGCTACACGTACGGTAGCAGGGGCTCTTTACCCTGGTCCGTACTCTGGCTGTAGCCGGAAGCTGATCTGTCCGATCGGGAGCAACTGACGGGCGTACTGGGCCGTCCTTTCCCTGCCGCGTATCTGGACCGTCGGTGTTTAGTTGCTCCTGAAGGGGAGAACAGCAAGAGAGGGATGCACTGGGGCAACTCTCTCTCTCTGGTGTACTAAGGCCGGAGTCTTGGGTTGCCTTACCCTTTGTACCCTTTATAAGGCCGTAGCCTTGGGCCTCCTGCCCTTGAGCCTCCTGCCCTAGAGGGTGTAACAAAGCCGTCAATACGGTGTTACCTGGGACTGAAACTGGTTCAGTCTCACCCCTATTCTGACGACCATTGCTCCGCCCGCAATGTAGTCTCCTTTCCCTGATCACCTGGGGTTGGGGTAATTGCAGGGAACAAGGGCCCAGGATCGTGATGTCCTGGTGACCCTCTTGAACTGGGTCACTAACCCCACCGTTGTGTCCTCCTGGGGTTGTGGTGCGGTGGCGGCCCGGTGGTGGGGTGGGGGGTGGTGAGGTGGGAGGTCCGGCAGTGGGCACGGCGGGCATTTTAATTTAATTATATATATTGTATTTAATATATAGATAGATTGATAGACAGAGAGATAGATAGATATAATCTTTCTCTATATATGTACATATATTATAAATTTTTCATCTTTCTGGCCGTGTATTCTTGTCAGTTTTGGCTCAAGATGTCTGACAGCAAGTTGTAAATGTCGAAATGAATGTTTCATTACCACTGCGGTAGCCACAGTGAAAAAACAGTGTGGCTGGCGTTGATCAGTGTGATTTACTTAAGATCAAATATATTACAATAAATAACGATGGACGCATCCATCAATATGTAGTATTTTTTCTCTGTGTGTGAGAAAGAGAGAGAGAGAGAGAGAGAGAGGACATGAGGTGTCGTGCGACAGGTCTCTGGAGACTCCAAAGGGAAGTTTCTCCCTTATCAGTCTCACAACCGCTACTGAGTGCGTTCTTATTACCTGCTCTAATCACAGTTTTAGTAACAAACTCTCTGAATAGTACAAAGAACATCATCTATTTAAATGCCAAATTTTATTCCTGACACCAAACCAATGAGCTCTTTAGTATGAAGAGGCTTTCTCTTGGGTAGCACAACGTAATTTTTGTAGCCGCCGCCAGGGCGGCACTGGTGTACCGGTAGCCATGTTACACCAAGCCTGATGCCCGAGTTTTTGTACTGAGCTACTCTGTGAGTTTTTGAAAGTAGATGATGATTCCGGAAAATATAGTGCCATGGTCCACTGTGCAGCTGACGGATGTAAAAATGGGCACAGGAATTCATCGAAGAGAGATGGCGTTACATTTCACAAGTAAGAAATATATCTTGTTGCTAATTCTATAACATTACTGCCCCCTGGGGTGGGGTGGGAAGATTCTTCCTCAGTATCCCTGTTTTATACTCATTGGCTAAATGTACCCGATATAATTCGTTGAACTAGGCATGTTGTGCAGCGTATTCTGGGTCCAGCTCCTTGAACTCACATATGGGCAGGAACTTGGGTTCTTTTGTTCTGGACCGGGCTAGAATATGCAAGCAAGGGATAGGGCTCAAACACGGGCTAACCAGTCTTAAACGTATATTACCTTATAAACAAATATAGTGGACTTTACACAATTAGTACATGAACAACACTATATTTGGCATAAGCATGGTATATTGTACAACATTATATATCAAAGAGGAGACAGGTATTCCATTGGGCTATGACACTGTAAGTTATCAAAAATAATACGGGGGTCGTGACATTACAATTGGAGCACAGGGGTGTGGGGCATAATATTACACACAGTAGGTATCACACGGGGACAATGGTATAAAGGGGTCACAAATATTACGCAGGAGTCATGATATTACACATGTGGCACAGTATTACACAGGGGTTTAGGGTGCATCATAGTAGGTCACACACAGGGGCAATACTGAGGTTACAAGTATTCCACAGGGGCCACGATGGTATGGACAGAATACAAATACTGCACAGGGGATGTATACACACAGGGTCTGTGATATGTTAAGGGGGTCACAGTATTACACAGGGGCACGACACTCTGGACGGGGGGGATGGGGTTCACACAGGGTCTATAGCACTATGGATGGGACACGAGTGTTGCACAAAGTCGATGGTACCACTGGTGGGTGCCGAAGTACACAGAGACTATGTCGCAGGTAAGCACAGGTGGCGGCCCAGTGTGGGAGGAGGGCCATCAGAGGTGCGCTCCTGATAGGGCACAGGTTTCGGGTAGCGTGGTCAGGAGGCCGGTGTAAGCTGGAGGGCAATGTGGTGGATGACCCTTTCCTGGCGGGGGCCCTGGGAGTGTTGTGGCCATCTGGACAGGGGCCGAACAGGGCTAAGAGGCACACTGCATATGGTGCCTGCCCATGACAGTGGTGGGAGTCCTGGAGAAGGGTCTGGGCTGGTCTGGGCCTGGGGTCGGCTGCGGGGCTCCCTCGAGGTCCGAGGGCTGCAGTCTCGCCAGGAGGGGAAGCCCATCGGGGATTGTCTGTGGCCGCTCGCCCTTGGGGAGTCTGTCAGCTGCTGGGGGAGTTGGGGGCTGGGCTGCAGGGACAGGACACTCAGGCTCACAGTGGGTCTGCTCCAGGTACTCTCCGACAGGAGACTTGTTGGGGAGCAGTTTCCACCCTCTGTAAAGGAGAGGGAGCAGGAGGGGCGTCTCACTCGGCCTCTGGAGAGGCGGGCTGATCCACAGACTGCGCCCTCGCAGGGAGCCTCCGGGGTAGTGGAGGAGGGACAACCAGTGCTTTGTCCCTCAGCCTGGCAGGTCTGATGAACCCTACCGGAACTCCACTCCAGGGCAGAGAAAGGAGGTCTGGGGGACACTCCCTCTGCCTGGCAGGTCTGAGGGACGCTACCCAGGCTCCCTTCCAGGGTAGTGGACGAAGGTGGTCCGGGGAACACTCCTTCGAGTCGACAGGTCCGGAAGACACTGTCAGGGGACCACTCATCCTGGGGACAGTAGAAGGGGAAAGTCCGGCAGACTTTCTGGCTTCTGCAGCAGGTCCGATGGACTCTACCACCCTCCTGCTGCCAGGGGAAAAGTGCAGCTGGGGGATGACAAGTGGTCTCTCCCCTGGTGGCAGGTCCAGTGGACTCTACTACAGGCCTGCTGCCCTCCTGGGGACTACAGGCAAAGGTCATCTGGTTGACAGTCCGAGATGCCTGCTTCCAAAGGTGGGTGGCAGGAGATCCGGTGGATGCTCCTTCTACAGTAGATCTGACAGATACTACTGTGCCGCTGCTCCTGGGGAAAAGTAGGACTTCGAGCACCACAGGTTGCTCTTCCTCTTTTCGAGGCAGGTCCGGTGGACTCTGCTACCGAGGGCCTACTTGGGACTGTCTTAGAACAAGTCCCACCCCGAGTCTGGCAAGCGCTATCCCCATCAAAGGGTAATGCACCTGGTTGATGCAATTCCTGTGGGTCTGGCTGAGTGAAAGAGGGGAATAAGGTAGCTGGGGATATAAGCCGGTGTAGTGCGGGACACCTATAAGTCTCCCTGTGGCCTCCTCTTGGGGTGGTGGTGTCGGGGTCACTCCGTCGGGTGAGTATTTCAAGGTAGAAAAATCATAATCCATTATATGATTTTGTATTATAAGATATGAGTGTATCTAATTAATAACCACAGCTTAGTGGAAATAAAGTATTTGAATTTGACTTTGAGTGCTGGTGTTCCAATATGGAGGCCAAAATCACATGCTCACGACGAAGAGATCCATACTATAGAGCTTGTAATGCCAGGTGTTTAAGGGGCAGCTTCCCGTCCCTAGAATGCCTAGAGTGCAACTGGGTTCCCTTTCTAGACTGGAGCTTAGAAAGACAAGAGAGGGCCAGTGCATAAAAACACAGGGCAACAACCTGACACGTATACTGACAAATTCAGGTGCTGTGGAACAGGTAGACAATCTTACATAATATCATAGACAAAAATCAATACATAGGCTAGTATTAGTGGGTAGAGTATCACACAGGATACTAGATGTACAGGAGTCTAAGTCTGGTTCGGGAGGGGAAAGGCACTATTACACTGTCCGTGATGAGAAGGCACTGTCGTGAGGCGTTCACTGTTCTGACTCTAAGTTTACAGACTAAGCACAGGAGGGGGAGGTGTTACTGACTCTGCACAAGGGAAGGTAGTAAATGATAGCACTATGTTACAGGCGCCGTTACAGGGGGCATGTGGGGTGTCACTGTCTGTATTATTCACTGCCTGTACTTTTGTACTTATGATCTTATGTTCTTACTTGGCCTCACTGCACACTTGTAGCTTGACTTCACCAAGGCACCTGTTCTTTTATTCTCACTGGTCTCGGTCTTTTCTGGACCTCACTGTACACTAATATCACAGTAAACTCACTCTCGTGCCTTAAGTGCCGGCCTCACTGTTCACTGTAAATTCACTGTCTTTAGGTCCACTTTGTTTCACTGGGGGGAGGGGAGGTCCAGGGCTTATAACTCTTGGACTGGGGTAAGTGGAGGCCCTTTGGGAGTCCCCTCGTCCCGCGGCCACGGGACCACTCTCAAGGGCGTCGTCTCTCGGCTGGAGCTTGGGCTGTGTGTGCTGAGGGGCCCCTCACTGTCGGGGCTGGGGACTGGGGTCTGGCCCTTGGGACTGGGGCCAAACAGGTGTTGGAGGTGCTCACTCAGGAGCCTGGTGGAGGACGGGCGTCGCCTTCACTGGGGTGGGGAGTGGGCCCGTCCGGGGGTCAGGAGGATATCCTCAGAGGGGCACCGGCTGCGGTCTTCTGCTGGAGGCACTGCTGTCAGGGCTGGGCTGAGGTGTCGTTCCCTGCCGGCGTCCATCAGGTAGGTGCCCTCTTCCTGTGGACGGAGGGAGAACAACCCTGAGGCAAGTACGGGGCCTCTCCACCAGTCCTTGGGACAGTGGTCCTCCTCCTGGAGGTTGCCTCAGTCTGGGTGGACAGGAGGGTAACCTGTGCTTCTGCCGGAGGGCAGGACTGAGGACAGCTCACCATCTCGTTGTGGAGTCACAGGGGGCAAGGGACTTTGGCTTCTCTGCCCAGGGTGGCTACCAGCTGTCGCTAGGTTCCCTTGAACAACAGACGGAGGGAAGCTACAGGCCGTCCCTTCACTGTCGATGCAGCTACAGGCCATCCCCGGGGCCCGATTCCCTGACAGGAACGCAGGTGAAGTGCGGCTACCGACCATAACCTGCCTGTCGGTGCAGGTACCTGCGTCACTGAAGTCCCGCAAGGAGGGCGATGTGCAGGAGAGGAGCGGCTACAGGGCGTCTCCTCCCTCTGGGCACGGCTACAGGCCATCACTGGTGTCGTGCCCTCCGAGGCAACTACAGAAGGAGAGGGGATGTACCGGTCTCTCCCCAACGCGGCTACAGGCCGTCGCTGGTCTCTGTAGGGGGTGTGAGCAGCACTGGGCAGAGTGGCTACAACGTGTCTCCTAAATAGTGGCCTGGCTACAGGCCGTGGCGTTTTGTGTGAGCAGCTACAGGCCGTGGCCCTTTTTGGTGAGTGGCTTCAGGCCTTCTCGTTAGTCTCTGGGTGGCTACAGGCCGTCTCAGGTAAAGAGTGGCTACTGGCCATCGCTGGGTTGCTGCTCTGAACTGTTAGGCCAGTTCCACCCCAATCCTGTCAGTGGTCAGGTCGCCCAGAAGGTAGCGTACTTTGACTAAGGTGGTGGCGGTGGGCAAGTTCCGGGGAATAGGGGCAAGCAGCCCAGGTGAACTTATGACCATATTGCCCGTACGCGTTCCACGCGCCGTCTAGCCCTCCGTGTCCACCTCCTGGGGGTGTGGTGGCGGCCTGCGCTGCCACAGCCGGCATTTTAGAGCTCAGTGCACTAAACAGGTACAAGTAACCCAAAGATATACCAATGCTCTAAATATAACCCAAACCTGCCCCTGTAAGTTCTAAAAATTTTATATAGGATAATAAGCATGGATAATTACAAACACATTGATATATTAGGTAAAATATACCCGCAAATATATGTAGGTTCGTTTCAAATCAATTATTACACAAAACAGAAATTCGTGATGGCGAGTTGGCGAGCCAAAGATAAAACACATCAGCTAACTTCAGCATGTTTACGCTCTAAATTCAGATTTGTAAATTAATAGTTAAATAAAAGACACAGTTTCGATCTGATTTCCTATAATTAGGTGTGTATGCACCTATGTGGTCATAAAAACTATACAAAAAAGGTGCCGATTCGGTAGATGGCCACCAATTCGATATTTCATCGCACCTTCTTAAACTAATGAAATACACCAGGGGTGCACAGGCTCATCAATTATTTTCAAAATAGTAACATACAAAAAATTGGAAAGATCGGAAAAATTGAGCAAAGGTTACCAGGATGAAAGGTTCAAGATGACGTCATTATTTTACAGACGATGGATTATTGCTATCAAGCAGCACAGAGGATGCAGAAAAAGTAATACGGGAGGTTACAGAGGTTAGTGAAGAGTGTGGGCTAACAATAAACACGCAGAAGAACCAAATAATGATATTTAATATGAAAAAAAACCCTGATGAGATTATGGGCATAAGGGTGTGTCAAAGCATAAAGTAACTTGGAATAACAATAAATGATAGTAAAAACTATTTTAACCCGTGGAGAGCGACGATCGTTCTGTAAGTACCTGCTGGGAAGCGACGATTTGGCCAAAATTTCAAGTCTTACAGAATTGCATCAAACACACATCATCGTCTTGGAAATGTTCGCGCGCATCCGGCAATATATATATATATATATATATATATATATATATATATATATATGACCACATAAAGTCACGTTGTGGTGAGATAAAATGGCCAGAAGATGAACAGCTGGTGGCGCGAGCAACCCACCACCCGCGGTGAGCGAGGTTTATGAATGTCATTCTTCGGGAAAAACATCTTATTTACTAATGCCTTGGGCAAGGATCACGTGATTACTGTATCACCAACCCTCTCTCTCTCTCTGACTCTCTCTCTCGTGTGTGTGTGTGTGTGTGTGTGTGTGTGTGTTTTTATGTGACCGACTCTGGGCATAGGCTTCACAGCCTGCTATCAAGGCACAGCAGTCCTCCTACATACCATACACCTCTACACGTCACCACTTCGGCGCTAACACCCACCGTCCATATTGAATACATGCTAGGGCTGTCTCATACAGGACTGGTGTATTGGTATTAGCGGGGGTATTTTTACGACATGTCGGTGGATCTTCTGGTAGATCAGTAAAGCCTGATTTAATGAAATTCAAATCCTTAAACTGTTCCCTGCCCCAGCCGGGATTCGAACCTGGGTCCGTTAGGACTGCAGGCCACCTCTCTACCGATTGAGCCACCGAGTGTGTGTGTGTTCTTACCTAATTATTCTTACCTAATTGTATCTTTACAGGAGTCAAGCTCATACCCCGTGTCTTAAACCATATTTATCGTACATATCCTTAAATTTGTGAATTGTTTTGGAACACACTATTTCATTCGGTAGTGCATTCCACTGATCAATTGCTTTATTTGGGAAACCAAATTTCCTTACGTCTTTATCACCTCTCTTTCTATGCAGTTTTTTGCAGTGTCCTTGCTGATGCTTCCCCATACGTTAAGTAATCATTTATGTCTATTTTCTCCTTCCCTGATATGCATTTATATAGCATAATCATGTCTCCTCTTTTCCTTCTCTCCTGTAGTGTTGGTAGATTCAGTTTATTTAGTCTTTCTTCGTAGCTTAGATCCCTTAAGCTTGGTACCCATCTTGTAGCGGCCCTTTGAACTTTTTCAATCTTGTCCATGTGTTTTTTGAGATGAGGACTCCAGACTACTGATGCATACTCCAGGGTTGGTCTGATGAATGATGTTATTATCTTTCTTAACATGTCTTCATTTATGTATGTAAACGTTATTCTCATATTGGCAAGCAGTGTATACATATTCCGTACCTTCTCACTGATGTGGTCAGCCGGAGATAGTCTGTTATTGACAATCACACCTAGGTTCTTCTCTCTTTCTAATGTGTGTAAGGTTTTATTTCCTAATGTATAATCCCAATCAGGTCTTTTTCCACTTTTACCAAACTTGATTACATGACACTTGTCCACATTGAATTCCATTTGCCATGTATTACTCCATTCATGAAGTTGATTTGATTCTTCTTGTAGCTCTTTACAAGAGTCTGTGTTAGTAATTCTCCTTTGTTATTTATTTTTTTTCATAATAATCATGGCGGCGCAACTGCCAGGGTCATATGCCGCCGTATAACAAAGAAGTAAAAAGCAAAAAACTAAAAATAGAGGATAAGCCACACAATAAAAAAAGGAGAAATTCTAAATATCTTTAAGAAGTCCTGCCTCCTTCACAAAGGAGAGGGTTGCCCCTCCCAAGGCACAGGCATCCTCCCCAAGCACGGAGGAAAGATGATACACACCTCCATCCGTTTGGTGGTCAGAGAGGAACCGACGCCGCAAATCCTCAAGACTAGGACACTCCACCAACAGGTGCCGAACAGTCAAGGGAACCAGACAGTCATCACAGAATGGAGGAGGAGCCCTCTCCATTAAAAAACCGTGAGAGAAACGGGTGTGGCCAATGCGGAGGCGGCACAAAGCAGTCTCTCATTGACGAGGGAAGCCCTGGTAACTGAATGAGCCCACCTTCTGGCAAATCGAGCGCAACTTATTGGCACCCACAGCATCCCAATGCTCCTGCCAACAGCACCAAACCCTGAAGGCAATAAAGGAGCGCATATCTGCAGCAGGCAGACGATACAGAGGGGACTGTGCAAGAGGGGGACGAGCCGCTGCCGCCTTGGCCAGCTGATCAGCTCGTTCATTCCCTGCCACTCCTACATGAGCTGGAACCCAACAGAAATCTACACGACGTCCACGACGCCCTAAAAGGAAAAGCCACTCTAAAATGGATAAAACCAAAGGATGAGAGGGATTAAAAGACTCCATTGCAGAAAGAGCACTTCGTGAGTCACTAAAAACAGTAAAAGCAGTGTGGGGGAGAGTGAAGAGAATCTGAAGGGCAAATAAAATAGCAGTCAGCTCAGCCTTAAAAACAGAAGCAGTCACAGGGAGGCTCCCACCTCGACAGAAGGTGGGAAACACCACACCAAAGCCCACACCCGCATCAGACTTAGATCCATCAGTATAAACTGGTAAGGAGTCCCCATGAGAAGAGGCATGCTCTAAAAACAGAGAAAATAAAACCTGAGAAGGAAGGGAGGCCTTACTGGATGAGAAGAAACGACAAAATGTCACCCTGGGGAGAAGCCAGTAGCCCACCCTCGGGACACGGTGGGGAGTGATCGGCACAGAAGGAACAGAGAAGCTAGACATAATCGACTGCACCCTGAAACCAAAGGGCTTTGGAAAGGATGGCCGAGTGGCAAAAATAGGTGACCGAGAATCTTGAGAGGCCTTGAGAAAGGGCACGGAGTCTGGGAGACGAGATAAGCGATACCAACATCTCATCAAAAGGGAAGAGCGGAGCAAGTCTAGAGGAAGGACACCAGCATCAGCCAACAAACTCGAAATCGGGGAAGATCGGAATGCCCCAGTGGCGAGACGAACACCAGCATGATGTATGGAATCTAAAATACGAAGCCGGGCTTTTGAGGCAGAGGAATAAACTTCACATCCATAATGAAGTTTGGATAAAATCAGAGACTGATGCAAGAGGAGGAGGGTCTTGCGATCAGCTCCCCAGTATGTGTGCGCTAAAACTTTCAAGAGACCCAATGCTCTGAGACACTCAGCTTTTACGTACCTCAAGTGAGGGACCCAAGTCAACCGGCTGTCAAAAATCAGCCCTAAAAACCGGGTTTCCTTTAAACACGAAATACGACGCCCATCTAAAAAAAGGTTTGGGTCAGGGTGGACTCCACGAATGCGACAAAAATGCATGGCAACGGTCTTCTTGAAGGAAAATCGAAAACCTCGTTCATCAGCCCATCTAGAGACACGGTTGAGGGCCATCTGCATCCTCCTTTCTGCCATTGACATCCGTGAGGCAGTGACAGAGATTGATAAATCGTCAACATAGAGAGAGCCACGAACACCATCAGGGAGCACAGAAATAACGCTGTTAATTGCCACTGCGAAAAGGGTAACACTTAGTATGCTCCCTTGTGGCACACCATCCTCAAGGGGACGTGCAGTAGACAGCTCACTCCCGACTCGGACCCGAATAAAACGATTAGATAAAAACTCCCGGATAAAAGTGGGGAGTTGCCCACGGAGACCAAACTCATAAAGAGATTGCAATATTCCATGACGCCAGGAAGTGTCGTACGCCTTCTCCAAATCAAAGAACACTGTGACATGATGCTGGTTAGTTGCAAAAGCCTGGCAGATGGAAGATTCTAAAGAAAGGAGAGCATCTGTGGTCGACCGCATCTTCCGAAACCCACACTGGACTGGAGACAAGTAACCACCCTTCTCTAAGTACCACATGAGCCGACTATTCACCATCTTTTCGAGGACCTTACAAAGGCAAGATGTCAGCGAGATAGGGCGATAATTAGTGGCCTGCAAGTGATCCTTACCCGGCTTAGGGATGGGGAGAACCACAGCAACACCCCATGAGGTCGGAAACCCACCATTGCACCAAATTCTGTTATACAGTGACAACAGAAAATGAAGGGCTGCATCAGGCAAGTGGTGTAAGAAGGCATATGGGACATCATCCAAGCCTGGAGACGAGTCACGACACTGCGACAATGCCATCTGAAGTTCAGAAGCAGAAAAAGCAACATTATACGACTCCTCCGCAGTAGATGGAAAACTAATGCCCAAAGATTCCAGGTGCCGTCGGCGGCGTGCCGACGGGGATGAGGTGTCCTTCCTAGAGACATTAGCAAAATGAGCTGCAAATATCTCGGCAACAGACGAAGAATGAGCCACCACCACACCTGCATGAGATAAAACAGGAGGAGAGGGAACAGGAAATTTCCCTGAAATCTTCCTCACCCGTTTCCACACTTTTGTGAGAGGAGTCTGTGAAGAAATTGAAGAAACAAATGATGCCCAAGACTTCCTCCTAGCCTCCTTCATAACCCGCCGGGCATGAGCTCGGGCTCTCCTATGTGCCGCTAAGTAACCAGGGTCACCTCGGTGACGACGAAGTCGGGAGAAAGCAGCACGTTTAGCCCTAACAGCAGAAGCACACTCATCAGTCCACCAGGGAACTGGACGGCAAGGAAAGTGACCAGCTGTTCTCGGAATACTCTGCAGTGCCGCCGAGTGTAGTAAGTCTGTGAAATACTCAACAGCAGCATCAGTGCTGACAAAATCCTCCACACATCGGTTCGGGGAACACAGCTCCTCTAAAACCGGCCAGACCGCCCTATCCAAGCGCCAGCGGGAAGACGACGCCGAGGCGCACTCTGTGTCGATCTTAATAAAATAGGGAAGTGGTCACTGCTATGTAAGTCTGGTAACACAGCCCATGTAAAATTCAGGGCTACCCCTGCAGAGCACAGAGACAAATCAATAGAAGTAAAAATACCCGTTTGACTATGGAAGTAAGTAACTTCACCAGAATTTAAAATGTACAGGTCCACATCCTCCACAATGGAGGCTAACATAGTACCTCTAGCATCAGCTGTGGAGCCACCCCACAGGGGATGATGACTGTTCATGTCACCCAGCAAGAAATAGGGTGAGGGAAGTGCATGAATAAGATTTTCAAGATCAACCCTCTCAATAGTGGCACTAGGAGGGAGGTACAAAGAGCACACAGTATAACGACGGGGAAGGAAAATCTGGAGAGCAACAGCCTGCAGTGGAGTGTTAAGATTCACAGCAGTGAAAGGTATGTCACTGTGTACTAGAATAGCCACACCCCCACCATGACCTTGTCCAGGAAGAGGATCTGAATAAAAAACCTGGTAACCAGGTGGACTGTGAGGCGCAGCATCACCAACCATTGTCTCTTGTAGGCAAACACACACAGGTGAATACTCAGCCAGAAGCCAACGGAGTTCCTCCCAGTTGGCTCGTAAACCACGGCAATTCCATTGAATAATATTAGCCATTAAAACTACTGAAATAAAAAGGGGCAGGGGAGAGGGACAAACAGAAGACCATAAAAAAAAAATACTAAAAATATTAAAATGGAGGAACTATATACACAAAAGAAAGGGTCATTTAGTGGAAACCACTGAGCGACCGTGGGAGACAATCTTCTTGGGAATGCGGATACGCCCAGTAAGGGGCCTGCCACGGGCAGCAGCATGGCTAGAACGAGGGCCTGGGGTCTGCGAAGTGTTGGGAGACTTCACAGACACCCGTCGCTGCCCAGCAGGAGAGGAAGAGCTACTCCGAACCCTGCCCGGGGCCCCCAGTGAACCAAGAGGTCGAGCAGGAGGGATTGGGGTCCTGGCCTCCAAACGTGGAGGGGGCAGGACAGGATCCTCAGAGGTAACCGGAGGAGGAACATCCGATTCCCCGGAGGAAGAGGTGCCAGACTGACCTGACACCCCAGAAGCCCCCGAAGACCCAGAAGTAGGGTCTGAGGGCTGTTGCACAGATGGGCTAACTACAGAGGATGTGGACTCCACGACCGACACCTTGCTTGGAGGATCTTCAAGACTCAAAGACTCTGAGGAACCACGATGACGTTTGGCAAATGAAGAATGTGCACCATGACTACCAGGGGATACCATTGATGTAGAGGTCGAGTCTTGAACTGTAGTGGCAACCGTCTCAAGTGCGGGAGATTGTTGCACTGACATGGAATCAGCAGATGAAGGCATAGGAGCTGACACAACAGGAGGAACTTGGGTCTGCTGCTGGACAGGACGACGAGGACGGCTATGACCGGACAAAACTGATGCATAAGACACTCCGTTACAGAAAACAGATGACATGGCTCTACTCCTGGCCCCAGGAAAGCTTATTTTATCCCGATTACGGATGAGGAGGATCTCCTTCTCCAAGCAAAACCGGGCACAGTCTTTAGATGAAGCAGGATGTGCCTCACCACAGTGCAAACAACAAACAGGTCCAGGACAGTCCTGTCCTGCATGAGTAGATGCTCCACAACTGACACACACCACTGGGAGGCCCTGTTGCAAACGACGACAGACTCGCCCAACATGCCCGTACATCTGACAGTGGTAGCAGCGTCGTGGATTTGGGACAAAGGGTTTGACCCAAAGGGACAACCAAGCCACCTTGATAGATGAAGGCAGAACAGTACAGTCGAACGTCAGCAACAAGGATGGAGTTGGGGTAAGAATACCATCAACCTTCTTCTGAAATCTCTCCACTTTAACGACCCTGTGGACCTGGAGTTCTTCAAGTAGCTTCTCTTCACTGTAGCGAAGTAAGTCTTTGGAGAAAACAACACCTCGACACTGATTGAAAAAAGCATGAGGGACACAAGAAAACAGCGCATCCGGGTCCTTACACTGGGCAGCCAGCTGGGAACCCTCTTCAGGGGATGTAACCTCCACTAGTAGGCTACCATCCCCCTGAGGTGAAATCTTCGGCTCCCTCCCACAGATTGACATAATTCGTTGATGAACAGTAAAAATATCCAAATTCCCAATAGGTTGACCATCCAAAGTACGAATGGTGTAGTACCTTGCAAAATCAACCCTCTCAAAGACACCCGGCAGGACCTCACGGGCATGTCCACTATATGTTGTTGTCTGTGTCCAGCTCTTCTTTGTAGTGGCCGCTGACCATAAACCACTGGAACCAGGTAGGTATGGATCCAGGGTGGCAATATGGGCCTCACCAGACAGAGGCACAAGAGGCGCACAGGAGGGAGATTGTAAAGGGTGGTCAGGGACAGAACCAGGGTCGTCAGCAGATGAAAATGCATTCGTGGCCATATTATAAAAAAACTACCTTCATTCCCCCACCCCTCCACCCACCATGGAGCCCAACAAGGGGAGGCCATATGCCAGGGAAAGCACCACTGGCGACCCCAGAGGTAGTGGGAAAGTATACGCAGGTTACCACCAAGGGACCCTGACAAGGGTGATTCCAGGACGATAGGAGCCACCAGGTCCCCCAGTGCCCGCTTGACCCTAAAGCCACTAGGTGACTAGCCTGGATGGCTAGCCAGTGACCAGCCGATTGACCTGGTCGGGCCCAACCAGGCCACCCGTCTAGCCAGAATAAGGGACCAAAGAGGTGTATTGCTAGCTGCAGGGCGCACCATGCAGCATCACTCAACCTCCAGGACTCCCGTCTCCCAGCAATACGGGAATTCTCCTTTGTATTTTTGCATCATCTGCAAACATATTTAGATAGCTTTCATTTCCAGTGTTACTGTCTATATCATTTATATACACTAAAAACATGATTGGTGCCAGCACTGAACCCTGTGGTACTCCACTAGTCACTTCTTTCCATGATAAGTAGTTTCCTCTTAGTACTGTCCTCATTTCTCTTTTTATGAGAAAGTCTTGCATCCAACAAAACAGTTTGCCTCGAATTCCTCCTTGATGGTACAGTTTCCATAAAAGTCTTTGGTATGGTACTGTGTCAAATGCTTTCTTGAAATCTAAATAGATACTGTCCACCCATCCTTCTCTTTCCTGTAATGTGTCTGTTACTCTGTCATAGTAGCTCAACAGATTAGTAACACATGATTTTCCTATTCTGTAACCAAACTGTCTTTCTGTTATCATACTGTCTTCTTCTAGGTGATTTACCCAAGCTTTTCTAATAAGCTTTTCTAATACCTTGCTTACAACACTGGTTAGTGATACTGGTCGGTAGTTAATGGATTTTGTCTATTCCCTTTCTTGAATATGGGAACAATGTTTGATTTCTTACAAATATCAGGTAGTTTACCTTGACTCAAGAATTTCTTGAAAATTGAAAATAATGGTTTACTTAACTCCTTTGCACATTCACGTAGCACCCAACATGAATTTTCTTCAGGACCATTTGCTTTTCCTTTGTCTAATTTACTTAGCTCCTCCTGTATTTCTTTTTCTGATGTTTGTATATCTGGTAGTATGTGAGGGCATGCATGTTTCACATAATCCCTCTCAAAAAATTTTTCCTCTGTAAAACCTAATTGGAAATTCTTATTTAGTGCTTCACAAATATCTTTCTCTTGTGTGTAGGTGATTCCCTCGTCCGTAATGGATTGTATTTTATCTTTTACTTTGGTTTTGCTTCTGATGTAGCTGTAAAATACCTTTGTTTGATCACTACTTTTATTTATGATATCCTCCTCAAACTGTTTTTGGACTTCCCTCCTTATTCTTGTATAATCGTTTCTTGCCTGTTTGTAATTATTATATGCCCTTTCACTATTATGTCTTCTGTATCTATTGCATAACAAATCTCTTTTTTCTTTTAATTTTTTACATTCTGTATTGAACCATTTCTTTATATTCTTTTCTGCTTCTTTGTGCTGTAGGATGTACTTCTGGAGTCCTATTTCATAAAGGTCACAGAATGTTTCATATATAGCATTTAAATCTTGTCCTCTAAGCTCGTTTTCCCAATCAATTTCTAAGAAGTACTTCCTTTGGTCATGATACTTTCCCTTTTTATAGTTTAGGCTCTTTTTGTAATTTTCATTGCTGTTATCTATGTCATACGCAATCCTGAAATTGCAATTTAGTTCTGCATGGTCGCTTTTGCCGAATAGAGGGTGATATATTAAATTGTCAATATCGTTTTCTTGCCTAGTTAATATGAAATCTAGCATAGAGGGTACATCGAGTCCTCTTTTTCTGGTGCTTTCCCTTACATGTTGCGTTAGGAAAAGCTCTTGCACAAGATCCAGGAGCTTTTGGTCCCAACAGCTTTCTTGGCTTATTATATCTAGAGTATTCCAATTTATATTTGTATTAAAATCTCCAGTTAGTATAATTTTTTTCGATTTCTCTTCCATTTTATGTAGTAATGCTCTTAAACTCTGAATTGTACTCTCCACCAGGTCCTCATATTCGTCTCTTTCCCAGGCGTTTGATCTGGGTGGCATGTACAAATTGGCTACAATTATTTTTCCTTTCAGATGTATTTATCTCTACTGCAATTAGTTCTACTTGTGAGGGTATATCTAATTCTATTTCTTTGACTTTTAGGTTTTTCTTAGTTAATATTATAATTCCTCCTTTTTTTAAGTTCCTATCTCTTCTCCATATATTATATTCCTTTAAGTTTAGGGTGTCATTCGATATCCTTGGTGTTAATTTTGTTTCAGTTAGGCATATTATATCTGGTTCATTTTCTCTGACATAATCATTCATCTCTAATAATTTAGATACCATTCCATCCACATTTGAGTACATCAACTTAATCATCTTGTTTATATACTTGTCATGATTTGGTTCTACCACCTTCCTCTTTTTTATTCCCTTCTGTTTATGTACCACTTTCGTACCTGCAATCCAATTACTTTGTAAAAAAAAATGTATTCTTCTCCTCCTCTGATCTTCCCTCATTTTTTGTTTTTGCTTCCTCCTTCTTCTCTTTCGGTAATTCCAGTTCCTCTTGTGTTAGGCATCTTTTTATCCATACATATTTGGACTCCTCTTTTTCCATTAGATTTTTTGCATTTTTTAGTATTTCCTCCACGGTGTTCACACTCTGGAAGGTTACCTTTAGGGGTCTTGACTTGCTTTTCTCGTATTTCCCTAACCTTTTGTGTTCCTTTATGTACTACAGATTTCCTCTGATACTTCTTTCAATATGCCCATTACATTTGCCATCTCCTTTTTGTCTCTTGAGATCTTGTTTTTTACTTCTTCCTCTTCTATACCAGTGATTACTATAGATTTGTTAATATCTACTGAATCTCTGACTAACTTAGGATTGTTTTGGATTATTCTTTTCACTTCCTTTTTAATGTTTTTTTCTTCCACCCTTGTTTCAAAGTCTTTCTTTACTTTCACCATTTCAGCATAAGTGGTTTCCACATCATTTCTGTAGCTTTGTTCCTCCTAAGTGTACCCACTTCAACTGTTAGCTCATCTATGGTTGTGTCTTTCTTGTTGACTTCCTTTCCTAATTTTTCTATTTCTTCCTTTTGCAGGTGCATCTGTTTCGTAATTTCATCAATCTCATTTTGAAAAGCCGTCTCTAACTTGTGTACTCGTTCAACCAGTTTGTTGTGAATCTCCATTTCAACCAGTTCTTGGAAGAAATCATCATCCTGCTTTCTACCTTTATCCCTTTTCTTTTCCAAATTTGCATTACTAAAGTATGTGGTCATTTTGCAGTACTAAAAGCGCATATAGTACTTACATTCCCTGGGGCAGATTGTAGACTAAACAACGATCAGCGCTGATTGTGTGCATTCTTGCGCTCCTTGTTTACTTTTCTGTTTGACCAAGTCTTACTTAAAACTTCTTTTTTATATTAGAACACCATTTAGTCTAACCTTGTACAGAGCTTAACTCATATAAAGATACTTATTTAGGTAATGCCGCTGGTCAAGTTGGCCAGGTACAGAGTGGTGTCGACTGCGTCTGCTCTCTCTCGGTGCCTCGGTGTGTGTGTGTGTGTGTGTGTGTATGTGTGTGTGTGTGTGTGTGTGTGCAAATCATCTCTCTCTCTCTTCCTCTCTCTCTCTCTCTCTCTCTCTCTCTCTCTCTCTCTCTCTCTCTCTCTCTCTCTCTCAGACTACGATAAATTACCTTACTGCCAAGAAACCATACATTATCATACAATTTACCCATAACTCTCTCTTTCTCTCTCTCTCTCTCTCTATCCGAGAGAGGATGGAGAGAGTGGAGCAGGAAAGACAAGAGTGACGTCATTCATTCATTCCAAGGGACAAAGGGACACACATTGTGCCATTTCTGTGATTTATTCTCTCTTTCTCTCTCTCTCTCTCTCTCCGATAGAGGAGGGAGGGAATGGACAGTGAGAGAGAGTGAAGAGGGACGGCTGTCACGCCTTATTTCCTCGTTCGCAAGGGACCATGCTGTGTCTGTCATCCCTCTATTTACCCTCTCTCCCTCTCTCTCTCTCCCTCAGAAAAATGCCCTTTATCTCTCTCTCTCTCTCTCTCTCTCTCAGAAAAATGCCCTTTATCTCTCTCTCTCTCTCTCTCTCATGTGTGTGTGTGTGTGTGTGTGCAGATCCCTTTTATCTCTCTCACTTTCTCTCTCTCTCTCTCTCTCTCTCTCTCTCTCTCTCGTGTATGTGTGTGTGTGTGTACAGATTCCCTAGCGCCTGGTGTGGGGTTGGCGGCATCACGGGAGGAAAATGAGGAAAATTTACGTGTGCGCACGCGCATAATCTGAGCATATATTGGAAAGTGGGGCAGTGCGTGGATGGTATCGATAGTTGCCACCTTTCCCTATTTCCCATACAAATTTCAGCCACCTGCTCCTTGTGGCACGGTTTTGGTACGCCTTTGAAAATCGCGCTCATTTGAGGCCTATCGCTTTCGACCCTGATAAGTCCCAAATGAGGCCTATCGCTCTCAACGGGTTAAGGTGCACACAAGAGATGATAATGAAGGCAAGAAGGCTGGCAAATATGGCCTATTCAGTTATAGCCCGAAGTTATTCAAAAATGTTGATACGAAAGACATATTGGAAAAACATAGCTCTGCCATCAGTATTATATGGAGTGAAATATCGACCGTGGTGACGGAGCACCACTGGGACAGAGTGACCCCCCCCAGGACGTGACCACAGAGAGGCTTCGAAGGCCCGTGCAAGGTCAAGGCAATACGGATGTATGTTCCCAACTTTCTTGCACCCCTATTCCCCGGAACAGACCCAGTGGGAGTGCCGCAGTTCTCGTACATCACTCTCCGAACGGACTAGCCCTCGACAGGTTCAGGGTGGGGCTGAAAGCACAATCCCGAGCAGCACTTGTGTGACAGCCCCAGTCACACAAACCAGGAGACGGCCTCTAGCCATTCCAATAATAATGACGGCCTCAGCCACACACCAAACGTAACGGCTTCCGTCTGAACACCAAACCATGATGGCCTCAGCTGAACAACTATAGAGACGGCCTCCAGCCACTCAGGTGCTGCTCGAACTCGCCCCCTCTCCTGCAGAAACCAGCAACGGCCTCCAGCCGTGTCTGGGGAGAGACAGGTATGCCCCCTCTCCTTCTGCAGCTTCCCGTGGGAGTACGACACAGGTGATGGCCTCCAGCCGCACAAGCAGGCAGGTGACGGCCCCTGCCCACACCTCGACTGCACGTCACTCCCCCTACAGGACATGGGTGATGGCCTCCAGCCGCACCCGTGGTCAGGTGATGGCCTCCACCCGCACCTTGCCCACGGTCCTGCTCGGAAGTCGGGTCTTGGTAACAGCCTCCAGCTGCACCGACAGGGAAGGGACAGCCTCTAGCCACCTTCCCCCTGTTGCCAAAGGGACCTCGGTGACGGCCTCCAGCTGCGCCAGGGAAAGGCGTCACCACCAAAGCCCCTCACCCCCTGTGACTTCCCCAGCGAATGATGGCTCTCGCTTGGCCCGCCCCTCTTGTAGCTGAGCGGGATGCCCCTCTGCCCCTCCCCACCAAGGCAGCCCCCGGGAGGAACCTCCCTGCCTGGAGGAAGTGTGGTGAGGTCCTGTGCTGTTCCCGGGAATGTGTGCCGTTCAGCCGGCACCCGTGGGAGACAACCACCTGACGGACTCTTGCCGGAGGCGATGCCGCAGTCTGACCCAGACAGCAGCCTGACAGAAGGGAGACCTCAGCACACCCTCTGCAGTCCCAGGCAACAGCGACCTTCTCCCCAGAGTAAGCACAGACAAGCGTGCCTGCTTGTGCTGTTCAGTCCAAGCCCTGAGGACCAGACTACCCCACCAGGCCCCAAGAGTAGAGGGCTTCCCACCACGCCCGACCACAGCTCCCACCAGACGACGTCACCTTTGAGAGTCATCCCGTGGCCCTTGAAAGAGGGGACACCAGACGGGATCCCTCCAACACCTAAGGATCACCCGGCTCCTGCAGCCTGGCTGGAGTTTCCTGGCCTGCCCAGTGTAATGGTGATGGCCCAGACCTATAGTGACTGTAGTGCTCGTGATAGATACAGTATATGTACAGTGCCGAATTAGTGCCTCAGTGACACTGTAGTATGCCTATGTGTCTAAGTGTGTACATTGTGTTGTACTAGTGCTATTACTACTCTGAGATATACGGCGAGACACTTATGTTCAGATTCATGTCAGAGCCCAAGTAACAAACTGTGTGAGAATCCTTCATTGTGCAGAGTCCTCCCAGCGTCCTCTGACTGGGTAGTATCGTGTGTGGTACCCACCAACCAGTTCGGACCCTCTAGTTTATCCAGCACAGTTGATGGTAAACATGGTCCATCTATTTTATGAAGAGCGTTTGGGCGTTGTTCCTCTTGGGAATTTCCTAGGCCGCCTCTCTGCCAAACGTGTACACCTCCCTGTCTCATGTCAGCTATTTGCTACTTCTAAATGAAATTTATTTACAGTATATATATATTTGATTCTTTAATAAGGCTATATAGTGTTATAAATGCCTTTTTTTTTCGTTTTAATAACAATTACCTTTTATAAATACCACAACACTTGGCAACATTGCTTTCCAATATTGCCACGTTTGTAAGGATAGAGTGACCGCGTTAATCCAGGTAATTTCCACTCTGGTCACCACCTGAGATGAATGCTCTTACTCCTGGTACTCGCTCTCGTGTGCTCCACAGTAGAGAAAAAGAACCTATATGCAATGTAAATAGAGAGAGAGAGAGAGAGAGAGAGAGAGAGAGAGAGAGAGAGAGAGAGAGAGAGAGACAGACAGACAGACAGACAGACAGACAGATAGACAGAAACAGAGAGTAGGGGAGAGGTCATGGAGAAAGGGAATGAATAAGAGTGCAACAAGACAGACAGACAGTCAGTCTGGAGGCTTTTCCTCAAATTCTAAAAATTCATAAAAGTGTATAGAATTTTTATAGCAATAAATCTATGAAAAATGCAATTTCTATATGCAGAGAGAGAGGAGAGAGAGTGGTGTGCTGGGAGGGAGAGTTGTCATTAGCGCCTTTTCTCTAATCCGATTAAGTTGCCCAATACAAAGTATGGCAACACTGTGGGACGGGGACTCCCCAAGAGGGACAACGCCCAAACGCTCTTCATAAAATAGACGGACCATAGTGTGTCATGTGTAACTCATATTCATGTTGTACGAAGGTTATAATATGGATAATATACGTGTAAGGTTGTTGCCAAAAGTTTTTATGTCCTGCGTTTCTCGTTGTGTATTCTAGCTCCGGTCTCGAAAGAGGACCCCAGCTATATCACAGGTGTTACAAGGACGAGAAGTGGCCCTTACAACACATAGCATAACACTGGTGGTCAGCGGTGGTTCTTTACCTGGGCAGAATACAGGGAGGAGCAAACAGGGACAACAGCAATAATGGCAACAACACCTCACGTACAGTTGCCTAAATTCGACCAGGAACAATATGACATACACACATACCTATCTATAATCATACCGGTCCTGGACATTGGGTTTGAGGATGACAGACAAAAAAATCACAATCACCCTACCCCTCTTGGGCAAAGCAGCAGCCAGCATCGCACCCAAAGCCATCCCAGAGCTAACATGGGCAAACTTTACCAAAATAGTGATCCAGGACATCACGCCATCATTAGGAAGAGTTGTGGCACTCTCGCAACTTGACAATTTAACCTATGATGTAAAGCTGGATGACACACTCATCTAGGCCAGGCTGCTCATCACCACTGCATACCAGGAAACGAATATATTAACCCAGGAACAACACACATTCAACACGCTACTAAGAGTTCTCCCCAGTATGGTCAAAGAACACTTTACAATACACGACCCTACAGCAAACCTAATCAAGACATCCAGCTCATATGGCGTCTCCTAACCACCCATTCCACCCCACAACAGATCAACATCGTCAGTAAATTCCCCACACAAAGACCAATGCCATGCAACAAACCTTGGCTGCCCTGAACTCACACCAACCCCATGCCAAAACTCAGCCTGCCTATGACGCACCCCACCAACAAGCGCCCCAACCCCAAGGAGAACCAGAAGTTAATTTCCATTAACCCGTGGGAATTTACCACTTACAGCCACTGATGTCCACTCCACGACATCAGAGAACAATTGAAGGTTGCCAGGTGCAGACCAGCCACACAGGGACGATGAAAAGTGTCCTCCCTCGATCACGAGGGCCCCGAGGACGCCGCTGCACCCACTGGGGACACCGACCCCGAGGAAATGGAGCCGGAGGAAGACGAGATCCCTCAGCAGCTGGATTTTGGTCCACCTCCGCACCTCCCCACAGCAGTGGGGACCACCTTTCAGAAATACCGTCCCCCAGTCTTCGACAAGATGAGACTGAACAGGGTAAAAGCAAGGCTACTAGTCGACACAGGAGCAGCCAGATCCTGTCTCTACAGTCATTTTTACTCCCGTAATAGGTTGGCTTTTGGCCCGCTTTTCCCTATGTCAGCTCATCTCGTGGATGCAGGGAATGGTCCCCTACCCATCTGTGGGGAAACCCAGGCCCTATGCACCGACACCCACCAACAAGTCTCCACCCAGCACAAGTGTATTGTGTTCGACTCGACCTGCCGTGTGTATGATGGATATCTGGGATTGGATCACCTGTAGAAGTTACGCGCAAACATCGACTGCCACAAGTGGCAGTTCCAATTCTGGAATCCCCCAGACCCCCCTCCCACTCCCTCCCAGTCCATGTGCACCCTCACCTCCCTCCCACCCTGTCCCCCCTCAGTTCCTTCCCCAGCCCACCCACCCCCATGCCCCACCTTCCCAGCAACTATTGCATCTGCCATAATGATCCCTACTCACCACGAGGCTTGGTTACATCTAAACAGGCCTACTGGCACCTCCGTCTTGTTCTACCACAACCTACCACCAGGGACCCTCTCGGCCTGTCTGCTGTCCCCCACCTTCCTCCCCCCCCCCACATCACTGCAGTCAGAATAGCCAACATCTCCACCACCCCTCTTATGCTACCTAGGGGATTAGTTGTGGGAGAGATGGAAGAGGCCAAGCATTGCACCCCCCCACTTCCCCCCACCCCCTTCCACCCATACCTGAACATCTCTCCCCCCACCAGGCGGATAGACTCCGCCACCTTCTCCTGGACCTCAGAGACCTCTTTGCGTCATGCCCTACCGACATCGGGCACACCACCTACCTGACACACGAAATACATACCACAGGACCGCCCATGCGCCAACCATCCCAGTGAAAAAAAACAAAACAATGGGCTGAGGAAGACTGGCAGGTCCAGGAAATACTCGATGCCGGTGTTGTGTCACCCTCCACCAGCCCGTGGTCCTCCCTTGTCATCCTCGTCAAAAGATGACACCATGCATTTTTGCATGGGCTACCACTGATTGGACGATGTAACCACCAAAGACGCCACACCCCTTCCCAGGATAGACGACTCTCTTGATTCCCTATATGGAACCTCTTGGTTCTCAACCCTAGACCTCCAATCAAGATGTTGGCAAGTCCCCGTACACTTCGAGGACAGGGGGAAAACTATGGGAAACTCTATGAGTTCAACGTTTTACCTTTCGGACTCTGCAACGTCCCCACCACCTTTTCTAGGTTAATGGAGTCTGTCCTGAGCAGCCTTACCTGAGAAATCTGCCTGGCCTACCTGGAAGACGTAATTATTTTCAGCAAAACATGGGCTGATCACCTCCAATGCCTCAGGAAAGTTTTTCTGTGTATCCGCCAGGCCGGCCACAAACTCAGGCCCACCAAGTGCATCCTGGCTGCATGAACCATCGCCTTCCTGAGGAACGTCATCTCGAGGGATGGAATCTCACCCAACCCTGACAAACTGTGTGCTATGGCAGACCTCTCTTTGCCAAGAGACATTCATGAAGTCCGCGCCTTCCTGGGCCTAACATCGTAGTATTAGTGCTTTGTGAAAGGGTTTGCTGACATCCCCAAACCCCTCCATGATTTAACCAAAAGGGGCAAGCCTTTTACCTGGACTGACGAACGGAGAGCTGCTTTCCAAGAACTTAAGAACAAACTCGTCACCACCCCGATCATCGCCTTTCCCAGTTACACCCTACCCTTCCGTCTATACACTGATGTATCACTCATAGCGATTGGAGCTGTCCTTGCTCAGGTACAGCAAGGGCGAGAACACATCATTGCCTGTACCAGCTGCACCCTCAACCATGCTGAAAAAATTATGCTGCTACAAAAAAAGAATGCCTGGGCATCATCTGGACGCTAGGACATTCCTGGGCCTACCTGTCAGGTATGAATGTCACTATCATCACAGACCACCAATCACTTCAGTGGCTTCAGCAATCTGACACACACAATGCCTAACTTATTAGATGGAAGGAAACACTAGAAGAATTTGACTATGAGATTTCCTACCACCATGGCAAACTAACTACACACTAGTCCTGATGCCCTATCCCGACTGCCAATTAGCTCGATCTGCAGTGAATCTGAACTCCTACAGCAGTAGCGCAACAAAGAACGCCCCCAATGGCTGCTGCCACAAATGTTCTCTAAACTCCACCAACAGGGCGAGCACCTATTCACCCAGTTGGGACATATAGTGCTTGACCCCAAGACCGCATTAGACACCATGACGCACCTCCACTCCGACAATGGGAATCAACTGGGCATCAAAAAACTGCAACAGGTATTTAATGATACCTACTGGACCCCTAACCCCTCCACTCTACCCAGACAAGTCACCCAGTCTTGCTGGGCCTGCGCACTAGACAAAGATACCACCCGCACACTAGGCCCGTTGGGGAGCATCACCGCTCACAAACCCTGGCAATTATTATCCGTCAACGTAGTGGGCCCCCTACCACCCAAATCTGGCTACAGGTATATCATCACTTTCATGAATAGCTATACAAAATTCATCACCTGTCCAGCCAAGGATCACCACGCCGTAGCCGTGGCTGACGCAATCATCTGCCACGTCTTCCCCTATTTTGGGATTCCCCAGGCCCTGCACTCAGACAATGCCCCCAAGTTCACCAGCGCAGTGTAGCAAGAACTCACAAATATCTTTGGCTACTGCCTTTCACACTCCTCCCCATACTGGCCCCAAGGCAACGGCATATGTGAAAGGAGCCACTGCACCCTCATGAACCATGTGTGGACCCAAATAGAGGAAACCAAAAACGAGGACTGGCCAACCCACGTCAAAATTGTTCAGTGGGGTATCAACTCCTGCCCCCGAGATGACGGTATATCCCCCCACGAAAGGGTATTCGGGGAGGCCCCCTTCCTTCTGACCCTGCAACAACACCTGCAGCCTCCCACCATGTCCCCCACGTCTGACCCTCTCTACCATCTCAAGAGGCAATTGCACCACCTACAGAGAAACCTAGATCTGCAGCCAGACACTTCCCCCTCCAGCCCTTACAAGCCGGGCAACTCAGTAGTGGTGGCAAAGCTACCCACACCCAGTACAATCTCCTCACTCTTCATGGGTCCATATACCAACACTCATGTCCCAAACCCCTACCAGGTCATCACAGACTATCATAACACATCGCGCACGTATCTCAACCGCCAGTTGCACCCTATTCCAACCACTATCACCCCATGCCACAATCCTGCTCCCCCCGTCACTGGCACTGCTTCACCACCACCCACCACCCCAAATCCTCCACCTGATTCATACAGTTGCTACATCACACTCTCCTCCTTCCTGCCCTCATCTCCCACTCCTTCCCCGTCAGACACCTTCCCTGCTGCACCTCGCACTTCCTCGGCCGCCACCTCACCATTGCCACAAATCAACCCACCCAACCCAGGAACCCTAAATCCACCCCCCTCCGTAGCACACCCACAGCCCTCCCCACCACCCACCGCAGCCTCCACCTCCACCCCCCCCACCCCTCACTCATCAACCACACCCCATCCTACACCTCAAACACCACCCGCCACCACCACCCACACTACCCCATCGCTGAACACCCAGAAACCACACACCCCTGACACCACGTGGCCACACTCCTCCCTCACCACATACACCCTCACCTCACACTCGAATAGTACACTTGACCCCTGCACCACGAGGCCGCACTCCCCCCTCACCACCCACACCCACCCTCAAAACCACCATCACCCTCTCCGGCTGCCTATCACGCCCACCATTCAGATATTCCACCACACCTTCCCTTACTCCCCCCACCTCGCCCCCACCACCAGATCAAACACCCCAACCCCTCACATCCCCAACACTGCCCCTATGACACTCAAGCTATACCAAGCTCAATGGAAACCTCCATCTGGCCCTATCCCCAGGGTAGGCAGCCTCACCTACCCTCAGCGACTGCATAAAACTTCCACCACCTCACCTGACGCCAGCACTCAGCTAAGGTATACCAAACACCAATCACCACCAACCATGAAGGTACGGTACAGCGTGTCACCTGGGCCCCAACCTATGGAAGGAAGCAATGTGTCAGTGGACCTCACCACCTTCTGTAACTCCTCCACACAATGCACAAACCCTCCACCCTCTACATCACCTATGCCCCGCATCAGGACCCGAACATACTCACCTCACATTGGGCCACCCTCCTCCAGCACCTAACACCCACCTACAGCACCACCACCACCAAGACCTACTACCTCCAGCCGCAGGGAGTTGACTTATCCCCCCAGACGGTGGTGAAATATCAACCGTGGTGACGGAACATCACCAGGACAGAGTGACACCCCACCTAGGAGGTGACCATGGAGGGGCTCTGAAGACACGCACAAGGTCAAGGCTATACGGAGGTATATCCCCAACTACCTTGTGCCCCTATTCCCCAGAACAGACCCAGTGGGAGTGCTGCATTCCACGTGCACTACCCTCCAACTGGACTAGCCCTTGACAGGTTCGGGGTGGGGCTGAAAGCACAGTCATGAGCAGCACCCCTGTGATGGCCTCCAGCTGCACAAACCAGGAGACGGCCTCTAGCCGCTCCAATAATAGTGACGGATTCAACCGCACACCAAACATGACAACCTCCAGCCGCACACCAAAGCGTGATGGCATCAGCTGCACAACTATAGAGACAGTCTCCAGCCACTCAGGTGCTGCTCGACCCCCCCCCTCCTGCAGAAACCAGTGATGGCCTTCAGCCACGTCTGGGGAGAGACAGGTACGTCCCCTCTTCTTCTGCAGCTGCCCATGGGAGTATGACACAGGTAACGGCCTCCAGCCGCGTCTGGGGAGAGACAGGTACGTCCCCTCTCCTTCACCTGCCCATGGGAGTACGACACAGGTGACAGCCTTCAGCTGCACCTTGACTGCATGTCACTCCCCCTGCAGGACACAAGTGATGACCTCCAGCCACACCTGTGGTCAGTCATCGGCGTCTGCCCGCGCCACGCCCACGGTCCTGCTGGGAAGTCGGGTCTTGGTGACGGCCTCCAGCCACACCGACAGGGAAGGGATGGCCTCTAGCCACGCTTCCCCTGTTGCCTACGGGACCTCGGCGATGACCTTCAGCCGCGCCAGGAAGAGGCGTCACCACCAAAGCCCTTCACCCCCTGTGACTTCCCCAGCGAAGGATGGCCCTTGCTCGGCTCGCCCCTCCCCACCAAGGCAACCCCTAGGAGGAACCTCCCTGCCTGGAGGAAGTGTGGCAAAGTCCTGTGCTGTTCTCGGGAATGTGTGCCATCCAGCTGACGCCCGTGGGAGACGACCACCTGACGGACTCCTGCTGGAGGTGACACCGCAGTCCAACCCTGACGGCAGCCTGATGGAAGGTAGACCGCAGATGCCGAATTCCCCGAGGCACCCCTACAACCCCAGGGCATGCCCTCTCCAGCCCCAAACAACAGCGACCTTTTCCCCAGAGTAGGCGCAGACAAGCGTGCCTGCTTGTGCTGTTCGGTCCAAGCCCTGAGGACCAGACTACCACACCAGTCCCCACGAGTAGAGGGCCTCCCACCACGCCCGACCACAGCTCCCAGCAGACGACATCACCTTTGAGGGTCATTCTGTGGCCCTTGAAAGAAGCGACACCAGATGGGATTCCTTCAACACCTGTCCAATGCCTGGAGATCACCTGGGCCTGTACTTATAAAACACTAAGACTGCATCATAAGGCGAAAGTCTGTCCTAAATTCACAGGAGCGAGTCATAACTCCTTATGTTCGACCTAACCTGAGTCATAGCTAAAGACACCTCCCGAGTTGGTATAGCGCTTAGGACGCGGCTTATGACTCGATCATAACGGTAAACATGACCGCCACACCACAACAACAATAAATTAGTCACCGTCAACCAAGGCATTCTCGTGACAGGAAAGATGTGCATAAAGAGTTAAGTGATGCAGAACTGGTAAAGAGATACCGCTTGGACCGTGCAGGCATAATTTTCATGACAGATTTGGTGTGGAGGACCCTAACAACACCAACGGCAAGAACAAGGCTCTCATGCCAGAAATGAAAGTTATTTTAATGTTGCATTACCTTGCCACTGGAAAAATGCAATTCTGTAGTGGTGACGACTACTTGTGCTTTTCTCTACCATACTGTTGGAGTTCTCCATGCTACTGGTGGCAGTGGTGGTGTTTGTTTACAGGATGGTGCGGTGAGGCAACATGTCCTCGTCCACAGTGAAACAAAGCGGTAAATAAATAATTCCTAAAACTTGACATTAATCAGCTGACTTTTCGATGAAAACATTTGAGAAAAATATCGTATTTATTTTAAATTTTTTGTTACGTCTTTTCTCTGCTATTTTTTGGTATTTTTCTTCAATTTTCAAAACTCGCAAGTGCAACATATACCAGATGCTATCTCTGATGCTTATGATTTCGACCTAACAAAGTCTCGACTTTGTTATGATGAACTGCTCATTAAGTCTCACATTTCTGACTTTCACCTAACTATGATGCAGGTTTTATAAGTACGGCCCCTGGAGTACAAGACCCTTTGGAGGGTAAGATGGCTGGCATCATCATCACTTGGTGACGACGCCTAGCCTGAAGCACGCGTGTCTCGCTCGCTCGCTCGCTCAGCTCTCGCTCTGTGACTCCCTGCCTTCATCAAAGCTGCATTACGACTTTGTCGGCATGTGCCACCCACCCACTCATCACCTCATTTAATAAACTTCACCCATTCATCACCTCATTAATAAACTTCACTCACATCATTCCTCCTACCTCTTTTCCTGTCTTCTTCTAATTTCTCTGTTATTACTAACCCCTGCTCTTTTGTGAATTCGGAGATACTTCCGGGACCCCCCCCCACTACCTTGTTGGGGCCACGGCCATAACAGTAGCCGGGGGTCCAGGAGATATAGCCGTGCGCCTGAGAGACTCGGCCTTTTTTGTTCTCCTACTTCCTTCCCATCTTGCTGGTGATAGATTGGCCAGGACTTCGGTCCTAACAATCTGGAACCACCCTGCTCTCACAACAAGTTTAGTGATCAGGGTAACGGCGCCAACACCTCATCCTGCACACCCATTGCACCCCGGGATCTGTGCAAAAGTGTGGTGATTGGTTTTCTTCCCCCTCTTTTTTATTAACGTCATGCGCTACACTCTCCCCCTCCCTCCCCCTTGATTAATGATGGCTTTCTCAGTTAAGTTTAAATGTACCCTCCCCTCCCTGCCTTCAGACCCTGGTCAGACCTTTTTTTGCATCACTGAAACTCCCTTTGTTAACCTTTTTTCTAGTGCAAAAGACAAAATCATTAAGATCACCTTGGCCTCTCAGGCTCATCTAGAGTCATACCTCTCCCCCAGTAACCTGCCCAAATACTCCCAGGCTGGATATGAACTGATCTCAACTCCTGAGCTAAAAGCTGCCTGTACAATAATTGCCCGTAATGTTACCAAATATGTTCTCAGACACACCGATGATGACCTTATGACTGAACTGTCCCTGAAAAACGACATTCACGCCACCCACATTGTTAGCTTTGACAATTCAAACAACATCAAGATTCTCTGTGCTTCACCTCAAGAGGTACAGAAACTTCATTCACACGGTGCCAGAGCGTTCAATACAATCATCCCACCCAGCAACCTTAGACTCGAACAGTGGTTTGATCTTGCTCAATGCTTTAGTTGTTACCAATATGGGCATCCAACTCGATCATGCAAAAAAACTCAAATCTGCTCAAAGTGCTCTGCCCAAGGTCATTTTCATACAAACTGCACTAGCACTACTACTAAATGCATTAATTGTGGCGAAGGACATATTGCAATCGCCGGAAACTGCCCTATTAGGAAAAATCTTCTAAAGGACGTAAGGGCTAACTGCCAGCCCGTACAGCATATCAACACGCCTCAATCAAACACAGCACCCCAACAAACTTCATCCACCATGTCATATGCCCAAGCCACTCAGAACTCACAGCCCCAAACTCAAGCACCCACCACTCATCCAACACCCACCAACACCACCCCTCCCAGTCCATCTTCCATTTCACCCTTCCCCCCCAACGTTACCGCAGTTGTCATGTCCGCCCTAGCCCAAGCTCTGTACTCTGATGTGCCCTTTGCATCCCTCATCAATGATGCTCTAGCCGCCAACAATTTGTCCACCATTGTCATCCCCCCTTCATGGCACACAGCCAAGAAATCGCCCCACATCTTCACCCCCCCTTCACAGCAAACTGGCAACACCTCAGTCCCTCCTACCTCACCCCCTCCCATCCCCTCCACCTCTCATTCGTCATCCCCCTGCACTTCCAACCCACCCACCACACCCACTCACCCTAAACCTCATCCCACTCCTGCATCCTCAAAAGCACTCCCATCTTCCCCCCCTCACCATCCCTCCCCTCCTGCTGATTCATGTCATCCTAACCAAACCACCCAGCCCCCAACCCCATCTCCCTCCACCAGCACAACCCCCAACCAACCTAACTCCATCCCCCCTCCACCTACCCCAACCACCCCCCTCACCTGCGATCGAGATCGCAGCGTTTCTTGCAAACGCAAGGCGGCTGACTCTCCCGAATCCCCCTCCTCCCTCTCCCCTTCAGTTCACACACATCAATCACGCTCCAGAAAACGCAGTGCCCCCCCTCCCAAAAAGAGAACTCCATCCTTCTCCCCTGCCTCCCCCAGGAATACCACATACATAGCACATTCAGACTCAGTTCAACACGATCACCATAATGCTTAAAATCATCCAGTTTAACATTAGACACTATTACGCAAACAGGCACCTACTTACTCAACTCATTCACGAACACGACCCAGACATAATATTACTCAACAGCACTTGCACCAACAACACCAGAAAAATCAAACACTATGGCTACACTACACTTCAAACCGACGAGGGTCCACACGACGGAGTTGCTATCATGATTAAAGGCACCATTAAACACGACTTCATCACAACATGGACACACAGGCACTTCCTCGCAGTTAAAACACACACTACTCTTGGCCCCCTCATAGTCTCCACCACATACACCAGACCCAACACTGGCATCCCCTTCACAGACATAAACAGACTCTTCAACAACACTGCACCAACACTATTCATTTCAGATCTAAATGCACAACACGGGACATTCCAACACAGCACAACCAACAATCATGGAAGACAAATGTTCACCATATACCAACACAAAAGATTAAATTTCCTAGGACCTGATTTCCTCACTACATTTACACCTAGGGGATCAGGTAAGCCAGACCTCATCTTCACCAACAGATCATTTAACATTTTTCATCACCACATCACCCCCGGCCCCATGTCTGGGTCTGATCACATCCCCATCATAATGTCCATCTCCACCAACCCGATCCTGATCCCCAGTACACCACACTATGACTACCTACACGCAGACTGGGATGCCTTTACACAAACCCTTTCAGAACAAGAATACACCACTGACTATGAGGGAAAACACCACACTGACATAGAAGAACAATGTAAATATCTACACACGTGCATACTTAACACTGCCAACATTACCATACCCACAACCACACACATACCTATACACACATTCATACCATCCATACGAACACAACGACTCCTAGTGTGTTACCGTCGTCGGTTTGAACTAAACAAAAACAACTTAGGCCAAGTACGGTTCGACCTATCACACCTTCGGACACATGTAATCAATAGCCTTGAATCCGACCACAATGCACACTGGCGACGCCTCATACAAACTGCACAACAACACAGAAAAACCAAACCCTGGGAATTCTGGAAACACATTCGCCGACTTAAGGGCTGTAACTTACCTAGAGTAAGGAAATTAATTGCCAACAACAGAGAAATCACAGATCCCAGGGAAATCACAAACACATTTAAAAACGCATGGCAACAAGTATACTACCCTAACCCTCCTCATCCTGCCGCAACACGTCACATAAGACATATAGAACAACACCTTCACACCATCCACGAACATATCACACCAGACACAAACATACACATAAACAACCTAGACATACATAACCCCCTCACTGCTCCCATACTAGTCGAAGAAGTCAAGTCTATGCTCGCTAGAACCCCAAAGAAGGCGCCGGGTGCCACAGGCATCGGACATCACATACTCAAACACCTCCCAGACACATTCATAAATGCAATTACACACTTATACAACGCTGCCTTGGCATCCGGCTACTTTCCGGATTCGTTTAAGACCGCGACAGCAACTCTAATCCCTAAAAAAGACAAGACAACAACAGACCCTTTAAACTTCAGGCCCATCAGTTTACTCGAAGTGCTAGGAAAAACTTTCGAACGAATCATCAACATTAGATTACGCCAATACTTAGAAGACGAAAACCTTCTTTCCCCAAGACAGTTTGGTTTCAGACCTAGACGATCCACACAGGACGCTCTACACATCATCACCAATTACCTACACATCAACCAAAACATCCGCAATGCATACAAGACAGCCCTTATTACTCATGACGTAAAACGTGCATTTGACTCTGTTTGGCACGCAGGCCTGAAGTACAAAATCTGCGAACAATTCAACTTTCCTTCACTCATTAAAAAACTACTTTGCAATTTTCTAGACAACCGCACAATGCGCATTAAATTTAAAAATAATTACTCAGACTTTTTCCAGCTTCATGCAGGTGTACCTCAGGGCTCCGTCCTCGCACCCACCCTCTACACACTCTACACAAATGACATCCCCACCCCACTACATGACGATTCACTCACCATTCAATACGCAGACGACATTACTCAACTTGTACGATCAACGACAATTGACGGAATTACGAACAAAGCGAGCATAGAGCTGGATCGAATTGCACGATGGGAGCAGAAGTGGCGGATTCAAGCGAATCCCTTGAAATGCACAGTAACATAATTTCGTATCAAATCAGCCAACCCCCGCCCACTTTTTCTAAATTCGCGTGATCCCGATCGCGTTCCCATTCCTATTAGGAATACTTGCACCGTACTTGGTCTTACATACGACAAAAACTTCAAATTTCATCATCATATACGAGGCAAGGCAGGCGTGGCTGGCACTGCATTAACACAAATATACCGGTTCCGCAGTGCAACATCCTCAACAAAATTTCATCTGTATAAAGCACTGATCAGACCACTGCTCACGTATTCACCATTAAGCCTATCTCTTTCGGCCAAAAGCAACATTCTAAATTTACAGAGAGTTCAAAATAAAGCCATACGTTGGGCACTGAGCATACGGTGGGATGATTTTATCACCAACATACACTCTCATGAACGCGCCAACATTCCACCCATCAACACTTACCTTCACCACCTACAACAAAAACAAATCACCAAACTCACCGACGTTCACACTGACTTCATCGACTTTTTCACCCGGATCACACACCCCACACGACCTCTAGCCAACCTCTTCCACCCTGACGCAAGACCTCCACCAACCCCATTGTTCACTTAATTACCACTAGCTTATTTATTATTGACCCTTTCATTAATTATTAATTCACACCCAGCAACTTATTAAGACTTAAACCACCCCTACACCCACTATCAAATCACGGCAGCCACGCATTAAACCGCCATCCTCATATCCAGCACCCCCGCCCCAGACCCTGACCCCCCATCAAGATACCCACCTTCCTCCACCCCTCCCCTTTCCTTATCCCCCTACCCAAGCCCCCTTGGGCTACAACACCTTACCCTAACACCCCTATCCTACCATCCTATCCCAGGCTCCTGGAGCCGGAAAAGATCAGATGAACCTGAGAGGCAGCCAATAAGCTAATGCTTGGCAGAGAAAGCCGTAGCGACTCACTCCTCCCTCCCTTAAGTAACAACACTGTGCACGTGCGAGACCCCCCCCCCTCCCCAACACCAAACACACACACGTTGGGTTAAGCCCCGACACTCTTTCTCTTCGTCTAAATTCTTCCTCTCCTACTAAAAAAAAAAAAAAAAAAAAAAAAAAAAAAAACATGCACCTTACACAATGCAACAAGGAACCTGATCTCTCAGTAAGGCCGGGAGACTAAACTAAGGCCTAGTTCCTGCCACCACGTGTCGTCGTCCTGGTTGCATAACACTCATCACATATGCACAATCATTCTTTACCTTCCTTCCTTTCCCCCCCTTTTCTATACGTCATTGTATTGTATTGTATTGGATGGCTGGGGTTTGGGATTATGCATAGGAAGAAAAAGTTACAAACATGAATAAAGGCTAAGGAAAAAGAACCACCTGGCCTCAACCAGACTGCTACATGATATATATATATGGCCTTAAATTGTTTTCTAAAAAGTAATTTTTTTTTTACTTATTCCACCATAATTTCAAGCTACCTTCTTAACTACGTTTAGTCTTACAGTTGTTTCGATATGGTTACGAATTCATGGAGCAGGTGCAGTGTGCTGGGTGCGTATTGCCCCTCGGGTCACAATGATACTTTAGAGAATGAAGTACAGTAAGGATAAAAGTGAAATATGCAAGGATCAGAGTGAAGGGCCTTGGTCAGCTACTTTTACTCACGGACCAAGTCACAATTTTGTTATTCCTACGATGAGAATATGTTAATATAAATAAGTATTCCACCCACCCTTTGCCTAATAAATATTTATAATAATATTATATATATATATATATATATATATATATATATATATATATATATATATAAAAATATTATATATATATATATATATATATATATATATATATATATATAGTATACTTATGTTAAAAAGAGTGGAGTGAAAAGTTATCAGTATTGTAAAATAGTAGAGTTAATCTGGGTGACTGTTCCAATTCTTCTAAGTTCCAACCAATGCCCCTCATGATCTTGAAAGCCCGTGTGTGTGTGTGTGTGTGTGTGTGTGTGTGTGTGTGTGATACAGAAGACCAAGGCTTTGCCCAACCTCCCCTCTCGTAAGGGAACGTGAGGTGGCCGTGACAGCATTATTCATGGTCTTGCATGGGTTCTCCTCAACCCATAACTGGAGAAGCCACAGTGAAGACCCAGGAGTTAGACAACTCCTCATTAGGTCTCCAGTGTTTAAACACCACACCACAATATGCAAGCTTCATATATTCTGAAGTGTGCTCAGTTACCGTAAATATTGTGTGTGGAACATCATGAGCATTTCAATGATGGTAGCAAGTTTACCTATATAACTAGACTGTGTTATAGGAAACACATTCCACGACGTGTCATACATATTGTTGTAGACCATTCAATACATAATTTGTGCCTGTTAAGTTACCATATTATCAACTTTCATGCGAGTTAGTTTAAGACATCATTAAGGAAATGTTTTCAAGACAACACTGTATGTAAGTTAATATATTTTACTTGTATTTATAAACAATAGCAAAATCCAAACAATACACCAATACATACTGTACATCTTCGTATATGGTCCAGCCACCCATTGCATTCAGAACGTCATCTAGGCGATTAGGGATGGAATCGACCATCTTCTGGCACACCCCTGGTCGTCGACGTATACTCTCCCACACTTCGTGAGCTTTGGCCTCTATTGCTGCACAGGTTCGCTGCCCCCCAATATCCCAGTCACATTTCAACATGTCCCAAATATGTTCAATCGGATTAATATCACATCCTTGTGTTGGCCAGTGGATGACCTCAGTTTCAGGGTGATCCTGGAGATAGTCCTTCACTATGTTGCTGGTATGAATGGGACTGTTGTCATGAACCAGCCTGATGGTGTGGGGGACAGGAACTGCCATAGCCCGGACTGTAGGAATTAGCACTTGCTCTAGGATGTCTACAGACTGCTCACCAGTGAAACTGCCATTGATCTTGACCAGTTCACCTGGCCCATGTGCCCACATCCACCCCCAACATGACACTGACACCCTACCATTCACTACGCGATGTTGAATGTGTGTCTCATGGTAGAGTGTGTTGGGGGGGCAGCCAGCACTGCCTTGCTTCAGCTCCCACTGACTTGAACACCGTTTCATCAGTAAATATAATTGTTCTCCAGTATTCTTCAGTATGTGGAAGGTGTTCCAATGGAAAGCCGAGTCGACACTCTTTGTGAGTAGGTGTTAGCCATCCTTTGTGAGCTGGAATATGGCAGTCGATCCCCGCCTCATGAAATCGACATCTCTTCGTCATGTGATGGCAGTTCAGACCCAGATTTCTTGTATGCTCCACTGATGTTCGCAGTGGATATGCCTTTGCAGCTACCACGATCATAGCGTCCATCGTTGCCCACGTTACTCGTGGCCTCCCGCTTCGAGGTTTTGTCTCCACCGAGCCCTCTTCCTCCCACCGGCGGATCCACCTCCTAATCGTCATGGTGCTCCTCCCCACTTCGAGAGCAATGTTCGTCACACTTGCCCCAGCTCTCCACATCCCGACGATTTGGCCTCGCTCAGCAATCACCTCCGACGAATTTGCTCGTCCAGCAGGCATATCTGAAATGGCAGAGTAATATGCTGGATTTTTTTTTACTATAGTAAATGTATGGTATTAGTAACGCTTAGGTAAATATTATTATTTTGACATAACGTTTTGGTAAATCATTTATGATCAATTGCCCAAGAAACCATTCCTAATTCATATATTCATAGTGAACTGCAAGTGGATTCCTCCCCTACCTCTCCCCCCACTCCCTGCTTAGCTCTCGTGGTGAGCGGACCTCTTGCCAGTCTCTCTCGAGTATTGGACTCTGCCTCAGTTACTGAGAAGCATTTTTCGGGAGTTTTTCCTGTTTTTGGCCATTGCAGGACTTAGCCTAATTTACTTAGGCGACTTTTCTTTTTTTTTTTTTTTTTTTTTTTCTCTGTTTCTGGGTGGACTCTGTCTCTGACAGATAGCCTTGCGAGCTTGTGTGTGTGAGTGTGTGGGTGTTTTGTGAGTGTGTTTGCGAGTGTGTGTTTTTTTTTTTTTTTTTTTTTTCCGGCTGCCGTTAGTGTCTCTCTGCGTGGTACGAAGCCGAACCCTGAAGGGCTGTCGTTAGGGCAGTTCCATGAGGGGGGGCCATTAGGGCCTGGTTATAGGAAGCGCAGAGAGCGGCTCTGATAGATTAGGGAAGACCCGAAAGGGGCAGTGGCGGGGCCTCCCACGTCGCCCTTTAGAGGGCGGGGAGCATAGGTAGCCCGTCACTGTAGGGAACTGCCGGCTTTTTTTTTTTTCAGAGTGAGTGTTGGTGTATCTGTTTGGGTGTCTGTGTGAGTGGCGTCTTTGCGTGTTTGTGTGACTGTCCCTCAGGGACATGAGACGCACCCAGATCCCCAGGCCTACGGGGCCACCGCGCCCATCCCAGTCCCAGCAGAGGACGACTCGCCCTGCTGCTACACCAGGCGCGAAGCGAGAGCGGCGTCTCTCAGATGTGAGCTCTCACTCGTCAACGTCTGGTGACGTCTCCGCCTCCACTTCTTGTCGCCCTAAAGGGCAGGCTCCCCGCGCGAGGGCTGTCGCCTCAGCCTCCCCCCTTCCCACTTTGGCACGTGCAGCTAAGGTTGCACGTGTCCATGAGGCTATGGAGGAAGCTGCTTCGGCTCCGCTTCCCGTCCCTACCAACGCGCCCCCTGCTAATGCCCCTACTGCTGCCTGCCCACGCCGCCAGGCCCTTACCACTGCCATGCCATCTCCACACAGTGGAGCCCGTGCTGCACAGGCACCCGGTGCCGACCATTCTCCCGCTGGAGCTGCCCCTGCTACTACTACCGAGGACGCTGACGGCTTTATAACTGTGGCGCGCAAACCACGGCGAGCGCCGCAGGGAAACACCGCTCCTCCAGCATCAAGGACTTTGGCGCCACGGCAGCCTTCCTCTACTCGTCGCCCCTCAGTGTCAGTCGTGCCTCCTCCACCTCCTTGCTCGTCCTTTCCAGCCTTCCGCGTTCCCCTCCAGGCGGGGTTCAGCACGAGCTACGATGCAGTAGCCGCCTTAGAGCAACACCTGCCGGGCCTAGTGGCTATGAATCATTATGGCCGCGACGACAGCTGCGTGCTGATCCCTACCGAGGAGGAGTCTTATCTGCGCCTGAAGGCAGTGGCGGAGGAGGAGGCCCCATTTGTCAAGCTCGTGGAGCTCACGCAGGGCGCCCAGACTACAAGGGCGACGGTCATGGGCTATCCTCGGCGCATGCCGGTGGACATCCTTCTGAGGCATGCGCTAGTAGAGGCAGCAGAACGCTGTCAAAACCAGCGCACCAGGGAGGAAACACTGCAGGTCTGTGTGACTCTGCGAGGGCCTCTCGTGCCATCCCTCGACCTGGGCAATTGGGGAGTTTTCCATCTCCGCCCCTTCACGCCGGAACCGCTGCGCTGTTACCGGTGCCAACGCTACGGGCACCACCGTGCCAACTGCAACCGCCCCGTCATCTGCGGCATGTGCAGTGGCACCCACGATACGGACGAGTGCCTGCAGCGGTTCAAGGCAAAGCAACCAACTGCGGCCAAGTGCCCCAATTGCTCAGGACGACACCATGCCTGGCACCGCAGCTGCCCCGCGAGGGTTCAAAGAGTGAACCAGGGTCGAGAGAGGCAGGTTGCTTTTGTGAAGGAAAATCAGGCCACCAGCGCCACTCCAGCTCCCCCCAGCACCTTCATCTGGGGACAACAGCGCCACCCTCCCAGTCAGCGTCCACCACCTCTCAGCGACCAGGAGTTCCCTCCATTGCCCTCGGCTCTTACTGTGGTCCAGACCACAGCAGAGGTTCACCGCCAACAGCCGCCTGTCTCGCCACCACTTCCCACGGTAGCGCCAAGTCAGCCACTGACGCTTCCGCCACCAGTACCTGGCTCCACACCCAGCCCACCCACTGCTGCTGCTCCACCAGTCCTTGCGTTCACGGCGGAGGATCTGCGGGACCTGGGTTCCCAAATTGCAGTGGCCGTTGCCCAAGCAGTGTCCCTCAAACTGGGGATCACCCTCAAGGCGGCCTCAATCGCCTCCGCAGCCGATCGCATCATCGATCGCGCAATTGCCAGGAAGCAGCATGGTCCCGACACCCATCCTGCCCCTCGACGTCCGGTTCGCTCAACAGGGGGACCACGGACTCCCCCCCGCAAGCCGGCTCGCTCTTTCAAGCGAGCCAAGCCCAGGAAGGCCGCTGCTCTGTCTTCCACCCCTCAGCAGAGTCGGCCTTGCCCCCTTCCAGAGCAACAACCAATGCACGTCGTGGCACCCTCGACAGCCATGGCCTCACCTCCGTTGCTGGAGGACGTCCGTCTCTGTCTGTCCCCGGACGGCGGGACGGCTCCCCCCTTCAACTCCTTCAGTGGAACTGCCTAGGAGCACGGAGCAAGCTCCCGCTCTTGCAGGAGGTGGCTGCGAGGGACCGCCCCCATATCATATTACTGCAGGAGACCCTGCTCCCAGATAGTTCCACATTTCGTCTCACGGGTTACACCACCCATCTCCTCCCGTACGTTTGTGGCGTCACACGGGGATGTGCCGTTCTGGTTCAGGACCACATTGAGTGCACAGACTGTGAACCTCCTCCTTTCTGTGGACCTGATGTGGAGGTTCTGAGCGTGGTTCTCCACCTGGCTACGTCGTCCCTGACGGTATACAACGTGTACCGAAGTCACAGGGGCTCCCTGGAGATGGGAGATTTGTTCTCCCAGGCTGCCAGGGGCACTGTGTATGTCGGGGGCGACTTTAACGCCCACCATGCCTTGCTTTCATCGCCTCTCCCGTCCAATGATGCAGGGCGGCACATCTCTTTGGTACTGGAGGAGATGGATGGTGTATCTCTCTTAAATGATACAAAGGTCGCTACTCATGTGGCTGGGGGCCGTCTCGACCTATCCTTTGTGTCGTCCCCTCTGGCTGGATCTGCGACATGGTCACTTCACCCCCACCTCACTAGTGATCATTTCGCAGTTGAAGTTACACTACCAATGCCTCCACTCCCACCTCCCCCTCTCCCTCCACCGAGGTGGGATCTCCACAGGGCTAACTGGCTGGCTTTTGGCCGTGTGTTAGCTGCGGCCTTTGAGGCATCTCCTCCTGCCCCGGACCTCGAGAGTCGAGCAGATCAGGTAGCCCGTGCTTTTTCCCAGGCAGCCTCTCTCACTATTCCTCTGCAGCGACGATCCACGCGGTGCTATCGGGACGGCTGGATTTACTGCGACAGGGTCAGGGAGCTGAATCACAGGCTCAATGCAGCACGCAGGCAGTACCGGCGGCACCGTACATCCCCTCACCGTCGGTGCTTGGCTGCTGTCACACGCCATGTGACGTTGGAGAAGCGTCGCCTTAAGGAGGAGGCGTGGATTAGATGGTGTCGAACCTTGGATTCTCACTCCATTCTCCATGAGATGTGGAGGAGGATCCGGTCCATCTCTGATCCACGTCCACCTCGACCACCGTCACACCCTGACCCTGCTGCTGAAGCCAGCAGTCTTGCTCAGCATTTCGCGGATCGTTCTGCTTCCCACAATCTTCCGCAACCCGTCCGAGCCCTACAGGAGCAGTTGTCGGCTTCTCGTGTCACTGCTGTACAGGCTGCTTGTGCCAGACCTGACCCCGCTGATCCTCCCATCACCAGCAGGGAGCTTCATAAGGCGCTGCGACACAGAACCGACACTGCACCTGGCCTCGATGGGCTCGTCTACTCACTCTTGTCTCATGCTGGAGATTGTGGTAGTGAGAGACTGCTTGGTCTGTTCAATCTCTCGTGGTCTGAGGGCCGTTTGCCGAGGTCGTGGAAGACAGCTATCATCCACCCGATTCCAAAGCCTCGCGATCCCGACGCCATGCACCCTATCTCGCTCCTTAGCTGTGTGGCTAAGACAGCAGAAAGGGTTGTGCGTGCCCGCCTTGCCTGGCGTCTGGGACCGTTGCACCCGAGGACTTTTGCATACCATCCTGGCAGGAGTGCTTCTCACTGCCTTGCTTCCTTCCTCGGGGAGCTTCGAGGTGGACGGGGGATGGCAGTCTTCCTCGACCTCGAAAAAGCCTTTGAGCTGGCAAGCCCTCTAGCCATCCAGGCAGCCCTTGCGGCCCGGGGAGTTGGGGGTAGACTTCTCTCATGGGTGGGGGATTTCTTTTTGCACAGGTCGGCAGGGGTCAGGTTTCAAGGGGAGCTCTCACTGTTTTACCACCATCTTAACGGCACGCCCCAAGGGAGTATTCTCAGCCCCTTGCTTTTCAATGTCCTTGTTGAAGGGCTATTAATGGTGGATTATGGTCCCGGCGTGACTCTGCTGGTGTATGCTGACGATTTGGCACTGGTCTTTTCGAGGGGGGACTGTTTCACCCAGGCACCCGCTGCTCTTTCTCAGCTACACGCCAAGTGTAATGAACTCGGGCTGAAGGTCAACCTCGGGAAGACCAAGTGCCTACCTTTCGGTCTCCGCCCTCCAGACCGTCCTCTCTTGCTTGATGGCTGCAGCATTGAGCTGGTCACGCTCCACCGCTACCTGGGCGTCTATTTTGATGCTGGCCTCACTTTCGCCAAGCACGTCAGGTACCTGCGGGAACGGGCTGCCACCCGAACTTCTGCTCTGCGTTATCTGTCTCGTCGCAGTCTTGGGGCATCCTATCACGTGTTACGCACCTTTTTTGTCCACGCGATCCACTCTATTGTGGACTATAGTGCCATATGTCTCACCAGCCTTGCCCCACATGTCTCTCAGTCCTTGGAGGTCCTTCAAAATGAGGCACTCCGCACCATGCTACATGCGCCACGCTGGACAAGGTTGGTTAACCTACGTCTGGAGAGTGGTTTTCCTTCACTGGCTCATAGAATTGCATTGCGTGCAACAGCTGAAACACTCCGGCTTGTGCATCGCCATCCACACCTGCCGGTCTCGGCTTTACTGCGGCGTTTAGCAGGCCGACCCCCTGACCCGCTCACTCGCCGTGACTGGGCTCGTGCCACTACGGCCCTACTACAGGATTTGGGCGTGGTTTCGGAGTTGTGCAGTGATCCTGAGGTAGACTGTCCAGGTTACTTGCCTCCTCCCCCCTGGTCGCCCCCCCCTTTCACTGTTGTCTATCCCTCAGTGCCCAAGCCTCGCCACTCCATTCCGGCAGTTCTTCAGCAGGTCAGTCTTTGTAGCATCTCTACCGTCAACTCAACAGCTTCGGCAGTCTATTATACGGACGGCTCAGTCTCATCCGATGGCTCAGCGGGGGCGGCTTTTGCTTTGACTTTTCCTTTTGGACCATACACTGAATCCTGGCGCATCTCCACGGGTGTCTCAGCCTTCCAGGCGGAGCTGGTGGCTCTTCTCGGTGCCTTGCGTCATGCTTACCGGCATCAGCATCAGCGAGTCGTTCTGCACACTGACTCACTCTCTGCCCTTCAGTGTCTGGAGTCTCTCGCGCTTACATCTCACCGTTTCCTACTAACGGCTATATATACTGTTGCGTCTTTCATTCAGCAGCGTGGTGGCTCAGTGATTTTTCACTGGGTCCCTGGACATGTTGGCGTTTGGGGGAATGAACTGGCAGATACAACTGCACGTGCAGCTAGCACCCTCCCTGTTGTCACATTTCCGCTTCGCCCCTGTGCCACCCGTGTCCTCTCAGAGGTGTATGCCACTATCTACAGGCGTACCAGGGATGAGCATGAACTCTGTATTGCCGAGGGATCACGCTCGGCTGCCTGGTATGCGGCGGCCACATCTTATTCACCTCTTCCGATACCAACTGGATTACCCAACTTTATTCTAGTTAGGATTAGGCGTCTCCGCTTAGGTTTCCTGTGCTACCGCCAGGTTGCCGGCTTGGAGCCTGACCCGTGCCCCCATTGCTATGCATGGTCCGCCGATCCTTTATCCCATTACTTACTAGACTGTCCGGCCACAGCGCTGCTTCTTGCAGGGCCTGGCGGAGGCTTCCCTCGTACTGGGGATGATGTCTTTGATGCAGCTAGGGTTGTTGGCAATGCATCTTTTCAGAGAATTTTGCGCACTGTGCGGGACTACCCTCCTCCTCGGTAATTCTCTCAGGCATTGATCCTGCTTTTTTTTTTTTTTCTTTCTTTTTCTTTTTTTTTTAAGGCTTTTCTCTGACGGGCTCTTAGTTTGCCCGTGCCCCACCAAGTGTGGGTAAATATCAAACAACAACAACAACAACCTCTCCCCCCCCCCTGCGACAATAGAGTGATCATTCGCCGATAAATCATCATGATCAGGATCAGGATTATCATCATCATCAAGATTCAGTTTAACCAAACCATTGACACCCATATGAGTCTCTTCTAGGGCTGGCCCGAAGGATCAGTTAACACATATGCATTTCTATAATTCTTATATTGTTTTGAGGAGATTCCAGTGTTTCAAAAAAGGTCAAAATTGAACTTTGGAAAAAAATTTAGTGTCTGCTAATATAGGGTAAGTGAAGCACATATTTCGCTGCCGATTATAAACAGGGTATTCAGTGAGAATACGTTTGACTTATTTGTGTTCAGCAGTTGTAGCACATAGGTGGGGCTCCAATACGGGAAGACATGAGTTGGCCATGCGTCAATCGCGTATGCCCAATTCTTAGACGAGCCAGAATAATTTTCCGATGTCCATAGGATTGTTTTCATGATGATCATGGAAAAAATTGATATGATCATTATTAGCGTATTACGTACTTGTTGGTTCATTTTCCCAGGACATTTGCCAATGGTCAAATATTTATTTTTTATAGGCAGTTATCCTCGCTGATAAAAATACATGGTTATCCACTGCTTTACCTATATCTTTGACACTTTTCTGCTATAAGCTGTTCGTCCCAAATTATATATAACTAATAGGTTACATTACGTTATGGTTCGTTATATCAAGACGTTTTTCTTCAAGTTCATTGCGTTGTTCTGAATTCCATTTCTGCTCTTAATACTACATTACCCAACCCAAACTCCTAGGTTGCAACGGGGGGGGTAACAAAACCGAGCAAGGTAACGTGCGGTATATATGACCCTCAAACGCAAAGCCCATCAAACACCATATTTTTATTGTGAAATTACCTACGGACCTCATATAAACGCTTTCATATTATTATAAAAGGGTCTCCCACTAATTACAGCAGTTATTTGTAGGTGAAAGAAAATATGATTCCGAGTAGAATAATTATTCTATACATATATGGATTTTTCGGATTACATTTAGCCGTGGGATGGATTTTACAAATTGTGCACTGCAACCATTACAAATGGCGGAGTCGAGGCGGGAGATACCGATAGCGATAGCGAAATCTCGGAAATGGGGAAAGTTTAGTAGTGAAAGGATGTGGGTGAAACGGAACAGACTTTTAGGACAGAAAGTGTGTCGCCTACAGCTCACTCCATGGTGTTGGGTGGTAGGTTGGGGTGACGGGGGCGATGGGAGGGAGAAAAGGATGTGGAGAAAAGAAGGCAAAAGGAAATGGAGGGGCCATCCCGATTTGGGTGGGGTGCACCTAATCTTTAATGTTTTTGGAGGGCCCATTCATTACTTTTCTGTATAGAGTTACACTTATTATTCTAGACAGAGGAAAACGGAATGGGACAGAGACTACTGTGCAACTGATGGGCACTATAGCTGTTTTTTTTTTTTTTCCCCTGATGTGCCCATTAGTTGCACAGTCGTAGCCATGAACGGCAGGGATATGGTCCATGTAGTATTTTTATTTACCCGTTACATATCTCTCACAACGCAGGGCGACAACTCTTGGCCGTCCATACCAGTAATTAAACCAGCTATAGTAGTCACGATGAATACACAAGTTGTTAACAAGGATGGCGCCACCAGCACCAAGGGGAGGTGATGTCGAACACTGAAACATGCCGACGTCTCATTCCGACCATTGTCGCCACCAACATGTAACTTACATTAGTTTGTCAGCATAGCCCATGTTGTCCTTATACCATTACAGGATGTCCCATGAGCGACAGCAGATATTTATTTAGTTGACAATGTGATATTGAGTTTAAAATTTTCTATACACATAAGCATTTTTTGGTTTACCTTAGGCGTGAAGTGGGTTCTAAATATTAGGCAGGGCAAAACTGGGGCCGTTACATTTTATTTTTCATACCAGTTGCAGCCATACTGTGTACTCTTGAAGACACTGAAATGTTCCATAAGTTGCATCGAACAACATGGTAATTTCACGGTCCAACTCAGCGCCTAGCCTCTCCTCCCTCCCCTCCCGCCTCTACCCACCCATCTATTAAACCTCATAATTTGGGCAGCGTGGGTTACTATACCTAAACACTTCGGCTACGTATTCTCCCCCCACACTTCCCCTCCACCATCCCCCCACTCCACTCCTCCCTCCCCCTCCTCTTCCCATCATCATTCCCCCAAAACTAACGTCAATCGAATATTCCATCCCATCACATTACCTTCCCCTGTATTCCCCAACCCCCTCTCCCCCTGTTCTACCCATGGCGACGAATTGGACTACTTTAATGAACACTCACAGAAACGACGACATGGCTCCACCCCCTTGTATGTAGAGTTATGATATATACAACAAAAGTCAACCCCACGTAACTTGAGCCTAATTAAGATGTGAAAAAAAAAGCAACACATATGGTCATCCCCCTACCCCAACCAAAAATCCTTGCCGCCACGTCTGTGTCCCATTCCGTTTTCCTCTGTCTAGAATAATAAGTGTAACTCTATACAGAAAAGTAATGAATGGGCCCTCCAAAAACATTAAAGATTAGGTGCACCCCACCCAAATCGGGATGGCCCCTCCATTTCCTTTTGCCTTCTTTTCTCCACATCCTTTTCTCCCTCCCATCGCCCCCGTCACCCCAACCTACCACCCAACACCATGGAGTGAGCTGTAGGCGACACACTTTCTGTCCTAAAAGTCTGTTCCGTTTCACCCACATCCTTTCACTACTAAACTTTCCCCATTTCCGAGATTTCGCTATCGCTATCGGTATCTCCCGCCTCGACTCCGCCATTTGTAATGGTTGCAGTGCACAATTTGTAAAATCCATCCCACGGCTAAATGTAATCCGAAAAATCCATATATGTATAGAATAATTATTCTACTCGGAATCATATTTTCTTTCACCTACAAATAACTGCTGTAATTAGTGGGAGACCCTTTTATAATAATATGAAAGCGTTTATATGAGGTCCGTAGGTAATTTCACAATAAAAATATGGTGTTTGATGGGCTTTGCGTTTGAGGGTCATATATACCGCACGTTACCTTGCTCGGTTTTGTTACCCCCCCCGTTGCAACCTAGGAGTTTGGGTTGGGTAATGTAGTATTAAGAGCAGAAATGGAATTCAGAACAACGCAATGAACTTGAAGAAAAACGTCTTGATATAACGAACCATAACGTAATGTAACCTATTAGTTATATATAATCTGGGACGAACAGCTTATAGCAGAAAAAGTGTCAAAGATATAGGTAAAGCAGTGGATAACCATGTATTTTTATCAGCGAGGATAACTGCCTATAAAAAATAAATATTTGACCATTGGCAAATGTCCTGGGAAAATGAACCAACAAGTACGTAATACGCTAATAATGATCATATCAATTTTTTCCATGATCATCATGAAAACAATCCTATGGACATCGGAAAATTATTCTGGCTCGTCTAAGAATTGGGCATACGCGATTGACGCATGGCCAACTCATGTCTTCCCGTATTGGAGCCCCACCTATGTGCTACAACTGCTGAACACAAATAAGTCAAACGTATTCTCACTGAATACCCTGTTTATAATCGGCAGCGAAATATGTGCTTCACTTACCCTATATTAGCAGACACTAAATTTTTTTCCAAAGTTCAATTTTGACCTTTTTTGAAACACTGGAATCTCCTCAAAACAATATAAGAATTATAGAAATGCATATGTGTTAACTGATCCTTCGGGCCAGCCCTAGAAGAGACTCATATGGGTGTCAATGGTTTGGTTAAACTGAATCTTGATGATGATGATAATCCTGATCCTGATCATGATGATTTATCGGCGAATGATCACTCTATTGTCGCAGGGGGGGGGGGGAGAGGTAGGGGAGGAATCCACTTGCAGTTCACTATGAATATATGAATTAGGAAGAGTTTCTTGGGCAATTGATCATAAATGATTTACCAAAACGTTATGTCAAAATAATAATATTTACCTAAGCGTTACTAATACCATACATTTACTATAGTAAAAAAAAATCCAGCATATTACTCTGCCATTTCAGATATGCCTGCTGGACGAGCAAATTCGTCGGAGGTGATTGCTGAGCGAGGCCAAATCGTCGGGATGTGGAGAGCTGGGGCAAGTGTGACGAACATTGCTCTCGAAGTGGGGAGGAGCACCAAGACGATTAGGAGGTGGATCCGCCGGTGGGAGGAAGAGGGCTCGGTGGAGACAAAACCTCGAAGCGGGAGGCCACGAGTAACGTGGGCAACGATGGACGCTATGATCGTGGTAGCTGCAAAGGCATATCCACTGCGAACATCAGTGGAGCATACAAGAAATCTGGGTCTGAACTGCCATCACATGACGAAGAGATGTCGATTTCATGAGGCGGGGATCGACTGCCATATTCCAGCTCACAAAGGATGGCTAACACCTACTCACAAAGAGTGTCGACTCGGCTTTCCATTGGAACACCTTCCACATACTGAAGAATACTGGAGAACAATTATATTTACTGATGAAACGGTGTTCAAGTCAGTGGGAGCTGAAGCAAGGCAGTGCTGGCTGCCCCCCCAACACACTCTACCATGAGACACACATTCAACATCGCGCAGTGGATGGTAGGGTGTCAGTGTCATGCTGGGGGTGGATGTGGGCACATGGGCCAGGTGAACTGGTCAAGATCAATGGCAGTTTCACTGGTGAGCAGTCTGTAGACATCCTAGAGCAAGTGCTAATTCCTACAGTCCGGGCTATGGCAGTTCCTGTCCCCCACACCATCAGGCTGGTTCATGACAACAGTCCCATTCATACCAGCAACATAGTGAAGGACTATCTCCAGGATCACCCTGAAACTGAGGTCATCCACTGGCCAACACAAGGATGTGATATTAATCCGATTGAACATATTTGGGACATGTTGAAATGTGACTGGGATATTGGGGGGCAGCGAACCTGTGCAGCAATAGAGGCCAAAGCTCACGAAGTGTGGGAGAGTATACGTCGACGACCAGGGGTGTGCCAGAAGATGGTCGATTCCATCCCTAATCGCCTAGATGACGTTCTGAATGCAATGGGTGGCTGGACCATATACGAAGATGTACAGTATGTATTGGTGTATTGTTTGGATTTTGCTATTGTTTATAAATACAAGTAAAGTATATTAACTTACATACAGTGTTGTCTTGAAAACATTTCCTTAATGATGTCTTAAACTATCTCGCATGAAAGTTGATAATATGGTAACTTAACAGGCACAAATTATGTATTGAATGGTCTACAACAATATGTATGACACGTCGTGGAATGTGTTTCCTATAACACAGTCTAGTTATATAGGTAAACTTGCTACCATCATTGAAATGCTCATGATGTTCCACACACAATATTTACGGTAACTGAGCACACTTCAGAATATATGAAGCTTGCATATTGTGGTGTGGTGTTTAAACACTGGAGACCTAATGAGGAGTTGTCTAACTCCTGGGTCTTCACTGTGGCTTCTCCAGTTATGGGTTGAGGAGAACCCATGCAAGACCATGAATAATGCTGTCACGGCCACCTCACGTTCCCTTACGAGAGGGGAGGTTGGGCAAAGCCTTGATCTTCTGTATCACACACACACACACACACACACACACACACACGGGCTTTCAAGATCATGAGGGGCATTGGTTGGAACTTAGAAGAATTGGAACAGTCACCCAGATTAACTCTACTATTTTACAATACTGATAACTTTTCACTCCACTCTTTTTAACATAAGTATACTATATATATATATATATATATATATATATATATATATATATCATATTATTATAAATATTTATTAGGCAAAGGGTGGGTGGAATACTTATTTATATTAACATATTCTCATCGTAGGAATAACAAAATTGTGACTTGGTCCGTGAGTAAAAGTAGCTGACCAAGGCCCTTCACTCTGATCCTTGCATATTTCACTTTTATCCTTACTGTACTTCATTCTCTAAAGTATCATTGTGACCCGAGGGGCAATACGCACCCAGCACACTGCACCTGCTCCATGAATTCGTAACCATATCGAAACAACTGTAAGACTAAACGTAGTTAAGAAGGTAGCTTGAAATTATGGTGGAATAAGTAAAAAAAAAATTACTTTTTAGAAAACAATTTAAGGCCATATATATATATCATGTAGCAGTCTGGTTGAGGCCAGGTGGTTCTTTTTCCTTAGCCTTTATTCATGTTTGTAACTTTTTCTTCCTATGCATAATCCCAAACCCCAGCCATCCTACCCTCCAAAGGGTCTTGTACTCCAGAGTCCATGATCGTCCAGTTACAAGAATTCATAGCTTTTTCCCTAAATTTACTGCAGTCGTCAGTGTCAGTGAGAATGCCAAATACTGTATATGAATGCTCGTCGTAAGATGTATATGCCGCACACTTGTAGAAGCATGAAATGTTCGAGTGACATCATAGGGTTTAGGGAATAATCGGGGGAGGTGAATCGCTGGGGTGCAGGGAGCTTTGTCGCACATCTCCACAGCAAATAACGTTTTCTATACGACTGCTCTAACACCTGAGATACTGCTACGTGCAGTAATAATTGTTCTACACGACTATACTAATTATGCTGCTTCAACCTCGTTTTATCTTTTTGTAACACCGCATTACAACTTATATAATTGAACCTTATCAGTTACATAAACCATCTCTGTTACATTTCTCACGTTATCAGTACCGTTTATAGGATTCGTGATAATGCTCCACTCTTAAACAACCTGCCTCTCATCCAGCCCCCACCTCCTCTATTCTTCCCCCCCCCCCCACACACACACGCACTAAAGAGGGCGACATCTGTTGGCCGACCATAGCATTTCCCCCAGCTGTTTCAGTACTTCAGATTCAGGCTATACCTTCACTGTGGCTGGGTAGTGGACAAGACTTTTGTGCACGATAGTACATGCCACCAAACTCTATGGAGGAATACAATCATGGCGTCAGGCAGACTCTACTTGAATTGTGCAATATTAGAGTGAATCAAGTATTAATATGTGGAGACTTTAATTTTAAGGAGACAGACTGGGAAACTCACTACATAGGAGGAGGACCACAGAGTGAACAGGTCATATATTATGAAACTTGCCTGGATGCCTTCCTCCATCAGCACGTAAGAGAATTCACCAGAGCTCGAGGTTGCGATACCCCGTCTTTGTTAGAGCTCATCCTTACCAAAAATGAACTAGAAGTAAGTGACGTAGAGTACAAAGCTCCAATTGGAGCCAGTGATCATTGTGTACTAGTCTTTAAGATGGCTGTGGATGGTGCTGTACAGCGTGGTAGTGTTAGTAATATGAGACTTTACCACAAAGGTGACTACATGCCGGCAAAGGCATTCCTCAGTGATGTGGACTGGAATGAACTTAGGAACAAAAGCGTCGAGGAGATCTAGAAGGGTTTCTTGGATGAGTACAATTGGGTAGTCAAAGTCTGCATTCCAGTGCGGCCAACTACATGCAGCGTAACAAAAAGCAGACCCAAATGGATGACTCAGGGAGCACTGAGCAAAATAAAACAAAAAGAAGCAGCCTGGATAGGATACCGCCAGAGGAGAACCAGAGCAAGGTACAGAGCATACTGCGGGGTAAGGAATGAGTCAACACGAGCGTTGAGAGAAGCTGTGTACCAGTTTGAGAAGACCCTTGCACAGGAAGTCAAAGAAAAACCGCGTGACTTCTTTGCCTACGCTCGAAGTAAGACGAGAATAAAGGAATCTGTGTCTAGGGTCAAGCAACCTGAAGGAACTTTTACAAATTACACCCAAGAAGCATGCAAGATACTGAACAAGGAGTTCCAGGTTTTCGCCAAGGAGACGAACACCCCAATTCCAAGGGTGCAGCACGAACTCAAAGGCGAAGAGTTAAGTCGATGTGAGTTCACAGTGGACGATATAAGAAAACTACTAGAAAGCCTTCGAGAAAACTCCGCACCAGGACCAGATGGAGTTCACCCGAAAGTGTTGAAGGAATGTGCATCCAAGCACACTGTAAGTGCTCAGACGAACTGGCTTCAATTGTTCCTCCCCTTCACATTTTCTCCCGAAATACTCGGGCAGCTGGGAGCGCCCATGAATTGACACTATCTCCCCCGCATTGCAGAACCTCTGCTTATCAAAATTCATTTACCCTCAGAACTACTACTCTCTGGAATTCGCTTCCTGGGAGTTGTTTCCCAAAAATATTTGATCCACTTCAGTTCAAGTCCAGTTGTTATAAATATTTTATGAATGGAGGATGCCTTTAGGCACAAATATGGACTTATTTTTTTCCCCTTTGTTTTTCCTTCCTCCATTCATTATCTATTAAAAAAAAAGCTGGCTTTCCCTCTCTGGTTTTTGTTTAGGAAGACCCCCACTGATAGAAAAATACCCTAAGATTAGAGAAAGGCGAACGTCACCCCAATTTTCAAGAAGGCAGATGAGTCAGACCCTCTCAACTACCGGCCAGTAAGCCTAACTTCTGTACCATGTAAGGTTTTGGAGAAACTGCTAAGACATAAAATGGTCGATCACTTGGAAAATAACAATCTTACTAATAATTCCCAACATGGATTAGGAACAGGGAAGTCTTGCCTGACACAATTACTGGAGTTCTCTGAAGAGCTAGAGGATGCACTTGACGAGGGGGTTGGTGTGGACATTGTATATTTAGATTGCAGGAAAGCCTTTGACACTGTCCCCCATCTTCGCTTACTCAACAAGCTAAGAGCAATGGCAATCTCTGGTGATATTTTAGCCTGGATTGAGAACTTTCTGAGCAGGAGGGTAAGGCCTCACGGTAATATTTTACAAGTGGACAATATGCAGGTTTGGAATTTTAGCACCATTAACGTATAGTATAGTCCCTAAGGATCACAAAGAACACCCATTACTCCAATCGGAAATTGATATTTTCAGAGATAATGAATTTAATTTAAAATTCCCAAATAAACCTACCTTGGATTTTCACTCGGCCACTCCGGGTAAAAAATGCGTGCGTTCGTACGTTTGTTTCTCATCCCTTCGACTGCGCATGCGTCTCGTAGGTTTGTATCACCCACTCATATGCCGCCTTTAGGTCACGGGATGGAATTTGGCCAATGATTTTAAATCGCGCTTTTTGATTCAGTGTGATGGAAAATTCAAATCCTTCTCGCTATGGCCTCTGAAGAAGAAAGACGTGCTGTGTGTCCCTGGTGTGATATTGATTATTTACGAGTGATAAAGCGTTTCCACTCGAACTCGTACCTTCGGAAGTTTATTGCCCAGACTGTCAGGAACCTTGTAAATTTTGAAAAGATAGACATCAGTCGTACTGTGGTTGGTACAAAAAGTATGCAAAAACCAAGAAACGGATACAGTGTAGTTTTTGTTTCTAACTGCAAAGGAACTTTTCTGGACAACACACACCTTCTGGCTTGAAAAATTATATTGTTCATAAATCACGGGATTCAGAGGTTCTGGAACCACGACGTTATTGCCAGACGACCTTCGTCCTTGACAATCGTATCTCAAGGGTAAGCATTCCCCCTACGATAGGTTAGGTATATTGGGGTAGCTTTGGTTAGGTTTACTGTGTTTGGTGAGGTTACGTACCGTATTCCCCTAGGACAGGTTAGGTAGGTTGGGGTAGCTTTGGTTAGGTTTAGTGTGTTGGGTGAGGTTATGTTACATATTCTCCTAGGATAGGTTAGGTATGTTGGGGTAGGTTTGGTTTGGTTTAGTGTGTTGGGTGAGGTTACGTTACGTATTCTCCTAGGATAGGTAAGGTATGCTGGGTTACGTTTTGTTAGGTTTGGTGCGTTTGGTGAGGTTACGTTACGTCTGTTTGGTTAGGTTTCGTCTGTTCCGTTATGTTACCCGGTGGTGCAGTATATTTTCTGGTGGATTTTGATGCGATTTGAGTTGTTTTTTACTTCATTTTATTCGGAAAATGCTTGATTTCACCTACTTGTCCAATCAAAGTTCATGATTGGAAAAGAGGGGTAATGAGGCATTTCTGACAAAAATGAAGGTCAAAAACATTCGAATCGCATCAGAAACTACCAGAAAAATATATTTCACTACCTGCGGGATGTATTGTCCACTTGTAAAAATTTACCGGACTCACTCAAAGTGGCAAAGGGTCTGGAGTGGAGTACCCCAAGGGAGTGTGCTCGGGCCGATACTCTTCCTGGTGTACATTGTTATGCGGGGTGTTTTTAGCTCGACTTCTCGGACTAAAAACGCTCGCAACTGAGCGGGGTTCTCTTTCCGGACCGGAAATAAAACACTTACAAAGGAACAGGGCATAAAAACTAGGCAGTACACCTTAACACATCTATTGGCTTATTTCAATACACTGTTACAATACAACCAAAGAGTTACAGGATATGATGGAGACAGGTTTACAGAGTTAGCTTCCCAATAATATGTATCACACACAGCACAGGCAGAGAGTAGAGTTCTGTAATTATACCTCAATGGTGAGTTGTAAGTTTTATATACCCGTATTGTGTCTATAGGCAAAATTAGTATTTAACAGTCTCAACTGGTTGCACTATAAATGGAGAGGACCTGGGGTCGAGAGAGTGAATATTACTATAATTGATTAGAGCGCGAGTCGCGACACTCGAGGAAGTTACTTAGTCGCGGGGACACTGTTCACAGACTTTTGGCTTTTCCTCGCGCTCAGGTTCTATGTCCGTGTTCACTGGTCTTTTCTATTCTGCCTGGGTATTTATCTCAGTGTGTTACTGATATTATTTTGGCCTCACTCTTTCACTGTCACTGTTCACTCCCGTCCCTATGGTTTTCTACGACACAAGAGATACACTTCAGTCACTGTTGGCCCTTGTTTCCTGGACTTAACACAAGAGGCGCCTGGGCATGGGAGGGGGCTCTACTGGGGAGCCCTCCTGCAGGAGACAGTGGACTACCCATAGGGGTGTCACTGCCCGGGGTTCCTTTGTCACGGGGGTGCAGGGAGGCTCTCCCATTTGGGGGCCTCGACCTGAGAGGCCCTCGTGTTGGAGCCTCGTCGGTGGGGTGCAGGAAGGCCCTCTGAACTGGGGGCCTCGACCTGAAGGGCGACCCTCAGGACTGGGGACGAACAGCTGCAGGAGGCGGGTCTGTCACCTCTTCTTCCGGGCGGAGAGTTGTGGGGGAGTAGAGCCCAAGGGGCCTGACTCTGGGGCCCGCCGGCCTGGTCTAGGAGCCTGGGTGCTGCGGTCACCTTTAGGGAAGGGCACCGTCAGGGGCAGACTGTGACACCTCTTCTTTCTGGCATCCATCAGAGACCGGGACTGACCAGGTATAGGCGGCAGGGCCGACACAGGGCCGTGCCGCCACTCCGGTAGTACCTCAGGGGAATCACACCTGGAGGGAGTAAGAGAGGGGCGTCCCACGCAGCCGAGAGGTGAAAGGCCGGCCACGCAAGGGACCTCCTTCTCTGGGAGGACCTCAGAGATCATGGATGAAGGACATACAGTGGCCAATCCTTCCCCCACACGTACAGTGGCCGATGTGGCGGCTCTGTGATCTCCAGGGTCCACAGCTGAAGGGCGTTCAGTGGCCGACCCTTCCCCCACACGTACAGTGGCCGATGTGGCGGTGCTGCTCCCGAAGGAAGAAGAGGCAGATGAGGGGTGCACAGAGGCTACACCCTCCCCGGCAAGTACAGTGGCTGATACCGCGGGTCTGCCTGCCCCACAGGAAGTAACAGGACATACAGTGGCCGATCCTTCCCCCACACGTACAGTGGCTGATGTGGCGTGTTACTCCTGTAGGAGGAAGAGGTAGTGGATGAGGGGCGTACAGTGACTGAACCCTCCCCGATACGTACAGTGGCCGTTATCATGGTTCCACTCCTCCTCTCTCTGCCAGTTGGAGTGTGCTCAATAGCTGACACTCTGAGGCCTTTGCCAATCACAGTGCGCTCAATAGCTGACACTCCGAGGCGTTTGCCAGTCGGAGTGCGCTCAATAGCTGACACTCTGAGGCCTTGTCTAGATGTGGCCGTAGCTGAAGGGCGTACAGTGGCCGAACCTTCCCCCACACATACAGTGGTCGATGTGGCGGCACTACAGGGGGAAAGCAACTGAGGGGCGTACAGTGGCCGAACCCACCCCGGTACGTACTGAGGCCATACTGTGGTATTGCTTGGGACTGACTCTGGCTCAGTCCCACTCCGAACCTGGTGAGTGCTGTCCCGCCCACAGGGTCGTGTCTTCCGCCAGCGTAGTTTCCATCGGGGTGGTTGAGGGGCAGAGGGACTCAAGACAAGGGAGCACCGATGTCCTTCTTGCCCTGGGTTGACCTCTCGGTGACCCAGCCCTCCGTGGTGTCCTCCTGGGGTGGTGGTGAGGCGGCGGCTCGGCGGTGGGGTGGCCGGTTCGGCGGTGGCAGGAATTTCATACATAAATGACCTAATGGACTCGGTACGGTCAAGCAATAAGCTCTTCGCAGACGATGCCGAGCTCTACAGAAGAATCAGAAACCCAGCAGATGGAGAGATCTTCAGGAAGACATCACCAGACTACAGAAGTGGAGCAGAAAATGGCTTCTAAATTTCAATAAGGAGAAGTGCAAGGTCATCTTGGGAGAGGAAATCCAGAGTACCAGTACCATATGGGTGACACTCCACTAACCACCACAGTGGAGGAGAAGGACCATAGGTGTATACGTTACCTCCAACCTGAAGCCCACAGTACAAGTTGCCAAGGCAGCAGCCAGTGCAAACTCCATGGTGGGAAGCTTAAGAAAAACTTACACATTCCTGGATGCAGAGATGTTTCTCCCATTGTACAAATCTTTGATCAGACCCTGGATGGAATAGTGTCCAAGCATGGTCACGTTACACCCGTCGAGACATTAACAAGCTACAGCAAGTACAACGGAGAGCCACTAAACTAGTCCCAGAGCTATCCGAACTGTCCTACGGGGAAAGGCTGGCCCGTCTTGACCTCACCACACGGGAGGAAAGGAGGATACGTGGTGACATGATCAAGATGTGATCCAGATGTACAAGGTACTCCACGGTATTGATGCGGTTAAAGATGGAAATTTTCTTCAACTTGCATCGAGACAACCAACCAAACACCAGAGGACACAGCCTGAAGCTAGCCAAACTCAGGCACAGAACCACACGGAGGACAAAATTTTTAATGCAAGAGTAGTGAGTAAAAATAAATTAATAATTTGCTTTTACGCCAGGTATCCCCGAAGGGCTAAGGCGTTGCCTTCGGGTAGAGGACTTTTGGACTGGAGCGTGTAGCATTTTATGACCAGATGCCCTTCCTGCTGTCTACCAATGACTTGGGTGGATTCGATCCTCCGACCCTTTGGTCAGAGCAGAGCACTCTAACCCACTGAGCCACGGCTGCTGCAAGAGTAGTGAACCATTGGAATGGTCTCCCGGATGAAGTAGTCACGAGCCAGAGTGTCTATCTATTGCCAGATGCCTCAGTCCCGTTTGGGGTGGCCACAAACAAATCGCCTCCACGTTGCCCTGTCTCCTGCCATTTCACTGCCCTGCTCCCAACTTACACCCCTGTCTCATATACCTCTCCACCCCATCCCTCCATCTCATCCTCGGCCTCCCCCCCCTCTTCCCCCCTCCACCTCACTCACATACACTCTCTTCGTCAGTCTTTCACCCTCCATCCTCTCCACATGGCCAAACCACCTCAGTGTGTTCCTCATAACGCTTCCTATCACATCCACATCCACACCACAATGCTCCTTTATATCCTCATTCGTCAGCCTGTCTCTCCATGTGACTCCACAGGCTCCTCTTAAATAACTAATTTCCACTGCTCTCACTCTTGACTTGTGTCCTTCCAACAACGTCCAAGTTTCACTTCCATACATTAGAGTTGGTATCACAATACTGTCATGTAGTAACTTTTTCACTTCCATGCTCACTTCCCTGTTTCTTATCACTGCTTTCAAAGAACCAGCAACCTTTCTTCCCTGCTGTACCCTTTCATGCACTTCACCCTCCAAACCTCCATCCTTACTCATCACACTACCCAAGTACTTAAACGTACTCACATTTTCCAATTCCTCACCATCCAACCTCGCTGTACATTCACTGACTTCACCTCTCTCAAAGACCATCACTTTACTCTTCCCTACATTTACCTTTAGATTCCGTTTCTTACACTCTCCCAAACTCATCCACCAAGCCTTGCAGCTTCCCCTTTGTCTTCACTCAACAACACAGTATCATCTGCAAACAACAGTACAGGGAGTTTCCAAACACTATCCTCTCTCACCAGGGCCACTCCAACATCAACTACCCTACCTTGTACCTCTTTTATTACCCCATCCATGTACAGATTGAACAACCATGGAGACATGACACATCCCTGTTTCAACCCAACCTTCAAAGAGAAAAATTCACTTAGTTCACCATCCACACGCACTGCAGCCATCGTACATACTCTTCACAGCATTCAACAACTTCCCATCTACTCCATATATTCTTAACACTTTCCACAATCCTTGTCTATCCACCCTGTCATATGCTTTCTCCAAATCCATGAAAGCCGCATACAACTTCTTTCCCTTCTCTAGAAACTTTTCCACTAAAAGTCTAAGAATGAATAACTGATCTACAAAACCTCTTCCCTTCCTAAAGCTTCCCTGTTCTTCTCCAACTAATTCCTCTGTTCTTTCTCTAACTCTGTCAATAAGTATCCTACCATACACTTTTCCTCTTATACTAAGAAGACAAATGCCTCTATGATTACCACACACTTCTTTTTCCCCTTTTCCTTTGTACAAGGGAATAATTATACCTGACTTCCAATCCTCCGGGACTCTACCTTCCTCCCAGGCCAATCTGCACATTTTCCATATCCATTCTACTACTATCTCTCCCCCATGCTTCAACATTTCACCACACACTCCATCAATTCCTGGGGCTTTCCCCATTTTAACTTTCTTCATTTCTTCCACAACTTCTATCCTACTAATTTCTTCCTGTCTTCTCACCTCCCTCATTCTCCCAGCCATTCCCCAGCCACATATACTCACATTACTTCCATCCTGTATGTTCAACAATTCCTTAAAGTGTTCTCTCCATCTGCTCACTTTTTCTCCCTTCTCCACTAGTAATCTACGTCCATTTTTATCTTTCACTACCCTGCTAACGTCACTTCCACCATGTCTTACTCTCTTCACCTCTTTCCAGAACATTTTCTTACAGTCCCTCCACTTTACACTCAAATTCCTTCCAAATTCCTCATCCACTCTCTTCTTACTCTCTCTTACCAATCTTTTCACCTCTTTCTTTCTACATACTGTATAACTCTCTCTTCCGCCTCTCAACTTCTTCCACGCCCCTATTTCACATCCATTCATTGTATGCTTTCTTCTTTTGTGCCACAGCCTGTCTCACCTCTTCAGTCCACCACGCTGTTCCTTGCACCCCCCTCCGTCTTCTCTTCCTCTCATACAGCACATCACATGCTGCACATATTTCTTCAGTAAATCTCCTGCACACACCTTCCACGTCCCCCATCTGCTCCAATTCATATTTGCCAAATCGTTCCTCCACTTCTCTCTTATACTCTGCCTTTTTCTCATCCTCTTGTAACCTTTCCACTCTCTTTGCAACTACTCCTTCCTCTCGTCTTTCCCTTCTTCTATTCCTCCATCTTACTTGGATCCTAATTCTGGCCACCACCAAGTGTAGTGCCACAAATTTAGTATTCATGTATGTGTTTAGAGGTACTGTAATTTCTAAGTTAGATAGGGTGTAATTTGAATACTAGTCTATAAATTCCTGTCCTAAGTAGTAATTCATATGTTAATGATTGATGTAGTGTTAACTTTATTTTTATATGTATACATCTCTGTATTTATGCATGGGTGATGTAATTGTGAGTGTTGAGCTATGGGAATTCCTCCGTCTGGTAGAGTAATGAATCACAGATGCGTGCGGCCTTTCTCCTTGTTTATGCGTCGTTGTTGGGCGCCAAGTTGAAACCTTAAACAGAGTAATGATGGGTATACAATTCTTTCCGTATCCTAGTTGTGAAATGCTTACTAATGAAGCTGCTAGTACCCAAATATGTAAGATTAATAGTCAAAAAGGCCAAAACAATGTCATTTGTGAGGATCTAATAGTCCCGCTTGCCTTAGCCATCACTAGATGGAATAAGCTACCTCAAACTCAAGGCGGGATAGTGGTAAATTCAGTATTTAAATTAAGTAAGATTGAACCCCAAATTTTCCCCAATTCAATCAAAAGTCCTAACGTCATGGGTACACTACTAAATAAATAGTGAAGAGAATTAAAACCCACCATATTGGAAAAACACAATCTCATTTGATCTAGCAGTGGCGTCCCTTGTGTGCCCGAGAGGCCCCACTCGCTGCTCAGACATCGTGTATAATAGACGTTGGTTCAGGTGAGCTGTCCACATTCCTCCTTTTCCCTCCCCTTTTTTCCTTGTTTAATCCTTACTTGGCGTGAACCATATGAAGTAATGTTGTTAAAAGCTTAACATAGACTCGCTGCTCAGACATCGTGTATAATAGACGTTGGTTCGGTCCACAGACACCGTGACGTCGGAGTGTGCACGAGGCCATCTCGTGGTATTGCCCATAGACTCGTCTTACATACATACTTACACTACCCATGAATTCTTTATAAACTGAATGTAGTAGAAATGGTATTATTAATCTATCAGGTGAACTTTATTTTATTTTTTTGTAGATAAGGAATAGAAATTTGAAGTGATGTGATCGTGTAACGGAAAGGCGAAATTCAAACTCATCAACCGTTTTCTTTCTCTTATATTAATATGTTAGAAAATTGGGAGCGCTGAAGGGAACTTAGTGGTCGTGAGCAAAAATATGATTTTGAGTTGTTCCTCGAGGCTAAATAAGCCCGAGTGATTATGTACTTTTGGTGATTATGCATTAATGATGATTATGAATTGTTAATAATTATGAATTGATAGTGATTGTGAAATATAATGAATTGCATGATGAGACTATACTGCACGGACGAAATAGAACACGAGTGATTATTTTTATTGGTTCGAGGCTATGCCAGCCCGAAAAGAGAACCCAAACCCATAAATGTCTCAGTCTTGAGGCTATTGACGAGCCCAAGAATAACCGACAATAAAGAGTGAGGTATGATGTCCTCAGAAACCACTTGAATATTCCAATTGTTTCGCTTGGTAACAATATTGTATGATGGTCGCCCAAACCTTGGTTTTAATTTACAACCCTTTTCCATATGACTTAAGGTCATGTAATTAAAAATGTCTGTTGAAACCCAGTATAGAATTATTAAAGTAAAGTGTATGTCATTTTTCTTTATACCCAATCAAGGGAATTATGTCCTCTCATGCCTAACTCACTCTCCTTCCAATTCAAGATTCCTCCGCTTTGGGAACGACGACCACACGTGGTACTGACTTAATCTCGACTCGGCCATAACTACAAACGCTACCAAAACTATCTTAAGCAATTAACCTTTATCATACCAAGTCAAAACACCACCCCTCCCCCCTTTTGTTTTACTGAAGTAAATTTTCCATCAATCGCGGAGGGGAGACTAAGTCGAGTACCATTTGTATTTTCAATGGGTAAGTTGAACAGAACCAAGAACCGATGGGAGATTAAATAACTGGCGTACACTGATGAACAATAGTGGTGGGATTGTAAATCCTGTCATTACACTGGTGGCAATAGCGGTGGGATATTCATCGTTCCCCAGTTAGTCGCGTTGGTGAGAAAGTGAAGGGAAGTGAATAGCAAAGAGAGTGAGAATGTTAAGGGTAGCATTGGTTGGTCATTCCCAAATACCTCCGCAACTCTATGTTCAGGACGTAGAGATTAGAATCCTTCGGGCAAGTGGAGGCAAGGTTAGGAATTTCTCTCAGGACTCTCGGTTAAATTCGGTATTGGAGTGGGAATGTGACCTTGTATTTTTGTGGATTGGAAGTAACGATATTGACCAAAATACTACCCCTCAAGAAATTTTTCATAGAATAAAGACTGTTACCAGGGAGCTGGAGAAACAATGCCACGCCAGGGTGATTGTTTGTCAAGTAGAACCAAGAGTGTACCAGGGAGTAAGTGCTCCTCTTTCATCTGAGAACTATAAAACAGTAAGGAACTCGATCAATAAGAAAATTCGCCGAAGCTTACCGAATCAAAACCTGCAATTTAACAAGGCTTACTATAGTTATAACCTAGCGAATGGAGTACACTGGAGAGGTGCAGTGAGAGAGCAAGTAGATGCCAAATTTGTCAGAATTATCGAGTCCTACAGAGACGATGGAAGTGATTAGACCCACTCAAAGGTAAAGAGAGAAAACATTTCAAAATTTAATTTTCTTTTTTGAGTAAGAGTAGAAGAAAATTAGGGTCACCATGTCTCTGTATGGACAGTTGTTTGCTCAGTCACAGCCGGAAGTTGATCGTCCGTCACAAACGGGGAGAGATCATGTAACCATTCAATTGGATGAGGCGGAGGAACAATTCAGAACTACAAATAGAACGTTGCCTTCACACTCGACCCCTTGTTCACACATTATGAATTCACGGCTCTCTCTCACAAAACCGCGCGATATTCCAATTTTGGAATTAAATCAGCTTTAAGGGATAGAAGCCACATCTCGCCTCGAAATGTTTTGTGAGGCGGTTGAACAAATTGATACCAGTAATGCAATCAGAATCCAGGTTGCCAAAAGTCGAATGGGTTCCGAATTGGCCACTTTCATTCATAATTACCAAAAGAAACATTTTGCACTGTCATGGCCCGAGCTAAAAAAAATTCTTGAGCGCGGAGTTTACCAAAATTCATAATGACCTGATCTCTACCAGTGATCGAACTGATGAAAGCGGAACTCGTGTTCAACGTCTCCGAAAGCTAATTGACGAACAGACATGGCCTCACTTAGCTTCAGCTCAACAAGAAGAATTAGCTAACGTAATTCTGCAACACGATCCCCTCTTCATTTTGGAAAAAGGAGAACTAGGAACCATCAGCGGTCCCCCCGTTCACATCAAAGTAGCAGATCCACAGCCCAGCCGTGGACCGATCTATCGATATCCTGAACAAGCTAAACAGGTGATCGCTGAAATGTTGCAAGACATGGAAGAGAGAGAAATTATTGAAAGATAAACAGCTACCTGGTTATCTCCTATTGTATTAGTTAACAAGCCGGACGGCAGCAAGCGCATGTGTTTAGATTATCGCCACGTGAATCAACATCTAGCCATGGATATCTATCCACTGCCCAGACTAGAAGAATTAGTCGAGCAGGCCGCAGGTCATAATTACTATGTGACTCTTGATATGCGTGAGGCATATTTTCAAATCATGTTGGACGAGGAGAGCCGTGATTTAACCACATTCAGTGATGGAGTCACACTTTACAGATTTAGGCGCTTACCATTCGGACTAAAATGTTCGCCAGTCATATTTTCCCGACAAATGCAAGACATTCTTACTCCATTGTTGAAGCAAGGCTGGGTAAAGAATTATTTGGACGATTTGATAATTTGGGCTGATGACTTCCCCATGTTGTTGAGTCGCTTACAGCAACTATTCACTTTACTCACACAGAATGGGGCCAAGCTAAATTAAAGCAAATGTACTTTTGGGTTAAAAGAAGTAACCTTTCTTGGCCATAAAATCTCAGCGGCCGGGAGTACGCCGGACCCAAGAAACATAGAGGCTATCAACAAAATGAAAAGACCCAAATAAGTAAAAGAAGTCCGGAGATTCCTTGGGATATGCAGGTTCTACTGAAAACACGTACCTTCGTTCGCAAAAATAGCAGCTCCCCTTACTAACTTAACAAGATCCTGAGTAGCGTTCGAATGGTCAGATGAGCGCCAATCCGCGTTTGATCAATTGAAGTCGAGCTTAGTGAATGCGCCAGTATTGGTAAGAGCCAACGTGACTCGACCATTCATTGTAACCACCGACGCGAGCAACACCCATATTGGTGGCGTATTGAGCCAGATACAACCAGACAACTCCAACTTGCTTATTGGTTACTTTTCCAAAAAGCTCAATCCCTGCGAGAGAAAATATTCCGCAACTGACAAAGAAGCATTGGCAGTCATTCTCACATGCCGCAACTTCCACCATTACTTGTGGGGTTCCCACTTTACTATCTTGACAGACCATCAACCGCTTACCAGCATTTTTAAGCGAAAAACCAAATCCCCACGTATGAACCGATGGATTCTCGAGATGCGTGAGTATGACTACAACGTGCAATATGTCAAGGGTAAATATAATGTGGTCGCCGATCAGCTTTCTAGACCTGTCAGAGTGATATTCCACCAGTCAGAAACCAACTGGCTTGGATTTAGCCGAGACAAAATGAGGAATAAGCAGCGAGAAGAACCCATGTGGGATGTTAGCTAAGTACTTGAGTAGTGAGAAGCTCCCTACTAAAAGACTACCGAAAGCCATGTTGAGCCAGTTTGCATTGATTGACGAACTATTATATTTTGCTCAGGAAACAAATGATGGTAGCATCCAATATTGTTTGGTGATTCCCAAGTCATTAACAAAAGAAGCTATAAAACACGCTCATGAAATCTCAGGGCATCTAGGTCAGAAAAAATCTATTAAAAGAGCAGAAGAACTATTCTATTGGCCAAATCTAAAAGTAGATGTATGCGAGTATGTGAAACAGTGTCCAACTTGTCAAAGATTCAAAGGTGAAACTGGGCTGCAGCAACCTTGGAAAGGTTTCCCGCCTGTAAGTAAACCATTGGAACGTATCGGGATCGACTTGACCGATATGGTTGCTGGAGCTCAGGGCTACCGATATGTCCTTACTGTGATAGATCACTACTGTAGGTTTGTGAAATATTATCCACTCAGAGACAAACATACACAACACATCATACACTGTCTTGGGCAATATTTCACTGACTTTGGGACGCCACGAAGTATCATCCTGGACAATGGCGGAGAGTTCACGAGTGGAGAGTTCAAGAAGTTCTGCCGGAGGAACCAGGTGGACTTGTTCTACGTCACCCCTTATCATCCCCAGGGAAATTCCACCACTGAAAGGATGCATAGGACTATGAAAAGTATCTTAGGATCCCTCTGCAATGGACACTCCTTGCGTTGGCCTCAGCTGCTCCAGTCGTGCCAAACCGTCATAAATCAAGTGGTGCACTCAAGCACGGGACAACAGCCCTATTATGCCTTCTTCTCACGCAATCCCCCTCGCCTCATTGGTACCTTATTGCCTTCCGTGGACGCAGAGGAGGACGACCTAGCGATAGCACACACACTCATCAAAAGTACCCACCAGAAAATGACCAGGCGATACCGGGAGGTGGCCAACAGGCGGAGGAGAGTGCAGAAGGTTGGAGTCAATAGCTTGGTGTGGGCGAAAAAAGAGACCATACAGCCAGGTACCTGTAGGAAACTGAATGCCAAATGGGACGGCCCATATAAAGTGATCGAAGTGCTGCTAGATGGAAGTGTTTATATCATTGAAAATGTATTTAGTGGCAAAAGAATACAAAGGGCTGCTGAAAAGGTAAAACCATATTACGGTACCGAGGAATGGCTCTTAGAACCGTTGCAACAGGAGCTCGCCCCAGAGCCTGAAGATGAGCGATTACCACCGCGAGTGAGGAATGCCCCTCGGAGGCTCATAGAGGAGTGTTAGCTGGAAAAGTATAGATAAGTGCATGAGACGAATGTTGTGAAACATAACTGCTTAAGGTTGTGTTCCGGGTGGACTCATCCTCGAGGAGTGGGTGTAAAAAGAAAAAAAAGAGAGAAGCGTTCCGGTTGGAACCGGGAAGTGCCTTACTTCGAGGGGAGTGATCAATCCCCTCACCTTACAGTTAGCACGGTTTGTGAGGTAGTGGAGTCTTCAGGACAGAATGAGCGCTCACCTTTGCGGGCGGAAAGCTGGAAACAACAGAACAGAGTGAATGTGAATGCAAATGGAAGAGTGGAAGGAAGTGCCCCCGTGGTGATCTCACTCTCGAGAGACCCCGTCAAGTTCAGGTGAGCGACGAGCTATCCTCCAAAACCTGAGGCTGACTGGGGCATAAATTCCCTCATAACATCACGTGTAAGGAGTGATCATACCTCCTAATGAAGTGAGTAAGCGACCTTCCGAGGTATTCATCAGGTGATTAATGTGGACCGACAGGTGCCACCGATTGTGGGGAAAAGTATTCCAATTCAAAGTGTTCATAGCAGTTATAGGAGTAACAACATTCCATCCATGCACATATCATAGATGATTGACTTGGGTAAAATTTGTCATCCGAGCGTGGGAGCCGTGTAGTGCCACAAATTTAGTATTCATGTATGTGTTTAGAGGTACTGTAATTTCTAAGTTAGATAGGGTGTAATCTGAATACTAGTCTATAAATTCCTGTCCTAAGAAGTAATTCATATGTTAATGATTGATGTAGGGTTAACTTTATTTTTATATGTATACATCTCTGTATTTATGCATGGGTGATGTAATTGTGAGTGTTGAGCTATGGGAATTCCTCCGTCTGGTAGAATAATGAATCACAGATGCGTGCGGCCTTTCTCCTTGTTTATGCGTCGTTGTTGGGCGCCAAGTTGAAACCTTAAACAGAGTAATGATGGGTATACAATTCTTTCCGTATCCTAGTTGTGAAATGCTTACTAATGAAGCTGCTAGTACCCAAATATGTAAGATTAATAGTCAAAAAGGCCAAAATAATCTCATTTGTGAGGATCTAATAGTCCCGCTTGCCTTAGCCATCACTAGATGGAATAAGCTACCTCAAACTCAAGGCGGGATAGTGGTAAATTCAGTATTTAAATTAAGTAAGATTGAACCCCAAATTTTCCCCAATTCAATCAAAAGTCCTAACGTCATGGGTACACTACTATATAAATAGTGAAGAGAATTAAAACCCACCATATTGGGAAAACACAATCTCATTTGATCTAGCAGTGGCGTCCCTTGTGTGCCCGAGAGGCCCCACTCGCTGCTCAGACATCGTGTATAATAGACGTTGGTTCAGGTGAGCTGTCCACATTCCTCCTTTTCCCTCCCCTTTTTTCCTTGTTTAATCCTTACTTGGCGTGAACCATATGAAGTAATGTTGTTAAAAGCTTAACATAGACTCGCTGCTCAGACATCGTGTATAATAGACGTTGGTTCGGTCCACAGACACCGTGACGTCGGAGTGTGCACGAGGCCATCTCGTGGTATTGCCCACAGACTCGTCTTACATACACACTTACACTACCCATGAATTCTTTATAAACTGAATGTAGTAGAAATGGTATTATTAATCTATCAGGTGAACTTTATTTTTTTTTGTAGATAAGGAATAGAAATTTGAAGTGATGTGATCATGTAACGGAAAGGCGAAATTCAAACTCATCAACCGTTTTCTTTCTCTTATATTAATATGTTAGAAAATTGGGAGAGTTGAAGGGAACTTAGTGGTCGTGAGCAAAAATGTGATTTTGAGTTGTTCCTCGAGGCTAAATAAGCCCGAGTGATTATGTACTATTGCGGCCAGGAGTTCTTAGCCACCCTCGTCCAGCCAACCCGTGTATGTGGCAGCGTCGCATTCATGGGCACAGAAGTTGCCTTCGATACATTTCTGTCGAAAAATATCCCTTAAACTTTGGGCTTGCACTAATGGATAAAGCAATAGTAATATTTACTTTGAAGATTTGTCCCTGATAACACGATTATATCATACTGATTATTTAATAACTTGTTTCTTGTATAGAGCCAAGCAAGTGACAAATATGTATATTTGGTTCCACTCCATGACTTCCTGTAGGTTTGAACCTGAGAAGACAGAGTGAACAAGTTCGAAGCATTCATTTGTTACCAGGAGAGAGAGAGAGAGAGAGAGAGAGAGAGAGAGAGAGAGAGAGAGTTGCGGGAGCCCGGGAATTCTAGAGGAATGAGGTGGAGAAATGAGGTGCTCAACACAGTTAAACAGGGATTTTTCCTTTCGTTTCGGTTGGCTTTCTATGCCTAAATGACTAAATGAAGGTTAATTATGAAATATAATAACTGGATGACAAAGTGGTAATAGGGTCTGGCTAATAGTTGCTTGGTCCAAGGTGTGCAGTGGTAAGCCTAATTTCAGGCAACGATCGCTGTTAAAAGTTAGATATTTTAAGTCCCATTTATTGTAAATATCTCCATGTATGTTTACAGTAGATGTATGCGCCTATGAACCTATTTTCACCCCATGAATATTTTTATCAATGGACATTTTCACCACTCGGAGCACAATCCCTCATGGACTTATTTTCCTTGACTTTTTTTTTTTTTTTTTTCAAAGACGCCTACTTTTCTACGTAACCTATTTTCCCACGAACTAATTTTCCCTATTGATGTATTTTCTCCCCACGGACCAATTTCTCCGTCGACCTTGACTCTCTCCATGGATGCAGGTTTCCTACATGGACGTATACCCATGGATGTATTTTTCACAATGAACCTATATTCCCCATAAACCTGTTATCCTACGTGGTTATATCACCCACTGATGCGTGCAGTTCAAACACAGACCTCTTAACCAACAGACTATTTCACGGTGGACCTGCTGTAACCCACTGGATATATATATATATATATATATATATATATATATATATATATACTTCAGCATGATTCCATAATAATATCCCCTGTGCAACGATATTCCCAACTCGGACATTAACTCAGATCACCTAACCGCAGTGGCCTGTTTTCCCACAATCCGTCCATCCACCTACACACCCATCCATCAACGCACACACTCACAACCTTACTCAATACAGTATGTCTCAAGAGTAGGACAACACAAACCCGTCTCTTGCCTTGTCCTACAGGTAGCCCCACCACCCACCCCATTTAAACAATGCACGAACCCCACTCCACCCCACTTAACCAGCCCAACAACCCTTTCCCTCCCTCTCGCCCACCCACTCCACCTAATCCGCCTGTGAAACAACCAGCCTACACTAACCAATCCACCCACCCAGTCACCAACCTACCAACCCGCATACCATGCACCACAAGTCAGATGACTCGCAATTCAACACACACACACACACACACACACACACACACACACACACACACAGACCTCTTAACCAACAGACGCATCACACGGAGGAAGTCATCAGATGCAGACGTCCGACATCGGCGCTCCGTATCAAACCAACACGGCCAGTGGCATTACCTAAATTAGTATCTTTGTATGAGTCAAGCTCTGTACCAGGTTAGACTAAATGATTTTTCATTATTAAAATGAAAAAAATAATAAGTTTAAACAAGACTTGTTCAAACAGAAAAGAGAACCACGAGGAAAAAAAATGCGCTGAGTCAGCTGGGTTTGTTTAGACTACAGCAACGCGGGGAAAGTGTACATGCTCTGTAAGTACATATTCTGTTCTTTTAGTATTGCAAAATGGATACATACTTTAGTAAAACAAATTTGGAAAAGAAAAGGGATAAAAGTAAAAAGCAAAATGACGATTTCTACCAAGAACTGGTTGAAGTGGAGACTCACAATAGACTGGTTGAACGTGTACACAAACTAGAAATGGCTTTCAAAAATGAAATTGATGAAATAAAGAAGCAAATGCACTTGCAAAAGGAAGAGATAGAAAAACTAGGAAGGGAGGCCAATAAGAAAGACACAACCATCAGTGAACTAACAGTGGAATTGAGTACGCTTAGGAAGAAAGTGAGTGAAATGGCAAGTACAGTAGTCAATCACGAGAGTGTTATGGAAGAGTTCAAAAATGACACAGAGACAATTAGGCAAGCAAGCAGTCTTATGGACCAGAGCAGTGATATTGAGGAGAAGATAACACGGGTGAATGAAGCTGTGCAAAGCTACAAAAATGATGTAGAAACTACGTATGCTGAAATGGTGAAAGTAAAAAAAGACTTAGAAACAAGGGTGGAGGAAAAAGCATTAAAAAGGAAGTGAAAAGAATAATCCAAAACAATCCAAAGTTAGTCAGAGATTCAGTAGAGATAAATAAATCTATAGTAATCACTGGTATAGAAGAGGAAGAAGTAAAAAACAAGATCACAAGAGACAAAAAGGAGATGGCAAATGTAATGAGCTTACTGAAAGAAGTATCAGAGGAAATCTGTAGTAAAGGCAAAGAGGAACACAAAAGGTTAGGGAAATACGAGAAAAGCAAGACAAGACCTCTAACGGTGACTTTCCAGTGTGTAAACACTGTGGAAGAGATACCAAAAAAATGCAAAGAATCTTATGGAAAAAGAGGAGTTCAAAAATGTATGGATAAAAAGATGCCTAACACAAGAGGAACTGGAATTACTGTAAGAGAAAAGGGAGGAAGCAAAAACAAAAAATGAGGGAAGATCAGAAGAGAAGAATTTTTTTTTACAAAGTAATAGGATTGCAGGTACGAAAGTGGTACACAAACAGGATGGAAGAAAAAGGAGGAAGGTAGTAGAACCATGTCATGACAAGCATATAAACAAATGATGAAGTTGATGTATTCAAATGTGGATGGAATGGTATCAAAATTACTAGAGATGAATGATTATGTCAGAGAAAATGAACCACAAATAGTATGCCTAACTGAAACAAAATTAACACCAAGGATATCCAGTGACATACTAAACTTAGAGGAATACAATATATGGAGAAGAGACAGAAATTTAAAAAAAGGAGGAGGAATTATTATATTAACTAAGAAAAATCTAAAAGTCAAGGAAATAAACCTAGATATACCATCACAAGTAGAACTGATTGCAGTAGAGATCAACACATCTGAAGGTAAAGTAATTGTAGCCAATTTGTACATGCCACCCAGATCAAACACATGGGAAAGAGACGAATATGAGGACCTGGCAGAGAGTACAATTCAAAGTATAAGCTCATTACTACATAAAATGGAAGAGAAATCGGAAAGAATTATACTAACTGGGGATTTCAATACAAATATAAATTGGAATACTCTAGATATAATTAGCAAAGAAAGCTGTTGGGACCAAAAGCTCCTGGATCTAGTACAAGAGTTTTTCCTAACACAACATGTGAGGGAAACCACCAGAAAAAGAGGACGATGTACCATCAGTGCTAGATCTAATATTTACTAGGCAAGAAAATGATATTGACAGTTTAATATATCACCCTCCACTCGGCAAAAGCGATCATGCAGTACTAAATTATAACTTCAGGATAGCATATGACATAGTAAACAGCAATGACAGTTACAAAAAGAGCCTAAACTATAAAATGGGAAATTATCAAGACCTAAAGAAGTATTTCTTAGAAGTTGATTGGGAAAATGAGCTTAGAGGACAAGATTTAAATGCTGTATATAAAAAATTCTGTGAAGTTTATGAAATAGGAGTCCAGAAGTACATCCCACAGCACAAAGAAGCAGATAAGAAAATACAGAAATGGTTCAATACAGAATGTAAAAAATCAAAAGAAAGAAGAGATTTGTTGTGGAATAGATACAGAAGACACAATAGTGAAAGGGTGTATAATAATTACAAACAGGCAAGAAACGACTATACAAGAATAAGGAGGGAAGCCCAAAAACAGTTTGAGGAGGATATAATAAATAAAAGTAGTGATCAACCAAAGCTGTTTTACAGCTATATCAGAAGCAAAACCAAAGTAAAAGATATAATACAATCCATTACGGACGAGGGAATCACTTATACACAAGAGAAAGATATTTGTGAAGCACTAAATAAGAATTTCCAATTAGTTTTTACAGAAGAAAAAAATTTTGAGAAGGACTATGTGGAACACGCATGTCCACACATACTACCAGAGATACAAATAGCAGAAAAAGTAATACAGGAGGAGTTAAGTAGATTAGACAGAGGGAAAAGCAAGTGGTCCTGACGAAATTTCATGTTGGGTATTACGAGAATGTGCAAAGGAGTTAAGTAAACCATTATTTTTAATTTTCAAGAAATCCTTGAGTCAAGGTAAACTACCTGATATTTGGAAAAAAGCAAATATTGTCCCCTTATTCAAGAAAGGAAATAGACAAAATCCACTCAACTACCGACCAGTATCACTGACCAGTGTTGTAAGCAAGGTATTAGAAAAGCTTATAAGAAAAGCTTGGGTAAATCATCTAGAAGAACACAGTATGATAACAGAGAGACAGTTTGGTTTCAGAAAAGGAAAATCATGTGTTACTAATCTGTTGAGCTACTATGATACAGTAACAAACACAATACAGGAAAGGGAAGGATGGGTGGACAGTATCTATTTAGATTTCAAGAAAGCTTTTGACACAGTACCACACCAAAGACTTTTATGGAAACTGTACCATCAAGGAGGAATTCGAGGCAAACTGTTTTGTTGGATGCAAGACTTTCTCATAAAAAGAGAAATGAGGACAGTACTAAGAGGAAACTACTTATCATGGAAAGAAGTGACTAGTGGAGTACCACAGGGTTCAGTGCTGGCACCAATCATGTTTTTAGTGTATATAAATGATATAAACAGTAACACTGGAAATGAGAGCTATCTGAATATGTTTGCAGATGATGCAAAAATACAAAGGAGAATTACTAGCACAGACTCTCGTAGGGAGCTACAAGAAGAATTAAATAAACTTAATGAATGGAGTAGTACATGGGAAATGGAATTCAGTGTGGACAAGTGTCATGTAATCAAGTTTGGTAAAAGTGGAAAAAGACCTGATTGGGATTATAAGTTAGGAAATAAAACCCTATACACATCAGAAAGAAAGACCTAGGTGTGATTATCAATAACAGACTATCTCCGGCTGACCACATCAGCGAGAAGGTACGGAACATGTATACACTGCTTGCAAATATGAGAATAGCATTCACATACATAAATGAAGACATGCTAAGAAGGATAATAACATCATTCATTAGACCAACCCTGGAATATGCATGAGTAGTCTGGAGTCCTCATCTCAAAAAGCATATAGACAAGATTGAAAAAGTTCAAAGGGCCGCTACAAGATGGATAGGCCTACCAAGCCTAAGGGACCTAAGCTACGAAGAAAGACTAAATAAACTGAATCTACCAACACTACAGGAGAGAAGGAAAAGAGGTGACATGATAATGTTATATAAGTGCACATCAGGGAAGGAGAAAATAGACATAAATGATTACTTAACATATGGAGAAGCATCAGCAAGAGGACACCGCAAAAAACTGCATAAGAAGAGAGGTGATAAAGACGTAAGGAAATTCAGTTTCCCAAACAGAGCAATTGATCAATGGAATGCACTACCGAATGAAATAGTGTGTGCCAAAACAATTCACAAATTTAAGGATATGTACGATAAATATGGTTTAAGACACGGGACAGTACGAGCTTGACTCATTCCTGTAAAGATACAATTAGGTAAGAACAATTAGGTAAGAACACACACACACACACACACACACACACACACACAGGCGGGGTGGATTTCCTTACACGAAAGATGAGTCTCACCGCTTAACTCAGTCCGTCGGTAGAAAATAGTACCGGGTACTCTTTACAGGGAGTTTGCCAGGCCGTAGATAAGGGGCTTCATTCCGGCTACATACACATGATTTTATGCGATATGAGTAAATATGGTGCTCGAGCTAAACAAGGAATTTTTCCTTTGGCTAATGACGAAGGAGTTTATTTATCCCGGGATAACGTCTCGTCGGACAAAATGAAAGATGGGTTTTATTCTGGGTAACGCCAGGTAACTTCTGTTAAATGCCTTATGTTCGCATTTTTTTTCTGTCTCTGGTGGTTGGCACCTGGAGATTTTTGGCAAACTCATGAGTATTTTTCTCATTAACTGGATCTCTCTCTCTGGACAGAGAGGCAAATTACTTTCTTAAGCACAGCTTTTTGTTAAATCAACATGCTTTGTCTACTAATTCATTATTCCAACGAAAGCAATCCTAAAAAAAAAAGATATATATCACAAAACAAGGCAAGTTCTAGTGACTGATGGAAGAAATAGTCACACTGTGGCCTGTTTCCAATGGATCACACGAATCCAGGGTTACTCATCCACTGCATTTCCCTGCGCCAGTCTGCCTCCACCTCATTATTCCAAAATTCACAGGCGCCCACGATACACGCTTTCTCTCTCTCTCTCTCTCTCTCTCTCTCTCTCTCTCTCTCTCTCTCTCTCTCTCTCTCTCTCTCCTGGTAACAAATGAATGCTTCGAACTTGTTCACTCTGTGTTCGCAGGTTCAAACCTACAGGAAGTCGTGGAGTGGAACCAAATATACATATTTGTCACTTGCTTGGCTCTATACGAGAAACAAGTTATTAAATAATTAGTATGATATATTCTTGTTATCAGAGTCAAACCTTCAAAGTAAATATTACTATTGCTTTATCCATTAGTACAAGCCCAAAGCTGAAGGGATATTTTTCGACAGAAATGCATCGAAGGCAACTTCTGTGCACGTGAATGCGACGCAGCCACATACACGGGTTGGCTGGACGAGGGTGGCTAAGAACTCCTGACCACAATAGTACTTTTGGTGATTATGCATTAATGATAATTATGAATTGTTAATAATTATGAATTGATAGTGATTGTGAAATATAGTGAATTGCATGATGAGACTATACTACACGGACGAAATAGAACACGAGTGATTATTTTTATTGGTTCGAGGCTATGCCAGCCCGAAAAGAGAACCCAAACCCATAAATGTCTCAGTCTTGAGGCTATTGACGAGCCCAAGAATAACCGACAATAAAGAGTGAGGTATGATGTCCTCAGAAACCACTTGAATATTCCAATTGTTTCGCTTGGTAACAATATTGTATGATGGTCGCCCAAACCTTGGTTTTAATTTACAACCCTTTTCCATATGACTTAAGGTCATGTAATTAAAAATGTCTCTTCCTAAAAAGAGACAGGCCAGAGAAAGGGACGGGGGATGGAGTTATCCCCGTACCCTGAAGATTGGGTCTATGAATGTGCGTGGATGTAGTACAATTGAGGCTAAAAGGGAGGAGATTGGGAGAATGTTTGTGAGAAGAAAGTTGGATGTGTTAGCTTTGAGTGAAACGAAGATGAAAGGGAAGGGGGAATATATGTTTGGAAGTGTGAATGGAAGATTGTCAGGTGTTGATAGAGGAAAGGCAAGAGAAGGTGTGGCCTTGTTAGTGAGTCCGGAAGTGCAGCAGTGTGTGATTGAATGGAAGGAGGTGTCATCGAGACTGATGTGGGTGAAAGCGAAATTTGAACGTGAGTTGTGGGTGTTTGTGAGTGCATATGGGCCTGGTAGTGAAAGGGATGAACAAGAGAGGGAGTCTTTCTGGAATGATGTTGATGAGTGTCTGCAGAGTTTTGGAGCGAATGTGAATGTGGTAATAATGGGAGATCTGAATGCTAGAGTGGGAAATGTAGCAGTTGAAGGCGTAGTTGGTATGCATGGTGTGCCTGGAAGAAATGAAAATGGGGAACGAATGATAGCGATGTGTGTTGAGCGAGAGATGGTGATTGGGAATACGCTGTTTGAGAAGAAAGATATTTATAAGTATACATGGGTGAGACAGGAGGGTGGAAGGGTTGTTGATAGAGCCTTGATGGACTATGTGGTTGTGTCTAGGAATGTAATAGGAAGATTGTTGGATGTGAGAGTTCTGAGAGGGGAGGGTGGAGGTATGTCTGACCACTACCTGGTGGAGGGAAAGTTAAGAGTAGGTAAGAGATGGGTGAGAGCTAGGAGGGTTAGGTGTGGCAGGGAGGTTTTGAAAGTGAGTGAGTTGGATAAAAGAGAGAAAAAGATAGAGTATCAGGAGAAATTGAAAGATGAGTGGAACGCAGTGAAAGATCGGGAAAATGGCAGTGTGGAGGAGGAATGGCAGTTGTTTAAGAGTGCTGTGGTGGAGCATGCAGAAGAGGTGTGTGGTGTGAGACGTGTGGGTGGTGGTGTAAGAAAAGGAAGTGAATGGTGGTGCGAGGAAGTAAGTATGGCTGTGGCTGAGAAGAGACGTGCATATGAAGTGTGGCTGCAGAGGAAGGATGAGATGTCATGTGAAAGGTATAAGGAAAAGAGGAATAGAGCGAGAAGGGCTGTGCGTGATGCTAAAGTGGCAGCAGATGAGAGGTGGGGTAGGCGGCTGACAGAGAATTTTCAACAGAATAAGAAAATGTTTTGGAAGGAGGTGAAAAGTGTGCGAAAGGGAGAGTCTGGGAAGGAAGAACGAGTAAAAGCAGAGGATGGAAGGATGTTAATTGAGATGGATGCAGTAAGGAAGAGATGGGCAGAGTATTTTGAAAGATTGTTAAATGTAGAGGAGGAAAACGTGGCTGAGATTGTGGCAGATAGAAGGGTGCAAGGAATAAATGTGTTGGGAGAGTTGAATGATTCTTTGATCACGAAGGAGGAAGTGGAGAAGGCAGTAAAGGAGATGAAAACAGGGAAAGCTGCAGGTATGGATGGGTGTGCTGTGGAATGCCTGAAGGGTGGTGGAGTGACTATTGTTGACTGGTTAGTAAGATTATTGAATGTGTGCTTTGAGAAAGGTATGGTGCCAATTGACTGGGCAAGTGCTTGTGTGGTCCCGTTGTATAAAGGCAAGGGTGATAAGTATGAATGTACTAGCTTTAGGGGTATAAGTCTGTTGAGTGTTGTAGGTAAAGTGTATGGTAGAGTGTTAATTATGAGAGTTAGAGAGGGTACAGAGGGAGTGATTAGTGATGAGCAGTGTGGCTTTAGGAGAGGGAGGGGATGCGTTGATCAGGTGTTTGCTGTGAAACAAGTGTGTGAAAAGTATTTAGCGAAAGGCAAGGATGTGTTTTGGGCATTTATGGATTTAGAGAAAGCGTATGATAGAATTGATAGGGAGGCTTTGTGGATTGTTTTAAGATTGTATGGACTTGATGGTAGGTTACTAAAAGGGGTGAAAAGTTTTTATGTAAATAGTAGAGCGTGTGTAAGAGTGGGAAATGCTGTGAGTGATTGGTTTCCCGTGAGAGTGGGGCTGCGACAGGGATGTGTAATGTCGCCTTGGTTGTTTAATATTTACATGGATGGTGTTGTAAGGGAGATGAATGCAAGAGTTTTAGGTGGTCTGAGTCTGGTAAATGTTGATGGAGGAGAGTGGAATCTGAAGCAACTGCTGTTTGCAGATGATACTGCATTGGTGACTGATTCAGAGGAGAAATTGAGACAGTTGGTAGAGGAGTTTGGAAGGGTGTGTGAAAGGAGGAAATTGAAAGTAAATGAGAATAAGAGTAAAGTGATGAAGTGTACGAGGTTGATAGATGGTAGGGGGATGAATATAGTTTTGAATGGAGTTGCTTGAGGAGGTAGATTGTTTTAAATATCTCGGGTCACATGTTGCTGTGGATGGAAGAATAGATGCAGAAGTGAAGTTTAGAATTAATGAAGTAGGAAAGGTGCTGGGAGGAATGAAAAAAGTGTTTAAATGTCGTTCGCTTAGAATGGATGTAAAGAGAAGGCTGTATGAGGGTGTTGTGGTACCGACTGCGTTATATGGGGCTGAAACATGGAATATGGGTGTAGCAGAGAGGAAAAGTTTGAATGTAATGGAGATGAGATGTCTGAGGAGTATGTGTGGAGTGACGCGTATGGATCGAGTGCGAAATGATGAAGTGCGAAGGAGAACTGGAGTTGTTCGGGAGATGGCTGGTAGAGTTGAGCAGAGGGTGTTGCAATGGTTTGGGCATATGGAGAGAATGGATAATGAGCGATTGGTGAAAAAGATAACTAGATCTGATGTGAGAGGTGTAAGACTGAGAGGAAGACCACGAATAGGATGGATGGACAGTGTGAAGAGAGCGCTGGATGCGAGAGGGATGTCCGTTGAGCAAGGAAGAGTGACTGTGCGTGACAGAAATAAATGGAGAGAAATTGTGAATGAATAAGTGATGACGCAGCCCTGAGGGGATATTCTCCCGCATTTGGTCTGATCAGCTAGTCAGGTCAGGTGCGGGTAAGGGGATGGGTCTGTTATGATGTGGCAGGGGTAAACCAGTTCTGCTGTCGGGCCCTGCTGTGGATGTCACTGCTTGCATTGCGCAGTTGACCCTTGTGCGGTGTGATGCGGTGAGGATCTGTCCGTTCTCCCCTTTGGGGCTAAGATGCGAATGAATGTGTTTGAATGGATGAGTAAATGGAGAGTGAGTCGTCCTGTCTCGGCTACCTCCCTTTCCTTGGGGGAAGCAGCCTAGGTAGCCTATATAGATAGATAGTATGTCATTTTTCTTTTTATTATACCCAATCAAGGGAATTATGTCCTCTCATGCCTAACTCACTCTCCTTCCAATTCAAGATTCCTCTGCTTTGGGAACGACGACCACACGTGGTACTGACTTAATCTCGACTCAGCCAAAACTACAAACGCTACCAAAACTATCTTAAGCAATTAACCTTTATCATACCAAGTCAAAACACCACCCCTCCCCCCTTTTGTTTTACTGAAGTAAATTTTCCATCAATCACGGAGGGGAGACTAAGTCGAGTACCATTTGTATTATCAATGGGTAAGTTGAACAGAACCAAGAACCGATGGGAGATTAAATAACTGGCGTCACACTGATGAACAATAGTAGTGGGATTGTAAATCCTGTCATTACACAACTAGTGGTCAGAAAGTCCACTCCCCCAACACAGAGTGTGAATGCCTTTAAAAATTCGTATGACATGTTGAGACTGTAAAACAGAGAAGAGGCACCTTTTATGAGCACTGACTCCTATGCCTCTTAACTATCACTGAAAGAGACAAAGAGAACTCTACACAATTTTTGGAAATACACAATTTGTCTCTTCATAAGAAAAAGAAAGGTTCAACAACGTAACTGAGAGAAGAGAAAATAAATACAGACCGTAGAAGGAAATAAAACAGAAAGAAAAAGCAGGAAAAAATAAGAATACATCAGGAAGTGCCGTTGCAAAGGCAATGCTCCAGCATATCAACTGAACTGAGTATGTTGAAAACTAGTGATAGGGCGATTGGGAATGTAAATAGCTTTACCAGCTTCTGATAATACATTAGTGCATGTGGTGGAAGTAGTGGAAATATGGCAGAGTCAGCGTCAGAGATGTATGACAGTGTGATCGCCTGTACTGTCACTTTGTGTTGTGGCGTCGCCGCGTGAACTGTCTGCAAGGTTGCAACCATTCATTAGTGAGGTGCACTTGGTCATTTCACCGTCGGAACGATAGTATGGTGGGGGCTTCATTCTGGCATTCAAGGATAATCATCACTGGTTTACTCACAAGGTTAGCAAGCCATAACACTGCAGGCCATATAAGGACAGCTCGAGAGGTATAGACTGTAAGTTAGGACAGCCCAGAATCTACAGGTACAACAGTGACAGGGCCAATAAATGTAGTAACTGAAGTAGTAGACAGATTTTTGGGTAAAAATTCGCTTTACTTTAAGCAGCAGAAGACCTTACCAGTTCAGTTCATATTCCTCGAGTTTGTTTTTTTTCCTGATTTTTCTGGGTGGTAAATTACCATTTCCTGTGGAAAAATTGCCACCGTTGTTACCATCACGTTCCTTAAGCCATACCTGTGTTTGTCTCTGGGGTAAATTTTCCGTTTTGGACACTGGATCTCAACATGCAAACTTAATTTCCCGATGTTTTTGTTTTTGTTTTAAACGATTCTGACCATTTCTACCGGAAATGGCTAGTTTTTGTGAGTTTCCCATCCCCACCTTGGGGTTTTGCTAGTGGAAATATCACAAAAACGAGCAATTTCCAATAGAAATGATGGTCAGAATCGTTTAAAACACATTAAAAAATCATCAGAAAAACATAGTTTGCATGTTTAGCCTGACCTATAGTCTCTTCCACCCCAGGATAGACAGTGGGGACCTGTAGGAATGCGGGGTTTTGGGTGGGGAAGACTCAAGGAAACGTAGCATTTCCACGGGAAAGCAAGGGTTAAAATACTGTAGTGACATTAAAAAAACAAAAAATAAATAACCACATTCTTCCTAACTGGGGGCTTCACCCTCAGACCCCCAGGCCTAGCTGCATTTCTTAAGTAGGGAGTGTCATATTCTATCCTGTTGTAACCTAACCTAACCTAACTCTTCCCACCCCCAATACGTAAAGTAACTGAGCATTCTGCTTACCTTATTCAGAGTTTGGGCCGCCCAAGTCGTCAGCATCCTCAGTCATGGGGTTATACTTATTGTCTCTGAAATAGCACTGATTAATACAGTTTTTACAGCTGACAGTTGCTGTTAGAACACCTTGATCTCTCAAGAACAATAGGATCTGATTTAGGAATAAAATCTCCATAAAATTTTGTGATAACAGAGAAATAATCAGTGTCACAGCCTGTGCCCAGAGATGCCCTCCTAAAATTGAAATTCAAAAGAGCATAAAAGCGACCACTAATTTTGCCGATCTGTGATTAGTGGACATGAAACAAAAGAACCAATCAACTGCCAGAAATAAACGTATGGTCAGGAGTGCGCAGGTCGGGCTTGAATGCACACCTACTGGCAACTAGTAATGAATGTATGAACACATAGGAGTTCTCTCACGGCACCAGAAAGATCTGACAGACACAGACACACACACAGACAAAATTGGTTTTACGCCAGATATCCCGGAAGGGCTAAGGCATTGCCCCTGTGTAGAGAACTTTGGATTGGAGCGTGTAGCATTTTATGACCGGATGCCCTTTCTGATGTCTACCAATGACCCTTGGGTGGATTTGATCCTCCAACCCTTCAGTCAGAGCATAGCGATCTAACCCACCGAGCCAGGGCTGCTACAAAGATGACACAAAGTTCTGAAAAGTGGAAAAAATTTCGTAAAATCATGTCGCTAATATTAATTTCCGGTTGATTGTATTAGGGTTCAAAATACTCCAGATGAGGAGATCTAAAGATTGGTAAGTGTAAAAATATGAAATTAAATATGTGTTCGAAACGGAAATAATACCGTTTCCAGCATAATGGAAAAAACCTAATGAATGTTCTCAAAGGTGGATTTTGTTTCCCAATTTCCCAACTGGAGGTTAGGTTATATTAGGTCAGGTTTGGTTAAGTTAGGATAGATTAGATATTATTAGGTACGGTAGTTACACTTAAGCTAGGTTAGATGAGGTTTAGTTAAACACTTAGGATAGTTCCATCCACCATTATGCTGATGAATCAGATGAATTGTCAGCGGTTCTATTATCGTTTCAGCCAAAAACAGTTACAAGATTTTTTTTTTTTTTTTTTTTTTTTTTTTTAAGACAATTCTAAGACATTTTTCTTCTTTGGCATTTGCAAATTATTTTCAATTTACTTCTGAAGGTTAGGTTAGTTTAGTGTATGTTCATGAGTAAAATAAAAATAATTTGCGTTGAAAATGTCATAGAAGAAAAATGTCTCGAAGTTACCTAAAATATCAAAAAAATGGATCAGAATCTCATAATTATGCTTTGGGCTGAAACCATAATTTTACCGGAACAGCTAAAAACAATGGGAAAACAGATTTAATAAGAAGTATTTATTTATCTATCTATCTGTCTATCTATAGCCCGACGCCCAAATCCTGCAAAGGGTGGCCGCAGACAAAACACCTCCAAGTCACTCTGTTACCCACTATTTGACTGCCCTCCCCCCAACTCACTCCCTCCTCCCTCGTATACCTCTCAACTCCATCCTTCCACCTCATCCTCGGTCCCCCCTCCCTCCATTTCACCTGCATACCGTACACCCTCTTAGTCAGTCTTTCATTCTCCATTCTGTCCACATGTCCAAACCACCCCAGTGTATTTCCCTTAATTCCCTCAGTCACATCAACCCCACAATGTTCTTTCACTTCTTCATTTGTCAACCTGTCCCTCCATGTCACTCCACATGCTTCTCTCAGGTAACTTATTTCCACTGCACCCACTCTTGACTTTTTGCCTCTAGCATGGTCTAAGCCTCGCTTTCATATATCAGGGTAGGGATCACAATACGGTCATGCAGTGATGTCTTGACTTCCATACTCACCTCCCTATTTCTCATCACTGCTTTCAGTGAATCAGAAATAATCAGAAATATATAACAGCATATCAGGAAGAAGAATTGATTTGGTAACGTGCTACAACTTAATGCATCTAAATTGTGATGAAAAATGTTCTGGTACATTTACATGGACAAATAGAAATCAGAAAAGTGTAATTAACTACATTATAGTAAACAAAAAGATGTATAGCCATTGCCAGGACATGACAATTAACGGAAACCAGGAAATTATTGGCATCACGGACCATAACCTATTAGCTATAGGCTAGGTGTGCAATACCTGATGAGAGACGAACTTTAAACAACTGTGGAGAATGGGAACACCACATTTTACAAGACAGTGACTCATTGAAAACCCATGCAAACATTGTAGAACAAAAAAATTAAAAACAAAATCATAGCAGACATAAAACAAATGATTAACACCATAAAGGAGAGTGCTGATGAAATACTAAAGAAAATAACTAAGAGAAAGGTAATAAAAAAAGAGTAAATTAAAGGAACCAGTGTGGATGAATAATGAAACAAGAAGAGAGATTAAGGAAAGAGAGAATGACAGTGCTTTAGTGGACATTTGTGCTTGGAGGGGGTTGGTGTTAGCCAATACCCTCTTCAGGCACAAAATGATCCATAGGTATACCTGGCAAGTGATGAGAAAGGTGGGTGGTGAACTGAATGATTGGAAGGCAGTGATTGAGTATGTGTGTGTGGATGAAAGGATGAGAAGATGTGTAATGGATGCACGAGCATATAGAGGTTGGGGGAGTGAACTTTCTGACCACCACTAGGTGGTGGTGAGAATCAAGGTCCAAGTGAAATGGAGAAATAGAAGAAGGGAAAGACAAGAGGAAGTAGTATATGCAAGAAGGATGAAAAAGTTACAAGAGGACGACAAAAAGGCAGAATATACGGTAAGAGAGAAGTGGAGGAATGATTGGTAAGTACCGCACCATATGGGTTGGGGCAGATGGGGAATGTGTAAGGTGTGTGCAAGATGTTCACAGAAGAAGTTTGTGCAGCATGCGAGGTGGTGTGTGGGGTGAAGAGAAGACAAAAGGGTGTGCAAGGAACAGCACGGTGGAATGAAGAGGTGAGACAGGCTGTGGCACAAAAGAAGAAAGCACATAGCTAGTGAGTGGATGAGAAACTGGGGCGTGGAAGAAGTGGAGAGATGAAAGAGAGAGTTATATGCAGAGAGGAAGATAGAGGTGAAAAGATTAGTAAGAAGAGAGTGGATGAGGAATTTGGAAGGAATTTGAGTGTAAAGTGGATGGAACTTAAAGAAAAGTCTCTGGAAAGAGGTAAAGAGATTTAGATAGGGTGGCAAAGGAGTTAGTTGGGGAGTGAAAGATAAAAATGGTAGACTACTAGTGGAGAAAGGAGAAAAAATGAGCAGATGGAGAGAACACTTTAAGGAACTGTTGAACACAGAGAATGAAAATAATGCGAGTGTAAGTGGTTGGGAAATGGCTAAGAGACAGAGAGATATGAGAAGAGAGGAAGAAATTGGTAGGATGGAAGTGGTGGAAGCAATGAAGAAAGTCAAAATGGGCAAAACCCCAGGAATTGATGGAGTGTGTGGTGAAATGCTGAAGCATGGGGAATCGATGTGGAAGATGTGCAGGTTGGCCTGGGAGGAAGGTAGAGTCCTGGAGGATTGGAAGTCAGGTATAATTATTCCCCTATACAAAGGAAAAGGGGAAAAAGAGTGTGTTAATTATAGAGGCATTTGTCTTAGCGTAGCTAATAGGAAAAGTATATGGTATGGTAGGCTACTTACTGACAGAGTTAGGGAAATAACAGAGGAATTTGTTGAAGAAGAATTGGAAGGTTTTAGGAAGGGTAGAGGTTGTGTAGATCAGATATTCATTCTTAGATCTTTAGTGGAAAAGTTTTTAGAGAAGGGAAAGCAGTTGTATGCAGTCTTCATGGCTTGGAGAAAGCATATGACAGGGTGGATAGACAAGGACTGTGGAAAGTATTAAGAATATATGGAGTAGATAGGAAGTTGCTGAATAGTGTTTAGAGTATGTATGAGGGTGCTAAGGCTGCAGTGCATGTGGATAGTGACCTGAGTGAATTTTTCTATTTGAAGGTTGGATTGAAACAGGGATGTGTCATGTCTCCATGGTTGTTCAATCTGTATATGGATGGGGTTATACAAGAGTTACAAGATAGGGCAGTGGATGTTGAAGTGGCCCTAATGAGAAAGGGCAGTGTTTGGAAACTCCCTGTACTGGTGTTTGTAGATGATACTGTGTTGTTAAGATGAAGGGGAGCTGCAAGGCTTGGTGGATGGGTTTGGGAGAGTGTGTAAGAAGTGGAATCTAAAGGTGAATGTAGGGACGTCTAAAGTTATGGTCTTCGAGAGAAGTGAAGTCAGTGAATGTACAGTGAGGTTGGATGAGGAGGAAATGGAAAATGTGAGTGCGCTTAAGTACCGTACAGCACTTGGGTAGTGTGATGAGTAAGGATGGAGGCTTAGAGGGTGAAGTGCTTGAAAGGGTACAACAAGGAAGGAAGGTTGCTGGTTCCTTGAAAGCAGTGATAAGAAACAGGGAAGTGAGCATGGAAGTGAAAAAGTTACAAGCTACATGACAGTATTGTGATACCATCCCTAATGTAAGGAAGTGAAGCCTGGACCATGTTGGAGGGACAGAAGTCAAGAGTGAGAGCAGTGGAAATGAGTTATTTGAGAGGAACCTGTGAAGTCACATGGAGAGACAGACTGACAAATGAGGATGTGAAGCAGCTTTGTGGTGTGGATGTGGATGTGATAGGAAGTGTTAGGAGAAACACTTTGAGGTGGTTTGGCCATGTGGAGAGGATGGAGAGTGAGAGACTGATGAGGAGAGTGTGAGTGAGGTGGAGTGGTGGACAGGGAGGAGGAGGAGGCCAAGGATGAGATGGAGGGATGGAGTGGAGTGGAATATGAGAGAGGGGAGTGTGAGCTGGGAGCAGGGCAGTGAAATGGCGGGGGACAGGGCAACCTGGAAGCGACGTGTTTGTCGCCACCCCTTACGGGATTAAGGCGTTCTGGCAATGGATAGATTAAGGAAAGGAAGTAACTAATAGACAGGAGGAACTCAAAGGATCAGAACGAGTGTGAGACACTTTACAATAGATATATTATGCAAAAAAAGAAAGTTCAAAATCTGATCAGGGAAGAAATGTACAAACATGAAACAAAAATCACAAGTGAGATAATGGAGGATAAGGAAGAGGGTAAAAAAACTGTCTGAGGCTGTGAACAAACTAAGAGACAAAAGAAGTAAAGCAAATGATATAACTGGAAATATATGATAAAGAAGGGCAAAGATTATCAGATGACGAAGCATGTTAGGAGGTTGTTAAGTTCTGTGAGACTATATATATATATATATATATATAAAACATGAAAACAAGATAGGCAAAGAATGGAGTGATACAAAGAAGCAAGAATATACTGTACAACTGATTTAGAAACTGATAAAAGAAGAGGTACAGTGTCAGTAAGTTCTGGAAACAATGATGCAATCTGTATATTTCCAGATTACTTAACTGAGCATCTACTGTAGATATGCTTACAAGAGAGTTATTATGTAAAACCTATGGAGAACCCTTAGATAACAAAAGATCAGGTAAAGGAAAGTGTAAGAAAACTAAAAAATGAAAAAGCTACATGCTCATAAAAGACGAAACCTAAACTATGCGAAGCCCTAACCAATAGACAGATGTATAGAGACACTAAGAAATTGTTTTCAAAGAATTTATGAAGGAGGAGATGTAAAGGAATGGAACACATCTACTACGAAGATGTTAGAAAAAAAAAAAAAAAACTGCAGAAGCCCTAAGACCAATTGCTTTGACAGACATTCCATACAAAATTTTTATATCCATAATAGGTAAATTCATAGATCAGCATATTTCCAAAAACAATGAAGAAAAAGAAACTGAAGTTGGATTTTCAAAAGGAGCACGTATTGAAGATACAGTAATTTAATATTACAATACTGTACTGAGGATAGTATATGACTAGGAAAACCACTAATAGTAATGTCTTTAAACTAGAGCATTTGAGTCAATAAAACGAGAGAAAATAGCAACAGCATTAACCCCTACACGACGGTTGGCGTCACGATTCAGGGCACAGAGCACTGCCAGTTGACGGGATTAGCAGCAAGCATCTTCCTGCCACCCTTTGAACTTGCAACCATTTTCTATGATACTCATAGGGTAGGTAGGCCCCCAGGTACCCCACTGATGTATGGCTTAGTCTGTACACAGCATTGGTAGAGTGAGGAGTTATGTCCTCATCATCGTGGTCATCCGATTCCATCCCACTGCGTGCAGGGCCGGTTGCATCATAGACCTCTGCGAAAGTTCTTCCCTTAGTTCCAGGGAAAGGGCTTGGTGACAGTGCCGTCGGTCGTGCCTTGTACGACACCATGTCCTCACGGACATTTAGTAAGAGTACTTCTTCCGAGAAGAGAAGAAGTTACCATGTGGAGAGTGAACTCTCTCACCCTCCGACCCCTTCCTGCTGTCAGACACCTGAAAAGGCTTTCAAACTCCTGCAGGAGGAGGGAAGGTCCATCGACAGTGATGAGTTTACTGAGGAAGAGGGCATAGATAACCCAGCACACCGGGCTGGTGAGCGTGGGGTTGGTGGTCATCTGCAAAATGAATGAAGACGAGCTGTCTCGCCCTCTAACCTCCACCTTCACCTCAGCCGAGTACTTCAAGGGTGGAATCACCACAACTGGGCCCTTCAGGAGTGGAATTTTCCACAAGAGCCCCATGTGGTATTATTCAGTAGGAAGCATCTCCCCAGGGAAGGCCCGTGTCAGGTGAGTCATTACCCCCTTACTCCCCCACCTCCCACACCATTCCCTCTCCTTCTCACCTCCTGCCTGTGGGTGTGCATGCATGCAGAAAAAATGTGCTGCACATGGCAAACGGCCCACTTTACCAGGTGTGGGTAGAGTGAATACCTCTATATGGGAGGAAGGAGCAGGATTTGAACCTTATGTGCCAGTGTTTGATGAGGAAGGTGCAGGTGTACTGGAAGATGAACATCCCCCCAGGCCCTGGACTATTAGCAGTATTTTCAGGGCGATACTCACGACTGCCATTGTGCAATACCTGGTGGATTAAATTAAGTTCCACGAGGGTATGAGGGTGCGGTGGCTGGACGTGGCTGCCAGCGAAAGCACGCAGGTGAGGGACTGGCAACCTGTGCAGGTGGGGGAGTTGTTTGTGTGGCAAGCCCTTACCATGTTGATGGCGCACGTGAGAAAACATGTGGTACATGACTATTAGTCAGTAAATGAACTCGTGGGCACACCTGTCTTTGGTAAGTATGTGGCCTGTGACAGGTACCTGGCCATCCTAAAGTTCCTCCATTTCAGTAGAAATTATGGGCCTGCACCGAATGACAGGTTGTGGAAAATTTTACTCATTCTAACAATGCTCAAGGAGTCATTTTCCAGGTTTTTTTGTCCATTTCAGAAAGTGGTAGTTGATGAGACACTGGTGTTATTCCAAGGCAGGTTGGCATTTATTCGGTATGTGCTGTCCAAGCATCACTGCTTTGGGCTGGAATTTTTGTCCTTTGTGACTGCAAAACTGGATATGTGCTCAGTGTGATAGTTTATGCGGCCGTGGATGTCGATATACTGGTACCTAGTGACGATCCTCATGGTTTCTGGGCATCAATCGTGAAAGTGCTGACAGAAAGGTATTTCAACAGGCACCACATTCTGTACACTGATAAGTATTACATGGCCCCAGTGTTGACCAAGTATTTGCATGAACATGGTACTGAGTCCTGTGGAACTGTTTGGGCAAACAGCAAGAATTTCGCTGTATTCCCAGCAAATACTGTACTGAGAAAGGAGCCCTTCATACCAAGAAATGTGGCAACATGTAAGCCTATCTCTGGCATGACAAGATACGGGTTAACATGTCAGCAGTACATAAGGGTGTGTTTGAGGAAACAGGAAGAACAGACTAGAGGACCAGGGAACCCATATTGATGCCAAAATAATGCTGTCAACGATTATAATATCAACACGCAGCTTGTTGATAAATTGGACATGCATATTAGTGAGGTTGATTGCCTACGTCCTGCAGGTTGTACAAGAAGGCCATGTTGTCAGACATGGTGAGTTCTCTACAGAAAGTGATTGAGAAAAGCAGCAACGTAATTGTGATGGGTGATTTTAATTTAAAGGGGTGAACTGGGAGGAATGGGACTCAGGAGGTAGTGAAGATTTGTGGGACACTATATTGTTAAATATAGCAATGAATAAAGTAATGACCCAATAGGTCAAAGAAGAGACAAGATTTAGAGGTGATGACATGCCAGCAAGACTAGATTTACTGCTAACCAAAGAACCTGATGTAATTGAATCTTTAAAATATCTGTGTCCTGTAGGAAAAAGTGATCATGTGGTCATTGAGTTCCAGATGATAAAAGGGAACTTGGTGTCAAGAGATGAGCATTATAGGCAGGGAAGATACAACTTTGGGAAAGCAGACTATACAGGATTGGGGAAATTTTCTGGAAATGTGGATTGGAGAAAATTCAGAAACAAGAGATACAGAGGAAGTGGGATATCCTTCTAGACCTCTATAATTCAGGAGTGGAAAAGTATGTGCCAAGAGTAAGTGGGAAAGAAAACAGGAAGAAGGATTGGTTTAGCAGAAGGTGTATGATAGCAGAAAAAGAGAGGGACATGGCATGGAAGAACAGGAGAAAGAGAGGTAGTAACAGAACGAAGGAAGAACATAGAAGATCTAGAAATGAATATACAAGAGTACGTAGAGAGGAAGAAAGGAACTTTGAAAAAGGTATAATTGACAAATGTAAGGAAGAACCCAAACTGATCTATAGATTTGTTAATGGCAACTTGAAACAAAAGGAAGGAGTCACCAGACTGAAAGTAGAAGGAGAGGTCTATAAAGATGCGGCAATGCAGTCCGAAATAATGAACAAATGTTTCCAATCGGTTTTCACCAAAGAAAAGGATTTTGTGGAGGGGGAGGGAGTGATTAGAAATGTAGTGATAAAAGATAAGAAGGTGGAAGTGCAGGAAGTGTATAAATTACTGAAAACTCAGGATGAAAGGAAAGCCCCAGGACTGGATGGAAGCTCTACTTGGGTACTGAAAGAATGCAGAGAACAACTGGTGGATAAGATTCGTGGTTTAATTGTGCGTTCTCTGGAAGAAGGGAAAGTGCCTCGGGAATGGAAAAGGGCCAATGTGGTACCAGTTTATAAGGGAGGAAACAGAAAGAACCCCTGTATTGTAGACCAGTGTCCCTCACCAGCATAGTCGTAAAATTGTGCGAGAGAATCCTGAAAGACAGATGGATAAAATGTCTGGAGGAGATGAACATTTTGGCTGAGAGTCAGTTTGGATTTAGAAATGGAATGTCGTGTGTTTCGAACTTGTTGAGCTTTACTCAAGAGCAATTGACATGCTACAGGAGAGAGACAGCTGGGTGGATTGTGTGTATTTAGATGTGGAGAAAGCCTTTGACGAGGTGCCCCACAAGCAACTGATATAGAAATTGGAGCACATAGGAGGACTTTAGGGAAACCTTCTGGAGTGGATGAGAGACTTCTTGAGAGACAGACAATTGAGGACAGTAATATTAAAGGAAAAGATGTCTGGATGGAGGGAAGTAACAGGTGGTGCCCACAGGGCTCGGTGTTAGCACCAGTAATGTTCCTTATTTACGTAAATGATATTGTAGATGGAATGAACAGTTATACAAATCAGTTTGCTGATGATGCAAAGATCTTGAGGAGAAGAGAAGTTAAAGAAGACTGTAACATGATGCATGAAGACCTGGATAGGATTCATGATTGGGGCCGGATGTGGGAAATGAAATTCAACGGAAAAAAAAAAAAGTAAAATATTGGAAATCGGTAAAAGTACCAAGAGGCCATCACTGAATTGTATGATGGATAATGAACCAATCACAAAAGTGAGAGAAGAGAAAGATTTGGGAGTGCTGGTCGAGGATAGTTTGTCACCGGAAAAACACTTCAACTAGATAGAGAGACGTACAGTCTCTTTGCAAACATAAGAGTGGCATTTCATTACATGGATGAGGAGATGATGAAAAAGTTGATAGTGGCCGTGATCCACCCAAGGTTGGAATATATGGCAGTAGTGTGGTCCTTGCATTAAAAAGAAAGATATAAACAAGATCGAGAGAATACAAAGAACAGCAACCAAGATTGTCCCTAGCCTGGCAGACCAGTCGTACAACGAGAGGCTGGAAAAGCTGGACCTGGCTTCCCTAGAAGAAAGGAGAGAGATGGGCAACATGATTGCAGTGTTCAGGGCCATGATGGGAGTAGATAAAATTGATAGAAAAGATCTGTTTGTATGGGATGGGAGAGTAACAAGAGCACACGGAATGAAACTTTGCTTGAAAGATATCAAGAAATATAGATTTCCATACAGATGCATAGACCTGTAGAATAGCCAGGACAAAGAGAGCGTCCAGCCTAAAAACTTGGACGAGTTCAAAGCAAAATATGACTTGTTGAGAAAAAGAGATGGGACCCCACGAGCGTAGCTCATTTCCTGTATATCACAACTAGGTAAAAACAACTAGGTAAATACACCTTCTTGGTATCATCGTCCTGAACAGTTTCGTACTGTTCAAGGAGCTCGTCAGGAAACATCTCTATCTACGAGAGTTTGAGAGAGAGCTTGCATGCAAACTTCTTGAAGAGTATTCAACTGCACAGGTGCCAGGTGCTAGGTGGGGGATGCAGACAGCACCTGTAGCGGACAGGCTAAGTTGTGCAGACTACTTCCGACGGTACAGGCTGGTGGAGACTGGCCGTACCACAGTAGGTAGTCAGGCATACAGGCGGTGCCACGTCTGTAACACGACCAAACGCCATCCTTCAGCCTGAAAAGAGACAGCCTACCAGTGAGCAGATTCAAGGTCCCCCTATGCCCTAAATGTTTTTGCGAGTATCACTTCGAGTGTGATTACTGAGCAGGTGTGTGGGAAATTGTAAATACAGTAGTATACAGGTATGCACAAATGTGTGTTTTTTTTTTTTTAATAAGTGAAATGTTAGATATTATAAATGATTTCTAGTAAGTGCTATGATATAAGTGTTTTATAAAAAGTTATACAAGTGCAGTGCAGTAAGTGTTACTCTACTGTTTATTGGTTATTGGTGAAAAAAATTATTGGAAATGCCTTGAGTCAGCCTACCTTTTACATGAAAGAAAACCTTGTGAGTGGGCCAGAAAGAAAATTACTTGGTTGGCAATAACTAAATTTTTTCCCACAATATTCAGGAAATAGTCCAGTACTGAATATGTGAGCATAAGCGTATTTATGATGTGAAGTACAAATAATGTACGCTGCGTACTGTATAACATTTGTAAGATTTTCATGATGCCCCTGAGTAGTACAAATCAGTCTGAATTATAGTACTGTACAAGCAATTACCTCATACTCAACTGTAATCATGATGTCAAGTGCAATTATAAGTGTCATAGTAGAGGGAAATTATTATAATTTACGCAAGAAGTAAGTACAGAAAATGAAAGAGCTGTTCTTTTCCCACACACCTACAGGGCATAGCGGCACCGTGAAATGGGTGGAAAACCCTGTGGGGAGCCACATTGACTGGTTGATGACTCATCCTTACGACGGTGAGTGAGGAAAAGTCGAGGATTGAGTGGAGTTTTCCACATTCCCTCCAAGGACGCACGGGCGGTGTTACAATCACCACTCTAGTTAATGCTGCCAATGCTAGCCAGCGAGTCCAAGGTCACTGCCAGTGGCGTGTGCTCAGAACCAGCCCGCCTAAGCATGTAAAGCCAGTCATCGTCAACTTACCCTTACTCATCGACGGGACCATCTGGAGACCTTGGGATACAGTAAACCCTCTATAATTCCGATTAATTAGGGGGAACCCTATGTTGAATTATCCAAATATCCAAATTATTGGAGCTCATGCTTCCCCCTATCCCCTAATCACATGCACGCTCACTAAAACATGGCTTTTTCACAAAAACATTGAGCAGTACCATAAACTGGGGTGAATTCGGACTCGGGGCGAATTCGGATATTATTGCAATAAAAAGTTGTTTAAATTAATTAATAATTAATGAATAAACATATTAGAAATCTGTTTGCTCCCAATTGTTTGTAATTCTTTATTCTACTTTCGTGTATAAAGATACTTAATATATCACGTGACACATACCAAATATATAATAAAAAGCAACCATATGTAAAAAGAATAAAATTTGTAACATTGGCAAACTTTCTTTGGCAGAAATGTTAATGCATAGATGAAGGAAAATCTTCGGTGCCCGGATGTACTTTCATGCGTATTGTGAAAGTGCAAAGTAAGTAATTGGCGTTATCTTCTCAATTAATCTCATAACTGGGCATTTAATGAAATTTTTAAAATTTTAATGCAAATTGGAGTCAGTTCGGACATGGGGTGAATTCGGACAAGGGGAGTATGAACGAAAAAGTAACACTTTTTACAATGTACAATTGCTTATAATTTGCCAGATGTGGATACTGTGTGTAATTGGGTTCATATGTATCATTTACAGGTATACTCTTGAGCTTTTATGGTACTACCTGTTTAAACAAGGTCACCCAATGACTCGAACATTTAAGAAAAGAACTGGTGGAGATCAAGGTCCTTATCGTAGTGAAAAAGGCAAGCAAAAAACTGGTAAAGCCAAATAATCATGTTAAATATCACCTGTAACTTATAATCCATCAGTCTTCCAAAAACCAGATTATTAGTCAAGAAATGATTGTTCCATATACAGTACTAAGGTTTGGAGCTAGATTTATCTTATCTACATGTGTTCTAATATGTTTTATTTAAACCAAGGAAAAAAATAAAATTGCTGTTGTGTTCATATCTGATTATAGTCATTAGCTTATTTTGTCAGGGAGTGGCATTATTTTTGTACTGGAAGAACATTTTTTTAAAAGCCCCAGAGCGTCCGAAGTAGCCCCACATACGTCCGAGACTACTGGGAACCTAGGGTAGTCATATGCATTCATTTTCTATCTATGTACGAATTTATACAGTGTGTCCGAATTCACCAAAGTTTGAGTACAAATTCGGACACCCATTACTATATTTGCTATAATTATATATGAAACATTTTAAATTTTGTACTGCTATGATTCGATACCCTAGTGGACCAGGTCAACATACAGTACTTAAGATCTTGGACTGAATTAAAATCTAGATTACATGGCACAAAAAAATGAAAAAATCATCCGAATTCACCCCAGTTTACGGTACAGTATATTATTACTTTATACTCAAAGAGTGCACAATACAATTAATAATATAGTGTCTATCTATCTATCTATCTATAGCCCGATGCCCTAATCCCGCAAAGGGTGGCCGCAGACAAAACGACACCAAGTCGCTCTGTCACCCACCATTTGACTACCCTCCCCCCAGCTCACCCCCCCTCCCTCATATACCTCTCAACTCCATCCCTCCACCTCATCCTCGGTCTACCTCTCCCTCTCCCTCCCTCCACCTCACCTACATACACCCTCTTAGTCAGTCTTTCATTCTCCATTCTCTTCACATGTCCAAACCACCTCAGTGTATTTCTCCTAATCTTCTCAACCACATCCACATCCACCCCACATCGTTCCTTCACTTCTTCATTCGTCAACCTGTCCCTCCACGTCACTCCACATGCTCTTCTCAAGTAACTCATTTCCACTGCTCTCACTCTTGACTTGTTCTCCTCTTGCAAGGTCCATGCCTCGCTTCCATACGTCAGGGTAGGGATCACAATACTATAATGCAGTGACTTCTTAACTTCCATACTCACCTCCCTATTTCTCACCACTGCTTTCAGTGTACCAACGACCTTCCTTCCCTGCTGTACCCTTTCACGTACTTCATCCCCCAAAGTTCCATCCTTACTCATCACACTACCCAAGTACTTGAATGCACTCACATTCTCCATATCCTCACCATCCAACCTCACTGCACACTCTGTGACTTCATTCCTCTCAAACACCGTAATTTTACTTTTGTTTACATTAACTTTTAGATTCCTCCTCCTACACACTGTCCCAAATTCATTCACCAAACCTTGCAACTCCCATTCATCTTCACTCAAAAGTACTGTATCATCAGCAAACAGCAACACCGGAAGCTTCCAAATCTCACCCTCATTCATTAGAGCCACCCCCACATCCACTGCCCTACCCTGCATCTCCTTTACAACCCCATCCATGTATATATTAAACAACCATGGAGACATCACACAACCCTGTTTCAGTTCCACATTGAGATCAAAGAACTCAGCTCACCATCCACTCGCACCGTAACCCTAGCTCCCTCGTACATACTTTTCACAGCACTCAACAATTTCCCATCCACTCCATATAATCTTAATACCTTCCACATACCTTGCCTGTCTATTCTGTCATAAGCTTTCTCCAAGTCCATGAAGGCAGCATACACTTTCCTTTCCTTCTCTAGATACTTCTCCACTAAACATCTTAGAACAAATATCTGATTTACACAGCCTTTTCCCTTCCTAAATCCCCCTTGTTCTTCTCCAAATAGCTCCTCTGTCATATGCCTAACCCTATCAATGAGTATTCTACCATATATTTTACCAGTCACACTAAGTAGGCAAATACCCCTATGATTACCACATATTTCTCTCTTTCCTTTTCCTTTGTATAATGGAACAATTATACCTGATTTCCAGTCCTCTGGAACCCTTCCCTCTTCCCAAGCCAATCTACACAACTTCCATATCCACTCCGCAACAGTCTCACCCCTATACCTAAGCATTTCACCACACACTCCATCAATTCCTGGGGCCTTTCCCAACTTAATATTCTTCATTGCTTCCACTACTTCCACCCTACTGATCTCTTCCTCCCTCCTCTCATCTCTTCTCCCAGCCATTTCCCAACCACTTATACTCGCACTGCTCTCACTCTCCACATTCAACAAATCCTCAAAGTGCTCCTTCCATCTCCTCAGTTTCTCTCTCTTCTCCACCAACAATCTATTATTCCTATCTTTCACTCCCGTACTATTTCCCCTTTCACACTGCCTTACTTTCTTTACCTCCTTCCAAAACAATTTCTTACTCTCCCTCCATTTCACACTCAGATTCCTCCCAAACTCCTCATCTACTTTCTTTTTACTCTCCTTCACCAGTCTCTTAACCTCCCTTCTCCTGGTCACATATACCTCTCTCTTCTTCTCTCATCTTCTCCCCTACCTCTACTCGCTAACCATTCACTATATGCCTTCTTCTTTTGTTCCACAGCTCGTTTCACCTCATCATTCCACCATGCTGTCCCTTGCACACTCTTGCATCTCCTCTTCACTCCATAAACCGCCTCACACGCTGCGCCTATCTCTTCCGTGAATATCTTACATACGTCTTCCACCCCTTCCATCTGCTCTAGCTCATACCTTCCCAGTCTTTCTTCCACTATGCTCTTGTACTCTGTCATTTTCTCACTATCTTGCAATTTCTCCACTCTTCTCAAAGGAGTTGCTTCCTCCTGTCTTTCCCTTCGTCTCCTCAACCACTTTCCACTTTCTTTGCAGCTCTACCTTGGCCATCACTAAGTGATGGTCCGAGACTCCATTCCCCCACCCTCTCCACACTCTTGCATCCAACACTTGTCTTCTCATTCGCTCATCCACACACACGTAGTCTATCATTGCCTTTCGTTCAACAAGTTCACCATCCATCCTCCTCATTACTCTCCATGTATACTGGTGGATCATCTTATGCCGAAAATAGGTGTTGGCTATTGCCAACCCCTTACAAGCACAGATGTCCACCAAAGCACTTCCATTCCCATCTACGTCAGCTGGCACACCCCACTGACCAACCACTCCATCCACTCGTACATTCCCAACTTTGCCATTCATGTCTCCAATCAACAACACTCTCTCACTCCTCTCAGACTTGTCCATACACGCTTCTACACTCGCCCAAAACTTATCTTTCACTCTTGCCACTCGATCCTCTGTCGGGGCATACACACATACAATTGCCCACGCTTGTATACCCACTTTCATCCTCACCCATGTCTTGCAACACAGCAGTAGAGTACAGTACACTTAACTGTACCAAAGGTACTGTACAATTCTTAAAAATTACATTTATTACTACACTTATCACTACAAAAACTGTTCATGTCCTCTTATCATTGGAACTCTTTTCGGACTTCTCACTTAATTCGAATTTCTATCCAAATTAAATTATCATTCATTCATTCATTGCCAGACGCCATGTATCCCAGACGGGGTGGCCAATGGCTTAGAGTTAATTGTTTTACAGGGAGGGTCACTAATCCTCCACCAACCCCACTTGATATGTATGTTGTGTAAAAAAAGATCCGAATTGACCAATTTCTGAAATATTCGTGTTCGAATTAGAGAGGGTTTACTGTACAGTACTTTCATTTGAAAGAGGAAGAGTTGGTGAGTCTTGTGTCTTTATTTTTTTTCTGTAGCTATATAATTTGGCAGATATTAGTGTTTGAAGTAAGAGTATTTTTTCCAAAATCTCGGAAATTCCCTGTAAGGGGGAGTGGGCGATGGCGGGAAATCCCCGGCAGATAAGGGTTAATGAAATACAATGTACACCCTAGGATAGTAGAAGCTGTTGTTAACATATACAAAGAAGACAAGGCAAGAATAAATATTGGTGATGTAGAAACAGAACTGGAAGTGATGAATGGGATACTACTGTACAAGTATACCCCTGTTTAATGATGCAGTTGGTTCAGTAAAAACCCATTGTTAGGCAGGGTATCATACAGCTACCGCAAATTGACTTAGGACCTCCCCCACAAGGTATTAAAAAACAAAGAAATCATAGTATATCAATGTATGTTCATGAAATGCCATTCATTAATATGAAATCATGTTTCCCTTGTTTTTCAGGACCAGTTGGATGCATTTTGGCATGGAATCCCTTAAATATCTTAAGTAATCTAAGGACATTTCGTTGCACCAAACGTATGTCAGTTCAGTCTTGAGGTTGTCCAGTTTGAGTGTCTTCTCTGCCATGATTTTCTTCATCTTTGCCCAGCAGTTTTCTATCGGATTTAGATCCGGACTGTTGCCAAGCCGGTCGAGGTCCTCAATCCGATTATCCTGAAGCCATTTTGTCACCTTTCTTGATTGTGACATGGAGCTGAATCGTGCATGAAATCGCACCCATGAATAGCAAAAAAGTTTAAGAAATGATCTTTCAGAACTTGAATGTACTGGCCACCATTCATCATCAAGTTCTTAGGAAGAAAGTAGAGGCTTCCCCTTCCCATTTCACCTGTGAAACACCCCCATGCCATTACTGATTGTGGATGCTTAACAGTCGGCACCGTGTAGGCAGGGTCGTATCGACTACAGGAAGCAGGACGACGAACCTTGGCAGAACACACCTGGAACACTTGAAATATGCTTTCATCAGAAAACATAACTTTTATCCACTCATCCAATGTCCAATGTACATACTCCTTGGCAAACAGAATGCGCTGCTTCTTCATGCAGTCAGTGAGAAGCGATTTCTTGGTTGCGGTGTGGCTTGGCAAACCCAGTTCCTTCTGCAAGCGGTGTTGGATAGTTCGAATTGAGACATCTTGTAACAGCTGGGGATGCATTCTCTTCAATTCTGCTGCAGTCAGTCGAGGATTCTTTATTACTTCCCTCCTCAGAAGCGTATCTTTACCTCTGGAAGTCGTCCTCTTCTTTCCACCGCCATGCTGGTGCTCTGGTACGACATGAGGTGGCAGGCCACGCGCTGCAGCAAGAATATTCATGACGGTCAACTTTGCGCATCCAGTACGTTCACAAATCGTGTTGATAGGAACATTATCCTGCCTTCATGCAATGATACTGACCCTCTCATCCCTCGTGCAGTACTTTCCAGGCATGACAACTCAACTCTGGGAAAATAACAAGGCAAACAGTAATGCATACGAAAAAAGAGGGAGGTGCGAGCTCAGAGCAACAGGAACATACAGTATACTCCCATTCTCGCTTCTGGGCAAGCACTGACATGCTGAGTGTTTTACCACCTCCCGCCAACACCAGGGGAGTTGCCAGTTACTTCTTGCCCCAGAAATTCACTTGGTAGAGGTGGAAACATACAGCAAAGACAGATAACTCTCCCATAGCAATTATATGTGTAGATCATAAGTCAGTTTTTCGGTGGGTGTATCTCATGGTAAATTTAACATGTGTAGAGATACATTTTTCAGGCTTGGGTTTCCTCCTCAACCAAGTACAAAACTCACCCAAATGAGTCCAAAAACAAGTTGAAAGCCAATGTGAATGACCTAACAGCTGTAAAAGAAGCCAGCTTAAGACTAACACCTGTAACTCACTAAAACCAACAAATAAAATCTGTACCTCAAAATATCAGTGTTCACCCCACCTATGGCAAAACACGTTAATCTTAAGCCTAAAAACAGTTAATAAATCAACCTAAACACACAATTTTAGGCTAAACTATCAAAATCAGAAAAAAAATCAAAACCCATCGTTAAGCTGGAGTTTGGCCATCATTAGGTTGAGTATAGTGGTATTTCTACCCCCATCATTATGCCGGGGTATCGCATCTAGAGGTGTCGTATATCGAGGTACACTAGAGTCTCCATACAACATGAGATAGGTTATGCAGAACCTAGTGCAAATTCAGTTTCGTGCTAAAATGTGACGTATCTACATGTAAAATAGGGGGTTAGGTTCTAGGAGCCACATTATTTTTTTGTAAAAAATATATTTAAAGATAGATTATTACAAATATGTCTGCCTTAAGACATCCAAGTCAATTGTTTACATACGATCTCACCGACTGGATACAGTGCATACTGCATTCTAACCTGACCTAACCAATTAGTTTTGCCCCCTAATATTCCCCTTAAAAATTTTAATCACCAAGGATTGCCACTAGCCTCTTGATAGTTCTTATTACCAATCAAGCAGAAACTTTTGACCTAAACAACACGTGATTAATGGCCGCACAGCATCACGCATATTTTGCCAGGAATCACTTAAAGTTCTCCTTAAAAAAAACTGCAGTGTGAAGCTATTTTTGAAAGCCATTAGTCATCAACAATAAAGGTAAAGAAAAAGCTATAAAGAACTTGTTAGCATGGAGTGATAGTGTATTTCCTCACTTCTCAGATACACACGAATGCAGTAATTGTGAATAATAAACACATCAGCCAAGCAGTACAATTTGTATGACAGTATAATTCACAAGAACTGAACTCGCATAATTATCTTACCTAACTACTTATGTTAACACGTAATGAGTTCACATATTGTAAGATCTGAATTCTCTTGACCAAAGACCGTCAGTTGATTGGGCACAAAGCCTTTTTTTTTTTTTTTTCCAGTAAAGATGAAAATATGAATTTTACAGCTCCTTCACCATTAACTTTTTTTTTTCCCAACAGAGGAAACTATCCTTATCGTAAACACACCTGACTCATTTTATCTGTCTGATCGTTTGCATTTAAGGTCTCTTTTCTTGTGTTCATAGTGCTTTCAGGGTGCTTAGGCTTAACTAAAGTTAGTTTGGAACCACGTGCTCAGGGTTCTGAGAGGGAATGAGGAGCAAGGAAATAAGCAGATAAATTTCTCATCACAGCTACTGTCCACACAACACTGAGGCAGTCTATGGCAGGTGGTATGGGACATGAGTCACGTGGGTTGAGTTGGGTTGAGGAAGCCAATCAGTAACCAACAAAAGCATAACACACGAGTTGTATCTGGAAATATAATACAGCACCTAACCAGCACCTAACTTTCTGACCACTACTTGGTGGTGGCCAGAATTAGGATTCAAGTAGGATGGAGGAATAGAAGAAGGGAAAGACAAGAGGAAGGAGTAGTTGCAAGGAGAGTGGAAAGGTTACAAGAGGATGAGAAAAAGGCAGAGTATAAGAGAGAAGTGGAGGAACGATTGGGCAAATATGAATTGGAGCAGATGGGAGACATGGAAGCTGTGTGTAGGATATTTACTGAAGAAATATGTGCAGCATGTGATGTGGTGTGTGGAAGGAAGAGAAGATGGAGGGGGGTGGGGGTGCAAGGAACACGTGGTGGACTGAAGAGGTGTGACAGGCTGTGGCACAAAAGAAGAAAGCATACAATGAATAGATGAGAAATAGGGGCGTGGAAGAAGTTGAGAGGCGGAAGAGAGAGTTATATATACTGTAGAAAGAAAGAGGTGAAAAGATTAGTAAGAAGAGAGTGGATGAGGAATTTGGAAGGAATTTGAGTGTAAAGTGGAGGGACTGTAAGAAAATGTTCTGGAAAGAGGTGAATAGAGTAAGATGGTGGAAGTGAAGTTAGCAGGGGAGTGGAAGATAAAAATGGTAGATTACTAGTGGAGAAGGGAGAAAAAGTGAGCAGATGGAGAGAACACTTTAAGGAATTGTTGAACATAGAGGATGGAAGTAATGTGAGTATAAGTGGCTGGGGAATTGCTGGGAGAAGGAGGGAGGTGAGAAGACAGGAAGAAATCAGTAGGATAGAGTTGTGGAAGCAATGAAGATAGTTCTATCTATCTATCTATTGCCAGACGCCTCAATCCCGTTTGGGGTGGCCACAAACAAATCGCCTCTAAGTCGCCCTGTCTCCTGCCATTTTACTGCCCTGCTCCCAATTCACACCCCCCTCTCTCTTATACAGTACAATCCCAGTTAACCGGGTGGCTTGGGGAATTTACCTTCCCGGTTACAGATTTTTCCCGTATTTCTGAGTTTCAAGTCAAATCTATACAAAGGCTATCACAGCAGTAAATACAGTTCAGGTACTCACCAGTCACATTAGGGGTTACACTATGAGATTCCGCCTGAAAAACTGCCTTGTAAACACACACCATGGTCATAACGCACGAGCGTGCAATGTCTAGCAATTTGCAGTGCTGCAAATTGCACCAGTCCATTGTTTACCGAATTACTGTATTCATTATATGTACTGTACTCATAAAAAATGAAAAATAAAATAAAGAAATAAAAGCTTGAACATTTATTAGTGAACTGATGATGTGTTAAGACTGCACTGTAGAATTATCACGACACCTGTGCCCCCACGTGAGTTGTGTTTACGTTTCTGACCCCGACTGTCCTTCTTCTTCCCCACCTGACCTCCATCACTCCACCCCTCACCCGCCACTCAGCTGTTTTGCAGAAAATAAAATAAATGATGTATGTATGAAATGCAGGCATATTATTTATTTTTCTTCCAACAAAGTAAACTTTCATTCCTATTAACATTTTTTTTAAAATCTCTGCCAGCGAATATGCGTTCGAAGATGAATTTATATAAAAACGCACTGGCGTACCACAAATGCCTTATTTGGTGTTCAATACATACTGTAGAAAACAGCAATACAGTAGACTAGCCTTGAAAGTGTTTGAAGTCGCAGATGTTGCTATTGGGGTGTAGCAGATGTTGCTACTGGGGAGTAGCAGAACTTGCTACTGAGGGTTCACCATACGTGCTAGATGATGACGCCATTTCGGAAGCTCGTTTGTCTCTCATCTTGGCAAACATCTTACGTATATCTGTTTGCTTTATTGCCTTCCGCCTCTCTGTCAAGATCTTACTGTTCAAGATGTGCAAATGCATTACATCCTGTGCAGAGATGTACGACTGCTGCTCTGCAAATTTTATTGCCTTCTCAAATGCTGCAATACCATCATGCCAAGACACCCTCTCCTCCACAGTCTCTTCGTCACTTTCTTCTTCCTGTGGCGCCACGTAGGATTTCCCACGGTTCACTACTGCATCAGTGATAGCATCCGTGTCCATCGTGTGTGTTATGGGTGTATCCTCATCAATTTCTAACCACTCTTGCAGTTTTTCTTCCTCCACATCAATTTTGCCACAAGACTTGGCAAGATCAGTAATTTCTTTGCAAGTATCTGTGGCAGTCTTGGTTGTAGTTTTGAACCCATCAAAATTATTCTCTTCGTCTGAATCTGTTTGAAACATAGCGAGGGGCCAGAGCTTACGCCAACATTTACGCAGAGTTGAGTCTTTCACCTGACTCCATGCAACTGAGATGGTATAGATGGCATCTTTTAGATTGAACTGCTTTTGAAAGTCAGTAACAGAGCAATCACTGTTCACCATCTTGCGCATAAAGTCACGCCTGTAAATCATTTTTACATTCTGAATGACGCCTTGATCCATAGGCTGTACAAGGCTGGTTACATTGGGAGGGAGATAGACTGTGAAAATGTTGCCACTTCTCAGTTGATCAGCCTGTGGATGAGCAGGACAATTGTCTAGAAGAAGTAAGGCACTGCTGTCCTCTGGCATCCTTAGCTTTTTAAAGTGGTTTTTTACACTAGGGACAAAAACATGATGAAACCACCACCGAAAAAGTTCTGCATCCATCCATGCGCTTCTCTGAGCCTTGTATTCGACAGGCAGATTTGTGATGCCTTTAAAGCAGCGAGGGTTACCATATTTACCCACAATGAATAACTTCACCTTGTGAGTGCCTGCTGCATTAGCGCATAACAGCATGGTTACACGGTCCTTGTTTTTCTTAAACCCTTTCGCATTTTTTTCTTTTGAACACTCTAAAGTTGTTTGGGGTAAGCATCTCCACAGCAAGCCTGACTCATCTGCATTATAAATTTGGTTTGCAGTTAATTTATGTGTAGCCACAAGCCTGTTGAATTCTTCACAGAATTCTTCTGCTGATTTACTGTTTGCTGATTTGCTTTCTCTCGAGATGTCAAGTTTACGAATTCCATGCCTGTCTTTGAAACGATTTAACCATCCAATACTGAAATCACACTCGACTTCTATATTCATTTTACTGTGAAACTCTCTCGCTTTTTCTTGTATAAGAGGACCAGAAATAGGTGCTCCCTTAGATCTTTCTAAGCAAAACCACTCGTACACTGCTAGGTCTACATCCTCCATTTTCGGCCGATGTAGAGTATGCCTTTTTTCAATGGACTTACTTGTCTCGCTTTTCATGAAAAATTCCTTGAGCTTGGATGACTGAGCCTTGATATCATAAATCGTTGAATTTCCTACGTTATATTCAGCCATTAGTGTTTTATAATGTTTGCCTTTTTCAAGTCTGTTGCATATGTCCAGCTTCTGTTTCAAGGTAAGCACGATACGCTTATGTTTAGTTTGCACTTTAGGCATTTTGGAGTGTACAAATTACCGTCTATCAGAGGAACACGACAGCAAGAGAGCTTGTTTACTGTCTGGTGGCAAAAAGCAGACTGGTGATTTTTGGAGGATGTGGAGGATGACTGAATTCAAGTAGGGGAAAGAGGGGGAGAGGAGGGGTGGTTAAGAGGATTTGCTAGGGATTTACATTAGCCGGAAATGCCTTCACCTCGCTTTGTCTGACTTGCAGCCTCGCGTGACACGATCAAACGGTGGTTTGGCGGTCCATTCAAATTGGTGCACAGTTATAACTTACTGACATTTTTACCAGCCCTTGACTTTTCCCGTTTTTCTGAGTATTCTGTTTGTCTGGATACTGGATAGCTGGGATTGTACTGTACCTCTCCACCCCATCCCTCCATCTCATCCTCGGCCTCCCCCTCCCTCTTCCCCCCTCCACCTCACTCACATACACTCTCTTCGTCAGTCTTTCACCCTCCATCCTCTCCACATGGCCAAACCACCTCAGTGTGTTCCTCATAACGCTCCCTATCACATCCACATCAGCACCACAACGTTCCTTTATATCCTCATTCGTCAGGCTATCTCTCCATGTGACTCCACAGGCTCCTCTTAAATAACTAATTTCCACTGCTCTCACTCTTGACTTGTGTCCTTCCAACAACGTCCAAGCTTCACTTCCGTACGTTACAGTTGGTATCACAAAACTGTCATGTAGTAACTTTTTCACTTCCATGCTCACTTCCCTGTTTCTTATCACTGCTTTCAAAGAACCAGCAACCTTTCTTCCCTGCTGTACCCTTTCAAGCACTTCACCCTCCAAACCTCCATCCTTACTCATCACACTACCCAAGTACTTAAAGGTACTCACATTTTCCAATTCCTCACCATCCAACCTCGCTGTACATTCACTGACTTCACCTCTCTCAAAGACCATCACTTTACTCTTCCATGCATTCACCTTCAGATTCCGTTTCTTACACACTCTCCCAAACTCATCCACCAAACCTTGCAGCTCCCCTTCGTCTTCACTCAACAACACAGTATCATCTGCAAACAACAGTACAGGGAGTTTCCAAACACTATCCTCTCTCACCAGGGCCACTCCAACATCCACTACCCTACCTTGTACCTCTTTTATTACCCCATCCATGTACAGATTGAACAACCATGGAGACATGACACATCCCTGTTTCAACCCAACTTTCAAAGAGAAAAATTCACTTAGTTCACCATCCACACGCACTGCAGCCTTCGCACCATCGTACATACTCTTCACAGCATTCAACAACTTCCCATCTACTCCATATATTCTTAACACTTTCCACAATCCTTGTCTATCCACCCTGTCATATGCTTTCTCCAAATCCATGAAAGCCGCATACAACTTCTTTCCCTTCTCTAGAAACTTTTCCACTAAAGATCTAAGAATGAATAACTGATCTACACAACCTCTTCCCTTCCTAAAGCCTCCCTGTTCTTCTCCAACTAATTTCTCTGTTCTTTCTCTAACTCTGTCAATAAGTATCCTACCATACACTTTTCCTCTTATACTAAGAAGACAAATGCCCCTGCGATTACCACACACTTCTTTTTCCCCTTTTCCTTTGTACAAGGGAATAATTATACCTGACTTCCAATCCTCCGGGACTCTACCTTCCTCCCAGGCTAATCTGCACATCTTCCACATCCATTCTACTACTATCTCTCCCCCATGCTTCAGCATTTCACCACACACTCCATCAATTCCTGGGGCTTTCCCAGATTTAACTTTCTTCATTGCTTCCACAACTTCTATCCTACTGATTTCTTCCTGTCTTTTCACCTCCCTCCTTCTCCCAGCCATTCCCCAGCCACTTATACTCGCATTACTTCCATCCTTTACGTTCAACAATTCCTTAAAGTGTTCTCTCCATCTGCTCACTTTTTCTCCCTTCTCCACTAGTAATCTACCATTTTTATCTTTCACTCCCCTGCTAACTTCACTTCCACCCTGTCTTACTCTTTTCACCTCTTTCCAGAACATTTTCTTACAGTCCCTCCACTTTACACTCAAATTCCTTCCAAATTCCTCATCCACTCTCTTCTTACTCTCTCTTACTAATCTTTTCACCTCTCTCTTTCTTTCTACATATAACTCTCTCTTCCGCCTCTCAACTTCTTCCATGCCCCTATTTCTCATCCATTCATTGTATGCTTTCTTCTTTTGTGCCACAGCCTGTTTCACCTCTTCAGTCCACCACGCTGTTCCCTGCACTCCCCTCCGTCTTCTCTTCCTTCCACACACCACATCACATGCTGCTTATATTTCTTCTGTAAATATGCTACACACACCTTCCACGTCTCCCATCTGCTCCAATTCATATTTGCCCAATCGTTCCTCCACGTCTCTCTTATACTCTGCCTTTTTCTCATCCTCTTGTAACCTTTCCACTCTCCTTGCAACTACTCCTTCCTCTTGTCTTTCTCTTCTTCTATATCTCCATTCTAATTGGACCTTGATTCTGGCCACCACCAAGTAGTGGTCAGAAAGTCCACTCCCCCAACCTCTATAAGCTCTTGCATCCATGACACATTTTCGCATCCTTTTATCCCCACACACATAATCAATCATTGCCTTCCTTTCATTCAGTTCATCACCCACCCTTCTCATCACTCGCCATGTATACCTGTGGATCATTTTATGCCTGAAGAGGGTATTGGCTACCACCAACCCCCTCCCAGCACAAATGTCCACTAACGCACTCCCATTCTCATCTATCTCAGCAGGCACACCCCACTCACCAACTATTCCATCCACCTTCGCATTCCCAACTTTACCATTCATATCACCAATCAAAAACACTCTCTCAGTCCTTCCAAACTTTTCCATGCACACTTCTACATTTGTCCAGAACTCTTCTCTCACTCTTCTAGCACAATCTTGCGTTGGTGCATACACACACACAATCGCCCACATTTGTATTCCAACTTTCAACTTTACCCACACAATCCTTGACCCAACTGATCCATACTGTCTTATGCTCTTCTTCCATCTTTTACTCACAACTATACATACTCCTTCCTTTGCCCTCTCATTCTCACCTACTCCTGCACATATACCCCATCCATACTCCCATTCTCTCACACTTTCTCCTCCCCATTTTGTTTCAGTTATTCCACATACATCCACTTTCGCACCCTCAAGCACCTGGACAATCTCTGTCTCTTTCACCTCATCATTCGCTCCTCTTACATTCTAAGTACCCATTACCAAGTCCTTTGTCCGGTCCTGGGTCGTCATCGTTTGGTCAGTCCTTGTCCGAGGCTTATTGTTTGTTTTTTTAGTTAGTTGTTTTCCGGGGAGGGGCACTAACCCTCCGCCAACCCTTTTAGTCGCCTTTTACGACAAGCAGGGATAGTTAAATCGGGGAAACCCCCAGGAATTGATGGAGTGTGTGGTGAAATGCTGAAGCATGGGGGAGAGATAGTAGTAGAATGGATGTGGAAGATGTGCAGATTGGCATGGGAGGAAGGTAGAGTCCTGGAGGATTGGAAGTCAGGTATAATTATTCCCTTGTACAAAGAAAAAGGGGAAAAAGAAGTGTGTGGTAATCATAGGGGCATTTGCCTTCTTAGTATAATAGGAAAAGTGTATGGTAGGATACTTATTGACAGAGTTAGAGAAAGAACAAAGAAATTAGTTGGAGAAGAACAGGGAGGCTTTAGGAAGGAAAGAGGTTGTGTAGATCAGATATTCATTCTTAGATCTTTAGTGGAAAAGTTTCTAGAGAAGGGAAAGAAGTTGTATGCGGCTTTCATGGATTTGGAGAAAGCATAAGACAGGGTGGATAGGCAAGGATTTTGGAAAGTATTAAGAATATATGGAGTAGATGGGAAGTTGTTGAATGCTGTGAAGAAAATGTACGATGGTGCGAAGGCTGCAGTGTGTGTAGATGGTGAACTAAGTGAATTTTTCTCTTTGAAAGTTGGGTTGAAACAGGGATGTGTCGTGTCTCCATGGTTGTTCAGTCTGTACATGGATGGGGTAATAAAAGAGGTACAAGGTAGGGTAGTGGATGTTGGAGTGGCCCTGGTGAGAGAGGATAGTGTTTGGAAACTCCCTGTACTGTTGTTTGCAGATGATACTGTATTGTTGAGTGAAGATGAAGGGGAGCTGCAAGGCTTGGTGGATGAGTTTGGGAGTGTGTAAGAAACGGAATCTAAAGGTGAATGTAGGGAAGAGTAAAGCGATGGTCTTTGAGGGAGGTGAAGTCAGTGAATGTACAGCGAGGTTGGATGGTGAGGAATTGGAAAATGTGAGTACGTTGAAGTACTTGGGTAGTGTGATGAGTAAGGATGGAGGTTTGGAGGGTGAAGTGCTTGAAAGGGTACAGCAGGGAAGAAAGGTTGCTGGTTCTTTGAAAGCAGTGATAAGAAACAGGGAAGTGAGCATGGAAGTGAAAAAGTTACTACATGACAGTATTGTGATACCAACTCTAACGTATGGAAGTGAAGCTTGGACGTTGTTGGAAGGACACAAGTCAAGAGTGAAAGCAGTGGAAATGAGTTACTTAAGAGGAACCTGTGGAGTCACATGGAGAGATAGGCTGACGAATGAGGATATAAAGGAGCGTTGTGGTGTGGATGTGGATGTGATAGGAAGCGTTATGAGGATCACACTGAGGTGGTTTGGCCATGTGGAGAGGATGGAGGGTGAACGACTGACGAAGAGAGTGTATGTGAGTGAGGTGGAGGGGGGGAGAGGGAGGGGGAGGTCAAGGATGAGATGGAGGGATGGGGTGGAGAGGTATATGAGAGAGAGGGGTGTGAGTTGGGAGCAGGGCAGTGAAATGGCAGGGGACAGGGCGACTTGGAGGCGATTTGTTTGTGGCCACCCCAAACGGGATTGAGGCGTCTGGCAATAGATAGATAGATATACAGGAAATGAGCTACGCTTGTGGGGTCCCGTCTCTTTTTCTCGTTAAGTCAGATTTTGCTTTAAACTCGTTTAAGTTTTTAGACTGGATGATCTCTTTGTATAGGCTGTTCCACAGGTCTATGCATCTATATGGAAAGCTATACTTCTTGTTATTCTTCAAACAACTTGGCTTTTTCAGTTTCATTCCATGTCCTCTTGTTACTTTCCGATCCCATACAAACAGATCATTTTTATCAGTTCTGTCTATTCCCATCATGGCCCTGAACACTGCAACCATTTCGCCTCTTTCTCTCCTTTCTTGTAGCGTATGCAGGTCCAGCTTTTCCAGCCTCTCTCCGTAAAACAGATCTGGCAGGCTGGGGACCATCTTGGTTGCTGTTCTTTGTATTCTTTCAATCCTATTTACGTCTTTCTTCTTGTGTGGGGACCACACTAGTACTGCATATTCCAACTTGGGGTGGATCATGGCCACTATCAATTTTTTCATCATTTCCTCATCCATGTAATGGAATGCCACTCGTATGTTAGTCAAGAGATTGTACGTCTCTCTAACTATCTTGTTAATGTGTGTTTCTGGTGACAAATTATCCTGTACCAGCACTCCCAAATCTTTCTCTTCTCTCACTTGTTTGATTGGTTCATTACCCATCAAATAATTCAGTGATGTCTTCTTGATACTTTTACCCATTTCCAATATCTTAAATTTTTTTTGCATTAAATTTCATTTCCCACATTTGGCTCCAATCTTGTATCCTATTCAGGTCTTCCTGCAGCATTTTACAGTCTTCCTCGACTTCTACTCTCCTCAAGATCTTTGCATCATCAGCAGACTTGCATATCTGTTCACTCCATCTACCATATCATTTACATAAATCAGGAACATTACTAGCGCTAACACCGAGCCCTGTGGGACTCCACTTGTTACTTCCCTCCATCCGGACATCTTGTTCTTTATTACTGTCCTCATTTGTCTGTCTCTCAAGAAATCATACATCCACTCCAGGACGTTTCCCTTCAGTCCTCCTATGTGTTCCAATTTCCACATTAGTCGCTTGTGAGGCACTTTGTCAAAGGCTTTCTCCAGATCTAGATACACACAATCCACCCAGCTCTCTCTCTCTCTCCTGCAGCACATCAATCACTCTTGAGTAAAAGCTCAACAAGTTGGAAACACATGACCTTCCATTTTTGAATCCAAACTGGCTCTCAACCAATATGTTCATCTCCTCTAGATATTTTATCCATCTGTCTTTCAGGATTCTCTTGCACAATTTTGCAACGACATTGGTCAGGGACACTAGTCAATAATTCAAGGGTTCTTCCTTGTTTCCTCCCTTATAAATTGGTACCACATTGGCCCTCTTCCATTTCCGAGGCACTTTCCCTTCTTCAAGGGAACACTAAATTAAATCATGAATCTTATCTTCCAGTTGTTCTCTGCATTCTTTCAGTACCCAGGTAGAGATTCCATCTGGTCCTGGGGCTTTCCTTGCATCTTGAGTTTCCAGTAATTTATACACTTCCTGCACTTCCACTTTTATGTCTTTTATCACTACATTTCTAGTCACACCCTCCCCCTCCACAAAGTCCCTTTCTTTGGTGAAAACCGATTGGAAAGATTTGTTCATTATTTCAGCTTGCATTGCCGTGTCTATATAGACCTCTCCTTCTTCTTTCAGTTGGGTGATTCCTTCCTTTTGCCTCAATTTGCCATTAAAAAATCTATAAAACAGTTTGGGCTCTTCCTTACATTTGTCAATTACTGTATACCTTTTTCAAAGTTTCTTCCTCTCAGCGTATTCTTGTATATTCATTTCTAGTTCTTTTATATTCTTTCTTTGATTCGTTATTACCTCTCTTTCTACATTTGTTCCATGCCATGCTCTTTTCTTTTTTTGCTATCATGCAAAACCCCTACACCCCTACACCGCGGGGATGTTTTCGCCGCTCCTTGTGCCTCCCTCAGGGATATTCGCATTCCGACTGACTTTTAAAAAATATTTGCCAAAAATCAGTTATTAGTCCTAGGATATTATAATTTTATATGCACATGGCACATACCTTCAGCTTTCTCCTAGGATGTTTGTTGAGCCTTCGTCAACAACCGTAGGACTTATGGAGACTTCTGAAGTTGGGTAACAAAGTCTCCACTTTACACTTCCCGACACCCCGTAATATGATTACCACAGGCTGATATTATCACTAGAAACACTATTCTATGGTTTTCAAGTAGTTTGGATTCCATACTTCAAAAAAAAAAAAAAAAAAAAAAAAGCTGTGAAAGCAATGTAAATTTCGAGTGCATACGAGCTTCCCACCGGTGATCATTCCCTGCTGGTATTCTGTCATTTATTATTCATAAACACACTCACACTTTACATTCCTATTACTTTATTACACTTATACTGTATATCTCTACTGTATTTATCCATAAGTTTCCTTCAGTAATAGTAGTTTATTTTCACTCCAGGCATTCATTTTCATGTTCAGTAAACAACATAATGTATTTTCAATATTTATATTACTGTTTTATTTGCATTATGTTATGCACTGTCACTTGCAGTAACTTATAAAACTATTTTCCACTGTTCAACCATACAGTGCTCGTCAGAAGTATTCAGCGTTGTCCGCCAGGCGCGCAATACTTATGGCCCAAAAAGAATCACCCATTCTGGGGGGTAAGAATTGAGCCACAAGTTTGAGCTCCGAGCATGACGTCACGGTAGCCTGGGGCCTTCCGACGCGCTGGTTGGTTCCCGCCTCAGTCGCCCACGGGCTGCCTGAGAGAGAGGAACTCCGCCGAGTGTCCCTCTCAAATTGCGCCATTTTTTACCGAGTGTCCCGCAGTTTTCTGGCCTTCACAACTTTGTTATGGCACCTACCCGTGAACTATCGAGTGAAATCATATCCCAGATCATTGCTCTAAAGGAGGCAGGCCACCAGACAAAGGAAATTAGTGAATTGGTTGGTGTGGCACGATCGACAGTGCGTCGTTGGTGTGCGCGGTTTCGGGAGGAAAACAGTGGTGCAGTTCCCACAAAGAAACCGCGGTCTGGTAGGCCTAGGAAAACTTCCCCAAGGTCTGTTAATGTTTTAAAACGTGCAGTGGAGTTTAATCCTCGTGTGAGTGCAAGGAAAATTAAGGAGAGCAACCCGGAAGTGTTTGGTGAGGTGTCAGTGAGAACAGTGTCTCGTAGGGTGCATGAGCTTGGTTACACAAGTCACAGGCCTGTGAAAAAGCCTCTTCTCACCAAGAGCCAGAGAATTCGTAGGCTTTCCTTTGCTAATAAATATCTAACCTGGGGTGAGGAGCAATGGTTGTCAGTGTTGTGGTCTGATGAGGCAACGTTTAGTGTTACCTGTAACAGAGGAGCACGTGTGTATCGACGCAAAGGTAGTGACCCACTTGACCCACGGTATGTAGAAAGCACAGTTAAACATCCTGATTCACTCATGGTATGGGGTTGTTTCTCAGGGAAGGGTTTGGGGAAGCTTGTTGTACTTCCCAAGAACATCAGAGTGAATCAGGATGTTTACCTGGAGCTTCTGTGTGATCATTTACCAGACTCCTTCGAGCTAACAGGTGCACGAGTGTTTCAGCAGGACGGTGCACCTGCTCACAAGGCCAAATCGGTCACCAATTGGCTTCGTGACTGCGAGGTATCATTCATGACAGACTGGCCAGGAAATAGCCCAGACCTCAACCCCATTGAAAACCTCTGGTACCTCGTAAAGAAGAGTCTCCAAGGGAAAGACGTGAGCTCTCTGCCTAAGTTGGAAGCCGCCATTCGTGACTCCTGGGACAAAATACCCCTCCAGCACCTCAGGAGCCTCGCCCTTTCACTTCCAAGACGTCTCAGGTCCGTGAAGAAACGTAAAGGCTACCCTACGAAGCACTAACGGTAAATAAAATGCATTATTTATATGTTTTTTCAATGTTGAAAGGTTTGTTTCTCAGGAGGGACGCAGGGCGCTCTATACTTCTGACGAGCACTGTATTTACATCCATTGCTTTCACTTGCGAACTCCCGGCCACGAGCTCGATGCTATACCACTGAGCTACCGCGCTATATCCAAGGGGTGGTTGGGGTTGATTGCTCATGTAATGCCACTCAGGGATGAGTGAGGCTGGTCACTCTCATCTTAAATGTTGGGACCAACTGCCTAGCCCCGGGCTCCTACGCTCCTCATGGGGCAATGTAGGATTGGATGATGGATGGATGGATGGCTTTCACTTGCTATTTACACATTATTTATACATTATTTACATTTGCACTTGCACTGTTTTAAAGTCACCAGAAAGATCGCAGTCACTGTCCATCTTTATCATTGATATTAGCCAGTTCACGTTCCACAACAAAGTCACTTAGCCCTTTACCCCTTCCCACACGAGGTTTAGTAGGGGTAGAGGTCACAGGGCCCTTTGCATGGGGCTAAAAAGCAGCAGAATTGGACAGGTGTGAATCCGACGTGGTTTCACCTTGAAAGACCACAGTAAACTGAATACTGTGGCCTAGGGGCAGTGAAGGGTTGACAGTGACAGCGTGGTGACAGCTGCTAATATATACGTTATGAAATGGTTGGCAGGAAATCTAGACAATGCATAATAAATTAGGTAGTTCCAGGTGAATATAAATATCACTTAGGCTTCTCCCTTCCTTTCTTATATGTATTTTTATTATGAGAACAGGTCATATGGCATATTTCAAAGGGAAATAAACAGGGAAAATTAGCGAACGAGTGCACGTGAGGTGTTGCCAGGTGATAATTAGCCCATTCCAGATGTATGGCAGTATAAATACCTTTTCTCTTTCTTGTATATATTATTTTGTATAAGAATAGGGCATAGGGCACATTTCAATGGATAAAATGAGTGGAAAAATCCGTCCAGGATTTGTGAAGTGCAGCACAGCTGGTTAGGCGGGAGGAGAGGGTAATGGAGGGGAGGTAAGGAGGGGAGGAGTCAAGAACATGAGAAAAATGGCTAAATTGTGAACAGTGGATGGGAGTACAGGTGACATTAGCAGAACTGAGTATAGTTGGACACTGGTAGTACTGATAGATGATACAAGCCACTACTTGAAAGCTCGGGCGAATTCAAAATAACACAGAATCACAAAAGTGACGCCCCGCAGTACGATCCCTTGCTCCCGAGCGTCATGAAAGTGACGCCCCGCGGTTAAGGGGTTAAACCAATCCTTCATCCTGTTTTCTTTCCCACTTACTCTTGGAACATGTTTCTCCACTCCCAAATTATAGAGATCTAGAAAGATATGCCACTTCCTCTGCATCTCTTGTTTCTCTGAATTTTCTCCAATCCACATTTTCAAAAATTTCCTCAATCCTATAAAGTTTGCTTTCCCACAGTTTTATCTTCCCTGCCTATAAAACTCATCTCTTGGCACCATGTTCCCTTTTATCATCTGGAACTCAATAACCACATGATCACTTTTTCCTGTAGGACACTGATATTTTAAGTTTTCAACTACATCAAGTTCTTTAGTTAGTAGTTAATCTAATCTTGCCAGCATGTCGTCTCCTCTGAATCTAGTCTCCTCTTTGACCCATTGGGTCATTACATTACTCATTGCAATATTTAACAATATATTGCCCCATGAATCTTCATTGCTTCCTGAGTCCCATTCCTCCCAGTTCACCTCTTTACAGTTGAAATCCCCCATCATAATTATGTTATTGCTTTTCTCAGTCACTTTCTTGAGATAGATAACAATATCTGACAACATCTCCTGATATTCATCGTCCTTCCATGCCCTTGTCTTAGGGGGAACGTATACCACTGCAATGTCTCTCTTGCCATTCTCTCCGGTTTCTAGTTTCATATTTATCGCTTCGGCCTTACCCTTTCCCAGTTCCACATTTTCCACACTGATGTTCTTCACTGCTATCATCACTCCTCCTCCCATTTTTTCTTTTCTGTCTCTTCTCCACAATTTGTATCTGCCATCTCCCATATGGATGTCAATATCCTCTCTGAACGTGGTCTCTATAAAGCACATGATATCTGGTTCGTGAATCCTCAAGTAATCGTTGATTTCTAACCTTGCCGATATTAAACCGTCAACATTAGTATATGCCACTTTCCAATGTTTTTCACTGTTCTTTATTTCCTCTTCTCTCCCTCTCTCCATCGGTACCACTTCCTCAATTTCTGATCCATAACTCTCCAATAAAACACTGTCTTCTCTTCCTTCATCCTCTGTTCGTTTTTTGCCTTCGCGTCCTTTAATAGCTCCTTTATCTTAGTTCTTTCTTCCTCATTTGCGTCTCTTCTTATCGAAACATTCTTCAGCTCTTCCTTTTCTGATAATTTCCATGTTCTGTTTATGATTTCATTTACTATTGCCTGAGACTTAAGCTTCACTTTCAGTGGCCTCGCCCCTCCCTCCTACTTTCCTTGCCTAAACACTTTTTCAATCTCTTCTTGAGCTTCATTGTTACCCTCCATAACTACTGATATTATCTCTTTTGCCTTATTCAGTTCTTCTCTTTCCCTTTCTGACCTTACTGTCATCCATTTTTCTTTTAGTCCTGAAATTATCACTTATTTTTTCATGTCTGCTACATCCCTGACTAAAGATTCTCTACTTCTTAGTACCCTAACCACTTCCTTTTCCACCTTTTCCCTGCTTTGTTGTTCTATAATCTCCTTCAAATTTATATTTCCTTCCTCCTGGATTTTCTTCCACCCCATGTGCTGCTCCTTGATTTCCCTCATATGTTCATCATGCATCCTTGACTTTGATTCATGCTCTTCTAGTTTACTTTTCATCCTGTCCCTTTCTTCTTCCAACCTCTTATTTCCTTCTTGAGCTGTTTTATTTCATTAGAGGCAGTTTCATTATTCAATTTTAATTCCGTAACCTGCCTTTCTTGGTCAGCACTGCGTCAACAGACGTTATCCAATTTATCCTTCTGTATCATAATCTCTTTATCCTGTTCTAAGGTCCGTTCCTGTAACTGTTTAATTATTAACCATATCTTCTTTACCCCTGGGGGTAGGGGGGTTTCAAGAATACTCCCCCAGTATCCCTGCTTGTCGTACGAGGCGACTAAAAGGGTTGGTGGTGGGTTAGTGCCCCACCCCGTAAAAAGAACTAACTAAAAAAGCAAATAAAGCGCCTCGGACCCGGACGGACCATACGTTGACGACTAAGGAACGGACAAAGGACATTCTGAGGGTGGGGACGTGGAATGTGAGAGGAGTGAATGATGAAGTGAAAGAGAGAGAGATTGTTAGGTGCTTGAGGATGCAAAAGTGGATATATGTGGATTGACTGAAACTAAATGGAAAGGTGAAAGGATGAGAGAATGGGAATACGGTGTAGGTATATGTGCGGGAGTCAGTGAGAATGAGAGGGCAAGAGAGGGAGTATGTCTGATGATAAGCAAGAAGTGGAAGGAGAATATAAGAGAGTATGGAACAGTGGGTGCAAGGATTGTATGGGTGAGGATGAAAGTAGGTATACAAGCATGGGCGATTGTATGTGTGTATGCTCCAACAGAGGATCGAGTGGCAAGAGTGAAAGATGAGTTTTGGGCGAGAGTAGAAGCATGTATGGACAAGTTTGAGAGGAGCGAGAGAGTGCTGTTGATTGGAGACATGAATGGCAAAGTTGGGAATGTACGAGTGGATGGAGTGGTTGGTCAGTGGGGTTTGCCAGCTGAAGTAGATGGGAATGGTAGTGCTTTGGTGGACATCTGTGCTGGTAAGGGGTTGGCAATAGCCAACACCTACTTTCGTCATAAGATGATCCACCGGTATACATGGAGAGTAATGAGGAGGATGGATGGTGAACTTGTTGAACGAAAGGCAATGATAGACTACGTGTGTGTGGATGAGCGAATGAGAAGACAAGTGTTGGATGCAAGGGTGTGGAGAGGGTGGGGGAATGGAGTCTCGGACCATCACTTAGTGATGGCCAAGGTAGAGCTGCAAAGAAAGTGGTTGAGGAGGCGAAGGGGAAGACAGGAGGAAGCAGCTCCTGTGAGAAGAGTGGAGAAATTGCAAGATAGTGAGAAGAGGACAGAGTATAAGAGCATAGTGGAAGAAAGATTGGGAAGGTATGAGCTAGAGCAGATGGAAGGGGTGGAAGACGTATGTAAGATATTCACGGAAGAGATAAGTGCAGCGTGTGAGGTGGTTTGTGGAGTGAGGAGGAGATGCAAGGGTGTGCAAGGGACAGCATGGTGGAATGATGAGGTGAAACGAGCTGTGGAACAAAAGAAGAAGGCATGTGGTGAATGGTTGGCGAGTAGAGGTTGGGGAAAAGATGAGAGAGAGAAGAGAGAGGTATATGTGAGCAGGAGAAGGGAGGTTAAGAGACTGGTGAAGGAGAGTAAGAGGAAAGTGGATGAAGAGTTTGGGAATAATCTGAGTGTGAAATGGAGGGAGAGTAAGAAATTGTTTTGGAAGGAGGTAAAGAAAGTAAGGCAGTGTGAAAGGGGAAATAGTACGGGAGTGAAAGATAGGAATAATAGATTGTTGGTGGAGAAGAGAGAGAAATTGAGGAGATGGAAGGAGCACTTTGAGGATTTGTTGAATGTAGAGAGTGAGAGCAGTGTGAGTATAAGTGGTTGGGGAATGGCTGGGAGAAGAAGAGATGAGAGGAGGGAGGAAGAGATCAGTAGGTCGGAAGTAGTGGAAGCGATGAAGAAAATTAAGCTGGGAAAGGCCCCAGGAATTGATGGAGTGTGTGGTGAAATGCTTAGGTATGGGGGTGAGATTGTTGTGGAGTGGATATGGAAGTTGTGTAGATTGGCTTGGGAAGAGGGAAGGGTTCCAGAGGACTGGAAATCAGTTATAATTGTTCCTCTGTACAAAGGAAAAGGGGAGAGAGAAGTATGTGGTAACCATAGGGGTATTTGCCTTCTTAGTGTGACTGGTAAAATATATGGTAGAATACTCATTGATAGGGTTAGGCATATGACAGAGGAGCTAGTTGGAGAAGAACAAGGGAGATTTAGGAAGGGAAAAGGCTGTGTAGATCAGATATTTGTTCTAAGATGTTTAGTGGAGAAGTATCTAGAGAAGGGAAGGAAAGTGTACGCTGCCTTCATGGACTTGGAGAAAGCTTATGACAGAATAGATAGGAAAGGTATGTGGAAGGTATTAAGAATATTGGAGTGGAGGGGAAATTGTTGAGTGCTGTGAAAAGTATGTACGAGGGAGCTAGGGCTACGGTGCGAGTGGATGGTGTGCTGAGTGAGTTCTTTGATCTCAATGTGGGACTGAAACAGGGGTGTGTAATGTCTCCATGGCTGTTTAATATATATATGGATGGGGTTGTAAAGGAGATGCAGGGTAGGGCAGTGGATGTGGGGGTGGCCTTAATGAATGAGGGTGAGATTTGGAAGCTTCCGGTGTTGCTGTTTGCTGATGATACAGTATTGTTGAGTGAAGATGAATGGGAGTTGCAAGGTTTGGTGAATGAATTTGGGACAGTGTGTAGGAGGAGGAAGCTGAAAGTTAATGTAAACAAAAGTAAAGTTATGGTGTTTGAGAGGAATGAAGTCACAGAGTGTGCAGTGAGGTTGGATGGTGAGGATATGGAGAATGTGAGTGCATTCAAGTACTTGGGTAGTGTGATGAGTAAGGATGGAACTTTGGGGGATGAAGTACGTGAAAGGGTACAGCAGGGAAGGAAGGTTGTTGGCACACTGAAAGCAGTGATGAGAAATAGGGAGGTGAGTATGGAAGTTAAGAAGTCTCTGCATGATGGTATTGTGATCCCTACCCTGACGTATGGAAGCGAGGCGTGGACCTTGCAAGAGGAGAACAAGTCAAGAGTGAGAGCAGTGGAAATGAGTTACTTGAGAGGAGCATGTGGAGTGACATGGAGGGACAGGTTGACGAATGAAGAAGTGAAGGAACGTTGTAGGGTAGATGTGGATGTGGTTGAAAAGATTAGGAGAAATACACTGAGGTGGTTTGGACATGTGGAGAGGATGGAGAGTGAAAGACTGACTAAGAGGGTGTATGTGGGTGAGATGGAGGGAGGGAGAGGGAGGGGTAGACCGAGGATGAGGTGGAGGGATGGAGTTGAGAGGTATATGAGGGAGGGAGGGGTGAGTTGGGGAGAGGGGAGTCAAATGGTGAGTGACAGAGTGACTTGGAGGCGTTTTGTCTGTGGCCACCCTTTGCGGGATTAGGGCGTCGGGCTATAGATAGATAGATTCTTTAATTCCTGGACATTCCTCTCTGTCATTTTCTCCACTCCTGCAACTCTTGTTAAATTAAGGTTAACACTTCCTTCGCCCTTATCCTTGTCGGTAAAGCCCTCAAATTCTCCGCCATCGAGTGTAAACAAAGAGCTACATCCTTCCGCCATAATGCAAGCTACGAAAACTTTACACTTTCGTGTGTGTGTGTGTGTGTGTGTGTGTGTGTGTGGTTAGGACCAGATGTATAATGTTTCCTGAGGGGATTAATGTAGGGAAGTTTACCCAGTGGGTAAGTCCCAAGACATTGAAACAATTTATGAAAGGTTGGATCAACCTATCATAATCAAGAAACATTGCATCATCTCGAAATCAGTTGAGGGTAGATTAACCCCTTACCCGTGGGGATGGCTGGACCGCGCCATGCCTTTCTCGCAGGGATAGCAGGATATCTAGATGATTCACGATAAATTAGCTACTTCCAGGTCAATGGAAGTATCACTTAGCCTTTTCCATTTACAGTACCCTCGTGTCCAACACGGTAATATTGTCATGCATGGGTCCCGTGTTGGACCAAAAACGTGTTGGACAAACAATAGAGCTTATGGGGAAAAATGAATTATGTCAGCAACCCTAGGAAAAGTCACCCTAAATACCTACCATATTCCTATACATATATTGATACTGTTGTAATTATAATAAATGGTACTGTGCTATGAATGATAACTAACCTTTTAGGATAGTGTTGGTGGGTTTGCTGGGAATGGAAGGTGGTATCCAAGGCTGTAGGTAGTCCTACTGGGTCCCCGGAGGATGGCTGCTGGCGTCACTAGCGGGTAATGGCTGCTGCTCCTCCTCAACCTCCCTCATAAATCCTTCGAAATCACACTCAGAATCACTATCTTCGTCCACAGCCATGGAAGGTCCTGCTTCTGCCTGTCCTAGCACTCTGTAAGCTTTCACTGCTGCCAGGATCTTGTCTTGGTTTTTTATTATGGTCCTCACGTTGGCTTCATTCATGTCGTAGGCCTTGGCAAGATCAACTTTCCTCTTCCCTTTCTTCTTCCTCTCGATGCTTTCTAGCTTGGTGGCCTGAGGGAGGTGCCGATGCTTCTTGGGGTTCTCAGAAGGCTTCCTAGGCATCATGAGCAGGGTAAAATGCAGTAACAAGGGCAGAAAATGCAGCAAGAAAAAAGCACCTTCCAATGCGAATTATGCGACTGAGTGGCGCTGTGGCGGGAGAAATTTAAACAAAGCATCACGTGACAGCAGAAGCGTTTTTAATTGGGCGGCATCACGATCACGTCACGATAGCGGTCGGGGAAGGCTACTTGATCAGAAGTTTTCATTGGCTATCATCATCATGGGATTGTCCAGTATGACCGTGTTGGACTGAGGGTGATCGTGCTAGAGGTGAACTGTGCGGATTTCGCCCACTTCTCAGAGCTCTGTGCATGTTATGCTAACACATTCGTGTTGCAGTAATTAAATCGTATTAAATAATACTAATTATTTGCTCTCCGTGCTGGACGTGAATCGTGCTGGACTAACGCGTGTTGGACGCGAGGGTACTGTATGTATATATATATATATATATATATATATATATATTGTATATTTTTTCTAGTATGAAAATAGGTCGTAAGGGACATTTCAGTGGGTAATGAACAGGGAAAATTAGTGACCAAGTGCATGTGGGGTGTTGCCAGGTGATAAATTAGCTACTTCATGGCCAATGGCAGTATTAATTAGCCTTTTCCCTTTTTTTTATATATATTTTTTAGTATGAGAATAGGGCATAGGGCACTTTTCAATGGAAAAAGCGAATGGAAAAAACCGGCCGGGAGTTGCGTTGCGCAGCCAGGCTGTAACTAGGCGGGGGACGGTGTAAGGGAGGGGAGGTGGGGAGGCGAGGCAAACACAGAAAAATGGCTAAATTGGTAACACTGGATGATGCAAGTACAGGTACTAGCGGTATTAGCAGCGCTGCCTGTAGCTACTCACTGGCAGTACTGATAGATGGTACAAGACTGCACTTGAAAGCCTGGGCGATTTAAAAAATCCCTGGATCACAAAAGTGATGCCCTGTGATATGGTACTCATGTACTGAGCATCATGGTAGTGACACCCGTGGGTAAGGGGTTAAAGTCACCAACTCAGTTTAGTTCTTTGCCAGTACAGAAATCAAGCAAGAGTTCAACTAAAGATTGGTTAGCCTTTAGTGTGTTAGAGGGGTGTTGATATATAACCACAATGTATACACCCAGTGTGATTAAGTACTGTATTTTACATGAACATTTGGATACTTTGTGTTTACAGAAATAAAAGAAAGATTATCTTCAACACAAAAACATATTCCATGTTTCCATATGCCCTCAGTGATATTAGTTCGGTCAAGTTTGTGACCTCAGACAGATACAAAAGAATAGTTAACTCAGGCAGTAACCAGGTCTCAGCAACAACCAGTTGGCTAATTTCATAAACATCCAAAATTTCGTTAAGTGGTTAATCTCATATACTAAACTGTTTACATTTGAAACATACAGTAATTTGAGAATATTAGAACTAAAAAGGGCATTACTGCTTGCATGTTCATTTACTTGTGGAACCTTATGCTTAATTGTTAATGTTCCACCTGTTGCAGCTAGAGTACTGCTGTTTGGGTTATCTTAGGAAGTAGCATCACTTCTCTCCATTCTTCCAGCAAGTTCCTGCCATTGCATATACAGCAGATCAGGTCATGGCTAATGTATACTTTCCTGAAGGGAGAGTTTTTAAGTGAGCATTGTGTAACAGTTTTTTGCATATGTCCACATCATGAATTTAAAGGTGGTACAACTTTTCTACCACGTTGAGTACACCGCTTCCCGTCCGATCAGCGAAGTTAAGCAACGTTGGGTCTGGTTAGTACTTGGATGGGTGACCGCCTGGGAACACCAGATGCTGTTGGCATCCCTACGTGTCAAGTGGGGTTGGTGGAGGATTGGTGCCCCTCCCTGTAAAACAATTAACTCTAAGCCCTTGGCCACCCCGTCTGGGATACATGGCGTCTGGCAATGAATGAATGAATGAACAACTTTTTGTCCTAGTTGATACATATAACGCTTGATATATGAGCATCTTCACTGATTAGTTGTCTGGTAATAGGTTCAAAGTCTATCTATCTATTGCCAGATGCCATAATCCTGTAAGGGGTGGCCATTTGACTATGAGTTATTTGTTTTATGGGGAGGGGCACTAACCTTCCACCAACCCACTTGTTGACACGTAGGGAGCACGTATGGTTTGGTTATATGGTTACCACCCAGTGTTGTAAGTGGTTTCTTGGCTTACAGGAAACCATTTGGCTTGTCACTCAATATAAAGCAACCTGTAAAGGAAAGAAAAGCAATGAGAAGTGACAGGAAAGGTGGGGGAAATAGGAAGAGAGGAAGGCAGGCACAGAAAAAGAATAATAAAGACTAAGGAAGAAATAGGCAGCATTACATCAAGTGCGTGGATGATGGTCGCCACCACCTACCACTGTAGGTTCAAAAGCTGACTGAAAATCAGAGTTAGCAATTTTTTTTTTTTTTTTTCCCCAGCCCACCCTGGTTTTACACATATAAAAAAACTTTAAGAATAAAACCCAGGAAAACCCAGGATTTTACAAACTGTGAGATTTATATAGAGTAAATATTTTTATTTCTTTTAAGCAGTGTACACTATTTTAAAATAATATGTTTTTGGTATCATTAATAACTAATGTTTTATTTTTTTTAAGATTTAATGTGCACCAGACCATTTAATTTGATAAGCCCATTGATTAATCCTTGATAATGATACTAAATTGCCTCTTATTCAAGGTCAGGACTCATCCTTGTGGATTGTTAGAGCTTTTTAAGTCTCAGGTTTGTGAATTCTTTGAATGCAAATATAGGAATCCCTCAGTTATCCAGACGCTTATTATCCGGGTGTGTTCAGTATCCGGACACTGGACCTTGGCTGTATTAAACCATTATCCGAATTTCCTTGCTATTATCCGGACATAAAAGTTCCCAAGAACTTCGGCCAGCCAGCCGACATGTCCAAACATTCGTTATTGTGGCTGCTGGGGCTCGAGCCATGAGCAGAAAGTAGTCTGTAACCCACAACCAGAGCTAAAATGTCCATCTGTCCCTGTACTGAATGGTCAAAATCGCACACTCATCTTGTCACTCCCAGTGAACCCCCAACACCCGAGTAATATGACCGTAACCCGCAAGCAGTGTCAAAATGTCCATACACATTCCCCACCAAATGTCTAATATTGCACGGCCATGGGAACTAAGTCTTTCCCGGCTGCTACCTCCATCAAACACAGACCACAAGCCACGAGTACATGTTCGGTGACATCGGCCGTCTGCCTCATTACCGAAGGTCGAAAGTCCCCCGGTCATGGTGAGTTGTGTTTCCACTGCCACTTGGCATCTAACAGACCACAAGCCACAAGTAACTGTATGGCAAAAATGCCCGTCCACCTGTTGACAGAAGGGGGAGAATTCTGCCCAAAGCTTTGCTTCTATCCCCCCCTCCGTCCTCCTCCATACCTTCCCGGCTCCTCCCTCACCCCCTCAGTCCTTACCCTCCTTTATGGTGATAACACTGACTTGTGAGTTTTCAGAGTTTTTTTTGCGATTCATTCAACTGCTTTTGGTCATATCGAAATTCTGCAGTAACCCATGAGAAAGCTCATGAAATTCTGCATCTAGACATATGCTTAACTCTTGCAAGGTGCTGGTGAAATTTTGAACTACTATCCATTTCAGAGGCGGAGTTGCGCTGTTTATCGCAAATATCTCCTAAACGAATCGTTGGATCAGTATGGTATTTCAACACACTACTTTTGACATCCGGGCCTAATTTATGACCCTTAAACCATATTGCTATTTATGTTATGTGAGGAGTTTACTCGTGAAAAATAACAGAAAGTCGACTAGTCATGTTGACGCATTCGAAGGAAAGTGTTGCCCCCCCAGCACCCTCCCAAACTATTCCTTAACTACCCCTACTTCTCCCCCTTCTCGTCCTCGTTATCCCTCCTATTCTCCCCGAGCTCCTCGCCTCCTTCATCACTCTTGTGTCCCTCCCTCATTATCCCAGCACTGTATTATAATGTAAGAATGTTATGTAGTTGTAGACGTATTGATATGATTATTTGCAATGGATGCAAGTCGTATTTCGCGTAGAAAGTACTGTACATCAGGATGATTACGTACATGTAATAGAAGCTATGCCTATATGTTTGCAGTGTTTATGGTCAACCATTGAAAATCACGAATTACAAATTGTATCACTTGTTGCCTGAACCTTCTCGGAGAAGTTATTACTGTTATTACAATACTGTGTATTCATCCTAAAATGTGAACATGGTCCAGTTGATATATATATTGTTAAATAATATTACTAATGTATGATAAGTATATACATACTGTCATATTCAAATATTATGTATGCAATTAGAATGAAAAAAGAAAACGGAAGTGCAAAGATGGGAGAGGGATGGTGTGACTGGGAGTGAAGAGGGAAACGGGGAGGGGGTGAACACGATATTGGGGGGTAGGGAAAGAATGGTCAGAGGGTTGTTCAGGGTGTTAGTGGAGGAGCTACCCCACACAGTCGCACTCGTCCGATTTTGTATAACACCTTAGATTTGATGACTGGATTAGGCTTAATATCCTTCAGTAAACTCCTAATGTAACATATGTAGCAATATGGTTTAAGGGTCATAAATTAGGCTCGGATGTTAAAAGTACTGTGTTGAAATATCATACTGATCCAACGATTCGCTTAGGAGATATTTGCGAAAAACAGCGCAACTCCGCCTCTGAAATGGATAGTAGGATGGTGGGAAGTTATATGAAGGTACTGGTAAGTTTTACTCTTGAACACTATTTTTGCTTGAATTTCTAGACTCTTATTTGTCAGTTTTATGTATTTTTATTAGCCTCTCTTATAGTATAAACACCATTGAAGATGATGGTATACCATTTATACCTATACAGTAAAAGTCCTATTACTCGGCAGCTGATTGTTCGGTAGATCCGACATTTCGGCAGTTTTGAGAAATAGTCCCATTTACGAAAATCATTGATTGTTCGGCATATGTCCGGAATCATCTCGGCAGTCTAGGAAGTGATATCTGTGGATTGTAGGCCTAATGTTTCATTACACTTCTGTATGTTCACTAATTTCTATATTTTTATTCAGATTCAGGTATAGTACTGTATTGATTACAATATTGCACAGTATCATACACTACAGTAACCACCCCCACCAAATTAGCGAGGGTTACGTTCCAAGCCCCCACGCAAATTCTTGAAATTCTTTCATTCTTGATGCCTTCATGAAAATGACTTACCGGTAATTGAGTAGCCCATGACACTGTAATGCATTACCCATAAATAAATGTTGCTTGTTAAATCAGTTTCCCCGTTGTTTTTAGCTGTACGGCTGTGACAGCTCCAGTACTTTTATTCCTCAGCATAATGGTGGGACTGTCCTGTTTAACTGAACCTAACCTAACTGAGTTTAACTGTATTTAACCAAACCTAACCTAACCTAAAGTCAGAAAAATACTTAAAAATACACTGGAGGAATATGAATTGCTAAGGGCTCTCAGATGAAAGTTAAACGTACATTTAGTTCTCATTCTTTTGTTTGTTTTTGTGCTTAACGTGAAAGAGAGAGCATTGATGCAAACAGTAATATATCCCATTAACCCCTTAATAACCTCCGACATTGAACAACCTTTTACAGTGCCGATGTCAATGATGTTAAGTTAGTGTGAGCTATAAAGAAAACTGAACAATTATGGGGAGGGAACGAAGGTCACTGGTATGTTTGCATGACTACGCTACGATTCCAAGCGGTTAGGCGGTCGGTTAATCTCAGATGTTTTCGCCCATTTGGTAAATACACCGTAACTTTATCAATCTTTCCGTGACTCATAGCGAATCATAGCATGGGTTTAGGAAGCTAAATAACACATTGCTAGGTGAGCCAGACGATTATCTTCCCATCTTTAAGAAAAATAAATTGATTTCAGAAGAATGGAAGAACTTTACGTACTCAGAGAGGGATATACTGTAATTTCTTCCATTTTCTTATAAGATGTGAAGATAATCGTCTGGTGCACCTAGAAATGTGTTATTTAGCTTCCTAAACCCATGCTATGATTCGCTATGATTGACTGGAGAATTAATAAACTTACGGTGCATTTACCAAATGGGCGAAAACATCTGAGATTAACTGACCCCCTGACTGCTTGGAATCGTAGCTAGAGTCGTGTAATCATACCAGTGACCTTCGTTCCATTCCCATAATTGTTCACAGTTTTTCCATAGCTCACTAACTCGACATCGGTACTGTAAAGGATTGTTCAATGTCGGAGGTTATTAAGGGGTTCATGGAATACATTACTGTTTCCATCAGTACTCTCCTTTCACATGTAAACAAAAAAAAACAAAAAACAAAAAAAACGAACAAAAGAGTGAGTGCTAAATATAAGTTGTAACTTTCATCAGAAAGACCTTACCAATTCAGATCCCTTTACTTTATTTTATGCAATTTTCCGACTATTTTATTTTGTTTGGAAAAAGTACTGTATACAGTCCTCACTCCAAACATATTTGTAATAATATAAGTAGTGATGAGTTCACCAATACAAGTGATGTACTGAGCTGGTAGGTAATATTCCGTATCATTTTGGCCATCCAGGAAGTGTTATCCGACTTGTATGCCTACTGTGTCATTATACTTGTATATGTTCACTAATATATATATATATATATATATATATATATATATATATATATACAGTATATGTATATACTGTATTTCAGATTCAGGTATAGTACTGTATTGATTGCAGTATTGTACAGTATACAGTACTCTCTCCAAACACAGTTGTAATACCGTACCGTAGGTGGTGATGAGGGTTCACCAATATAGCCTACAGTATTTAAGGTACTGAGTGGGTAGGTTTTTGATTATTCGGCAAATCTAATTTCTCGGCATCATCCTGGTCCCATAGATGCCGAATAATGGGACTTGTACTGTATAACCAATTTCCAGTTGCATATTTGGCCATAGATTTTTTTTTTTTTTTTTTGAACCCCGGGAGCTATCACTTTCACAGACAACAGATTTTCAAACTGTCATCAGCTTTTTTTTGTGTGTGGATTTTTGTTATTTATACGTTGTTTTAATTATGTTTAGTATTAATATGGATAATCCTGTGTGTGTTTTGATGTCTCAGTATGGCAAAATGACTGAAAAATTGCCAAAATTAGGTGGGGTACTGTATATACAGTATTGTATAGGTCAGATGTTTTTTGGTTTTCTTTTTTTTTTTTTTTTTTCTTTTCATGGTTTTCTTGGTGTTTAGCATTACTTTGGATATTCCTATGTGTGTTTTGATGTTTGAATATGGCAGATTGACCTGACAACAGTGCCAATATTAGGAGGGGTATTGTACATACAGTCGTGTATAGGTCGGGTGTTTTTTGGTTTTCAATGTTTTTTTGTTTTTTTTTCATAGTTTCTTGGTGTTTAGCATTCCTTTGGGTACTCCTATGTGTATTTTGATGTTTAAATATGGCAGATTGACCTGAAATCAGTGCCAAAAGTAGGAAGGGTACTGTACATACAGTCGTGTATGGGTTGGGTATTTTTTGGTTTTCGTTGTTTTATTTCGTGGTTTTCTTGGTGTTTAGCATTACTTTGGATATTCCTGTTTGTTTTGATGTCTACATATGGCAGATTGACATGAAAACAGTGCCAAAATTAGGAGGGGTACTTAACGTACTGTGGTGTATAGGTAGAGGTTTTCTTGGTTTTCATTGGCTTTTTGCATGGTTTTCTTGGTGTTGAAAATTATTGTGGATTATCCTATGTATGTTTTGAAGTCAAAATATGGCAGAATGACCGGAAAACACTGCCAAAATAAGGAGGGGTGCGGTACATATAGTAGTGTTTAGGTAGGGTGTTTCTTGGTTTTCACTGTTTTTTCTGCATGATTTTCTTGGTGTTTAGCATTACTTTGGATATTCCTATGTGTGTTTTGATGTCTAAATATGTCTGAATGACCAGAACACACCGTCAAATTAAGCATAGGTACAGTACTGTACAAATAGATTAGGTATAGGTTGGAGATGGGTATAGGTAGGGTCTGGGTATTGTAGGGGAATAGGGTTCATTATCCAGATGTTGCCACTACCCAGACATGCCCCTGGCTCTACCCAGACATGCCTCTGGCTCTATTATGTCGGGATAATGAAGGATTACTGTATATGCCACAATCTCCTGTATCATATATACAGGTAACTCGCACGGAACACGTGGGTTTCGTTCCTACCGTGCCGTGTTAGGTGCGAAATCGCGTATATTTAAACTACTCCGTATTTTGCTCCCTAGACCCCCCAAATGTGTTGTTTTGCTGTTATCTGTCACTGGTAATCACTAGAAAGCACTTTAAGTGGTTAGAAGGTTTATTTAATGTTATAACTCACAAATACAGTACTCCAGAGCAAAACTTCAACACACAAATACTGTACGTAAACACAAGGAAACATTCCGACTTCGATCATAGGTAATCATATAAATCAGGTTAACTGGTACCAGTGCTTTAACTTACCAGTACATACCAGAACAGTACATATTTAACTTAGAAATGCAGTACTGTGATATCGAATGATTTCAGTACATAATCTGTTAGGAATGGCTGGAAAAAAAAAAAAAATGTTATGAATACATTTTCACCTTTTTGATATATGTTTATGGTAGTTTCGAGTTATTTTTTACGTTATCGTTGTGCCCATGCTTGGAAAAGGGAGCGAAAGAGTTGAATTTTCAGTCCTAAATGAGAAAACTGCACGTCCTCCAAGGCTAGACTCTGCCACGGGAGAATAAAGTGAAGGGTCAGTCCAATTAGCAATAAGGAAGTTGTGTCACAACTTCCAGCTCCCACACCACGAGAATGGCTAAAAATAGAATCGTAATGCAGTTTCAGAACTAACAATAAGTCTATAATTATTACGAATACAGATACAAAGCAGAAATAAATACGTTTACAGACGGGGAAAACGTACTTCTTCCGTCATAACATGTTCATCTTTCTCTATCATTTTACGTTCATCTTTATCATTTTACCTTGTTATTTTCGCAATATATATTGCTGTCTCGTAAACAGGGTGGTTGAGTGTGTTTTGCAAGGGAGGAAAAAGGTTGTATTTTCTGTCTGGGTCGAGATAATGGGTGTAACTATGTGTGGTTAGGCATGGCCACGAGCGAAAAAATCGTACATCCACTCCTCACGATAGCAGGTGGCGAACTGACAGATGATACATGAGAGGGTGAAGTCAAGGTCAGTCTCATGTCCCAGATTTTCGTTCACTGCCCGAAAGTTTTCACAGTTTTCTACAAGTTGCATTGCATCAAATGATCCAAACCATTACAGCAAACCTGAGCAAATAGGTAAAGATACCAAGACAAAAATGTATTTTTCTCTTATTATAAGTCTTTAACGAACAAACAAAAATGGCAATATTCCGATGCCGATCATGGGTAATCATATAAATCAGGTTAACTGGTTACAAGGCTTTATTTAATGCTTTAATTGCTTACTAGTACATACCAGAACAGTAAATATTAACTTACAAATACAGTACTGTAGAAAAGCAGTACAGTTAGAGTTTAACGAACAAACAAAAAAGGCAATATTCCGACGCCGATCATGGGTAATCATATAATTCGGGTTAACTGGTTACAAGGCTTTATTTAATTATTTAACTTTATTTAAGTGCTTACAAGTACAGTACATACGAGAACAGTAAATATTTAACTTACAAATACTGTACAGTACTGTGTAAAAAACGAACAAATAAAAAAGGCAATATTCTGACGCCTATGAGGTAAACTGGTTATAAGACTTTATTTCTTGCTTTAACGTTATTTAATAGTACTTTAAGTTGCAAATAAACTTACCAGAACAGTACAGTACTATAAATATTTAACTTACAAATACTGTGCTACTGAACTCGGGAATATCTCACTCACTGAATAATTTCCCGCCTAGATCGTCACGTAATCAAAACAAACCGCGCGCTGCGGTGACGTTCGAGGATTTGATCATTCAAAGGCCTCTCCTGCGTTAATTTGTAGTTTTCATAATGGTTTTTTAATCTTACGTTGTCTTATATGTATCCCAGCCCTTACCGTGTATAATTGCGAGCGCGTTCCGTGAGATCGTGTTCCGTGCGAGTTACCTGTATTTTGTTTAACCCTGCTAAGGTAAAGGTGGGTCTGTGAGACTCTCCCCCCCCTCCCCCCCATCCCATTGTCTAGTTCACTAACTTCTAAATACCTGGGAGTCCAGTTCTTCCTAGTAGCTTCCTAACTTTGTGAATCCATGCAAGGGGTGAGGGAGTCACTTCAAGCTCTCTCTCCGTTTCCGAGGTATAAGGGTGGTTTTATATGTAATGGGTCTAGGAGACCCATGTCTACCTGAGGTGTTTGGGGTTTTTGTTCTCCTTGATTGCAGATAAAATTGCAGAGTCTGGCATCCCCTCTTCACATTATGAAGCACCATCCTATACCATGCTGTGGAACCACTCAAGCAACCATTCAGATTCTTTTTTTCTTTTTTTTATACTTTTTTCGTTTTTTTTTTTTTTTCAAAAAGTTGTTAAATATATAAAAAGAAAAGAACTGTTCATTTTTGTTTTTTACATGTTTGTGTTGCTGAAACATTAAATATGTTCCTCTGCTTTCAGTATTGGAATAAACGAAACATAAACATTTTTCCCAAATTTTTATATTTGTGGATCTGAGAGACCCTTGTCTACCTTCTGTGCAACACAGACCGACCTCTACCTGAGGGGGGTTAAGTGTTTTTAAGTGAAATGAAGTTTTTGAAAAACAATTATCAAATATTATTTTACAGTTACTAAATTTAACATTTCAGTTTGCTTTATTTTTCTGTATTGTATATGACTACCATAACAAAATAATGGACTAGCTACAGTATGTAGTGTACTGCTAACATTAATTGTTAACCCGCCCCGTACCAACTTGTAGGACTACATAATAGATAGATAGATAAATAGATAGATAGAGAGACAGATAGAAGCAGGGAGTCAGATGATGAGAAGGTGTTGTGTCTGCGAGAATGGAGCAGTGCTAAACATGCTTACACACTCGTAACACTGAGGAAAGCTGACGACAGCGGCCAGTAAGGAGATGATGCAGTTAGCTGTCAGCAGTCCTCTCGTGAACAAAGATCTGGTAACCATGCACACACATATACACACATACTCACACACAGGCTCCTTAAGCTTTCCATCCATGAGGAACACACGTGACACACCCCTGCTACACCAGATTTTAGGAAAGAGAGTTTAGAAGGAGACAAGCGACCCTAGAGAGAGGTCGAGACGGAGATTAGCCTTAGAACAGAGAGAGAGAGACAGATAGCGAGACAGGGAGGTAGCTACCCGGGACTTATATTCGTTCCGTGTGAGAGACTTGTTAATATTTCCAAGACATAAAAATAGTCCCATACTATTCTTTACCTCTCCTGTCACTACATGACATTTGGTGGGGAAGCTACTACAAGATATTAAAGCCGCTCGACCACAAGTCTAAAATATACTTCTCTACAAGTAACTACAAAGTCTTCATGACATTTGGTAGCAGCGAACGTATACGAACCTCGTCTGCGAATCAACATTAAATTCCTACAAAATATCAAGATTGAAAACAAGAATATCTCTCTTAACCAACAACATAACCTGCTCCTGACGCTTCTCTCCATCCAGCCACCTCCGTCTCCCAGATCATCATGCTGATGCAGAGGTCAAGAGATCACACGACACCTTGCAAGTAGTTTAACAAAATATTGATACAATATTGCAATTTCTACGACGAATCAGCGAATTACAACCATCTACAATCAACTACAATTAACAACTCTACGTCGTCTGTATAATCTTCTACACGCACCTACAAGAAGCGGAAGTCTTCATCCCACAACGAGTAAATCACTAGAGAAAAGGACCGAGAAAACATCGACATAGAAAAACGGAACAAACAAATGAAGAGTGAGACACGACTCATAACTCATCTTACTCACTCATCTTCACTCAAGTTACTCATCGCTACTTATTCACTCACCACAGCTACCGGTGTGGGAAGTTGAGGTCATCATGCGTGCTTGCTGAACAGACGCCACGTCAGTCAACACACCACCTGCACCACCACTCACACCATTCCCACCACGGTAAAAATTAGTGAGTTACATAGTTACTTCATTTATACAATACACAGTGATATACAATAAGCTTCTGCACAAACATATAAAACGTGCTGTATAGTTACAGTTTAAATACACATACTTACTTCAGTTATCTGCATAACTCAAACACTAAATAATCACCAACAATAAATATTCTACACTGTCTATATTCATTCATTTATTATAACATTTATTTACTGTCAACGAGTGTTACCATTTATACCTACATAAAATACGTGTTTCATACATACAACTATACATTATTATATCTACAAAGTGATAAAGAAAATATCCAATCACAGTTACTCAGTGAGCGATTAAAAGAACTGTATTTAACATTTATTAATTAAAGCTACCTAGTGGAAACATATAAATTAAGTTACAAGGTAAACTAGAAAAAAAAAAAAAAAAAATGGCCAACACAAATGCCGTTAGCAAGAGTGAACATCTTCAACACAATCGTGAAGACAATGATTTCCACACAGTGCTGACACACATATTACTCACGATAGGTACAGGTGAACAACAAATCAGTGTATATAGTTAATACTGTATATATGTATATATTTTTTATATAAAATAACAAAATATGGGACTATATAATATCGTTTTCAATAATATCTGTGCAATATAAACTAAACTTTAAAAAAAAAGTATCCCAAGGAAATTAGCCAGCAATTATGTAACCATGAACAACATGGAAAAAGTGTACACAAGCAAAGAAAAACAAACTATAGAAAATCAATACATAAAAAAAAAAAAAAAAAAAAAAAGGAAAGGAAAGAAAGAAAGAAAAGAGTGAGAAGGAAAAAAGGGAAATAAAGTAAGATCACATAACAAACAAATGAAAATAAGTGTAAGTGTTACCACATATGCCAAAATACCACATAAACTACAAACAAAAAAGCAAATTGTGTCTCCACAAACAAGTGGCATGACACATCATCACTATCATCGACCGCAGCATATGTTAGGACTGCAGTTATTACAATTATGTTACACTTATTACAATTATGTAACTACAAACAATACTACAAACAATATGTACCATTTCTGTTACAGTTGCATTAACAAGATGTAACTTTTATGTAACTTTAACTACAATAATGTACTTACAAACGATATGTAACAATTATGTAACGACAAACGATTGCATTATGTTACACTAATTACAATTATGTACCTACAAACGATATGTAACAATTATGTAACGACAAACGATTGCATTATGTTACACTAACTACAATTATGTACCTACAAACGATATGTAACAATTATGTAACGACAAAACAGTTGCATTAACAAGATGTAACTTTTATGTAACTTTAACTACAATTATAAGGCCAAGACACTTATATAAGAGTTGCATTAACAAATGTAACTACAATTATAAGGCCAACACAATTATGCATTAACACAATATTTTGTAACAATTCATAAAATGTTACAATTATGTAGTACCACAATGTTAGTACAATATTATAAGTCATACAATTATAGCACAATTCTGTATTACCAGTATCATCATACAAGTTAGGTGAAATATTAGACATTACTAAAGTGATAACTCAAATATGTAATGTATAACCTAGCAGTATTACCATTGCACAATTATATGCGTACGTCTGTTGTACATGCACGTCATACAAAGTGTTATACAACAACCATTGCATTTATTCAAATATGTATACAACTTATTTAAAATGTAATATTGCTGAATAATCACTATTTACTATGAATAATATATGTATACAATATTCATACAATTATGTTACTTTACAATATTATGTATTTCACTTAATTAACTTATAAGTTCATTATAATATGTATGTAGTATGTATTAATATGTTATAACTATTAAATGTCGATGGTACGCCATTTTCGCGCGGCCGAGCAAATGTAGGACTACATAATAGATAGATAGATAAATAGATAGATAGAGAGACAGATAGAAGCAGGGAGTCAGATGATGAGAAGGTGTTGTGTCTGCGAGAATGGAGCAGTGCTAAACATGCTTACACACTCGTAACACTGAGGAAAGCTGACGACAGCGGCCAGTAAGGAGATGATGCAGTTAGCTGTCAGCAGTCCTCTCGTGAACAAAGATCTGGTAACCATGCACACACATATACACACATACTCACACACAGGCTCCTTAACCCCTACACCGCGGGCTTGTTTACCAATTACTTGCGTGTGCCGCGGGGTTATTTGGGCTCCGACAGACTCTCAAAAAATATTTGCCAAAAATCAGTTATTAGTCCTAGAATAATAAAATTACATATGCTTATGGCACATACCTTCAGCTTTCTCCTGGAATGATTGTTGAGCCTTCGTCGGTTACCGTAGGACTTGTGGAGACCTCTGAAGTAGGGTAACGAAGTCTTCACTTTACACTTCCCAACAACCCGTAATATGATTACCACAGCCAGATACAAACACTATAAACACTATTCTACAATTTTCAAGTAGTTTGGGATCCATACTCAAAAAAAAAACACTGTGAAAGCAATGGAAATTACGAGCGCGTCTGATCGTCGCACTGGCACTAGTTAAGCTCATGGTAGTCTGTCATTTATTATTCATAAAACCCCTCACACTTTATATTTCTATTACTATATAACACTTATATATATCTACAGTCTTTATCCATAAGTTTCCTTCAGTAGTATTAGTTTATTGTCACTGTAGGGATTCAATTTCTTTCAGTAAAATACGTAGCATTCACTTTCTCGTCCTGTACAGTATACTGGCATTGAGAGTGAATGTCACTTTCATCTTCACTCTCATAACTCATAGCATTCAGACATGCTAGAGTGAAACTCACTTTCATTACTCCTAGGGTATATACTCATATTCTTATAATACTACTCATTTACATTTCTATTTACGATCTCTATTTTATTTACGTTATTTACATTTCTATTTTATTTACAGTGTTATGCACTGTCACTTGAAATAACTTATAAAACTATTTTCCATTGTTCACGTATATTTACATTCATTACTTTCACTTGCTGTTTACACATTATTTACACATTATTTACAATTCCACTTGCACTGTTTTACTCAATAGAAAGATCGTAGTCACTCTTTTATCAATTGTCAGCCCTTTACCTCTTTCCACAGGAGGTTTAGTAGGGGGTAAAGGTCACAGAGCCATTTGCATGGGGGTGAAAAAAGGCCTTGAAGTCAGCAAGATGAAACATACGTCCTCTCACTTGGAAGATGACAGTACACTGATAACGCAGGGGCAGCCTAGAGGCCTGCTTTAGGGGTTATTCAGAGTTACCAATATTACTTCTTGAAACAGCTAAGTCTAGCACTGATATGATTGGCAGGAAATCTAGACAATACATTATAAATTTGGTAGTTCCAGGTGAATGTAAATATCATTTAGGGTTCTCCCTTCCCTCCTTACAGGTATATTTATTACGAAAAATAGATTAGAGGCCTACTTAGGAGATATATAATCAGAGCTACCAATGTTAAATCTTGAAACAGCTTTGTGTAGCACTGATATGATTGGCAGGAAATCTAGACAATACATTATAAATTAGGTAGTTCCAGGTGAATGTAAATATCACTTAGGCCTCTCCCTTCTCTCCTTACATGTATATTTATTACGAAAATAGATTATACGGCATATTTCAAGTGGAAAAAAACAGCGAAAATTAGCGAACGAGTGCACGTGAGGTGTTGTCAGGTGATAATTAGCCAATTCCAGGTGTATGGCACTCTCACTTACCTGATTTCTTTCTTGTATATATTATTTGGTATAAGAATACGACATAGGGCTTATTTCAATGGATGAAATCAGTGAAAAATTCCAGGGAAGATTTACTTAGCGTAGCATGGCCGGGCAGGCGAGAGGATAGGGTAATGGAGGGGGGGTAGGGAGGGGAGTCAAGAACAGGGAGAAATGGCTAAATTGTCAACAATGGATGGGAGTACAGATGAGATTAGGAGTGCTGACTAGTGTTGGACATTGTCAGTACTGATAGATGATACAAGCCCCCACTTGAAAGCCCGGGTGAATTCAAAATAACACAGAATCACAAAAGCGACGCCCCGCGGTATGATCCCTTGCTCCCAAGCGTCACGAAAGTGACGCCCCGCGGTTAAGGGGTTAAGCTTTCCATCCATGAGGAACACACGTGACACACCCCTGCTACACCAGATTTTAGGAAAGAGAGTTTAGAAGGAGACAAGCGACCCTAGAGAGAGGTCGAGACGGAGATTAGCCTTAGAACAGAGAGAGAGAGACAGATAGTGAGACAGGGAGGTAGCTACCCGGGACTTATATTCGTTCCGTGTGAGAGACTTGTTAATATTTCCAAGACAAATAAAAATAGTCCCATACTATTCTTTACCTCTCCTGTCACTACATGACATTTGGTGGGGAAGCTACTACAAGATATAAAAGCCGCTCGACCACAAGTCTAAAATATACTTCTCTACAAGTGACTACAAAGTCTTTATGACAAACCAATTTATTACCAGACCCACCCCTGAAACCTGACAGATTTTCAACTTTTTTTTTTTTCTCTCAAACTTTCACTTTTGGTGTGAAACAATGGAAAATCACCAAGAAAGTGCTCACCTGAGGTTAGAAATGGCCTAGACAGGTGACCCTTTGAACACCTGATAGTGTGTTCTCTGTAGCCGTGCTGTTAGTCACGTTTTCTATGGTACGGGTAACCATTGGAAACCACTCAGAATACATATATATAAATTTGATGCAAATTTACATGTAGTACAAGAATACTGTATATTGGTTTTCACACAAAAATATAGGCGATATAAGCATTGTTTCATTCACAAACACATGAAAATTGCCAAATTCTTGCACTGTTGACTTACTATAACTGTTGTTTCAACTTACATTCTATTTTTCAACTTACATTATACTTTTCCACTAGCATTATACCATTTTCCACTTTATATAACTTATCACATATTTACAGGCCTTATTATTATAATGAGCATTATATTGCATATTTACAGGCCTTAATATTATAGTGAGCCTAGTATTATCCTAAGCACACATAGTATCAGTAATGTACTAAAATGTACTAAGGTGTGGTAGAGGTAAGTGTCCCATGTATACGTACTAAAAGTCACGTGCGAAATTTGAAAAATGTGCAAACGACGGACCTCGCAAACGTGCATCATACGTTGTCGGGATTGAGCGTGAAAAAAAAGTTGCAACATGCATTGTACGTCGTGGGTACGGGGTGGGTTAAACTTCATAGATGAAAGTACGAGTACATTACAATACGTATAATAGTTATGGATATCAATATACGGTAGGGTCTCGCAGCTAGCGATCTTAAGAGACTGATGAAACCTTGCTAGTTGTGAAACCACTAGTTTGGAGGCAAACTTTATATGGCAAAAAACAAAAATAGTCTGGAACATTAAATTCAGCTATTTACCAGTAATTGACTTTTTTCTGTTATGTCTGTCGAGGCCCTGCGAAAACTATCACCACTACTAACACTAGCACGTGTGTTTCTTCTTATGTTATGCACACTCGATTCCAAAACATTCAACTGCCTCACAATTTCACAGGTTTTCAAGCCATCTTCTGTGAGTTTAACCTGCCCCGTCCCAACCGATTTTCCACCACTGACTCTCCCCAATCCTGACCAATTTTGAAAAAAAAAAAATTTTGGCTCAATTTTCTGCTTTTGGTGAGAAACTTCGAAAATTCATAGTGAAATCGCTCACCTGAGGTTTAAAATACTGAATACAGGTAGCAGTACCCCTTACCTTACTGGGTTTTCTGTCAGGCTGGCTCCAAAGAAAACAACTTCTGTGGGAGGGTAACTATTCCACACCACTCATAAACGGTATTTATATATTTATTTGGCACGAGTATATATAGTACGAGAGTATATTGGTTTTCAAACAGCAATATATGCAATGTAAGCATTGTTTCACTCACTAAACACATCAACATACCTGAGCTTTTTTGACAGCATTACCTGATCATCATTTCTGATTGTTTCTTCCTCTAATACTACGTAAACTTTGTCCTCCACATTGTCATCGATTGGGGAATCACTCTGGCCCTGAATTTCGTACTGTGGCACAACATGTCTTTACTGGCTAGGTCACTGGTAACAGGTGAATAGACGTGTTGCTGGTTCTGGGTAAACATGGCCAGTGCACTCTGCCATGTACTTAAAAACTTACGGTATATGTATCTTTTAATTTAATTTATCATTTGCACTGAACAAGACGTGATAACTTTAATTCTTTGCGGCTGGAGGGAAGCAGCCTCCATGTTGGCGATGACGTCAGCATTCATACTGCAGACGATGCACCAATCCATCACACAATACTTTACCAGTAACCATGATAATAGTTGTACCTACATGGCCACCGTAGATCCAAACTACCCCTTTCAGGTTTATTGTGAAGGAATACTTTTCATTGTGTAAATGGATGGTACCTGTTAGGTAAGTAAATTGTGGTGAAATCAACCAGAAGTAGCTTACAGCTACACCATTCCAGAGCAGTGCTTGTACCTCCTGAGGTGGAAAGTGTTAAATGTATGCCGTACAGTATCGGTTGTATGAGTTTATAATGGTATTATGCTCATGAATATTTAATATTTGACCTCTTCATTTGTAGTTTTCTGAAAAAAACAGTTTCAGTGACTCTGAACTACAACACTTCAGGGTCATTTACCGAATCAACACCAAATTGGCACTTTTTAATTGGTAAGTGTTATAGATTTTATCACCACAGAGGTTCATACTCACTTAATTATCCAAAATATGGTCAAATTTTTGTATTTAATTTTACCTTTAAAAAAATCCGGATTCACAGTGAAAACGCGCTAAAATTAGCAGAAGTGTTTCTCCTTTAGCTCAACAGCTTGCCTTGGCAGACTTCTGTTTTGTGTAAATATTAATTTAACATGCAGATGCACTTATTTGCACTTTAAATCAGTATCTCTGCAAAAATATAAAGTCTGTCAAGGCAAGTTAGCGATGTAAAGTAGAAATACCCGCTAACCTTAACACATTTTCGCTCTGATTCCTAATATTCTATTAATAGTTATATTATGGGATAGTTTTTTTTACCGAATTTCAAATAATTAGGTGTGTATGAACCCATATGGTGAAGAATATAATATTTTTACAACAGTAAACACTGCATTCCACTACTGGGAACTTCCGATGAGCAGCCAGCCACCACTGCTTTCGTTTATGTTACTGGCTAGTATAAAGAGGAATAATTTCCTTACTGTGCTTCTGTCAGTGCACATACATACTGGAACGAAACATTAGCAATTATTCCTCTTGTCACTGGACATTCTTAGAGGTCAGAAATAAGCACAGTGTATGCAGGCTAAACGTAAACAAAGCAGACTATGCTGCCTCAGTGTGAGTAGTGATGTCACCACCAATCACAGGCCGTTTCAGTCACATGATTTTTCGGCTACGTTATCTATTATTTTTTCATGTTTCTGCACATTTTTTTTGGAAATAATGGTTGACAGTTATTTTCTGCGTATTTTTTACCCGTACAGGTCTCTAACTTCAAAAAATTTTGACCAGAAACTCGTCTATTCCTGAGACAGTGGCATGCGGGGGGGGGGGTCATGTGGGGTAAGGCATTGTCCCTGCCCTGCATCTTGTAGAGGAAGGTATCCTGTGTATACGTACCAAAAATCATGCGTGAAATTTGAAAAATGTGCAAATGACAGACCTTGCAATTGCGGCGCATTTATATTCGTCAACGGGACTCACAGTGACATAACGTTTGGACGTATGTATACGTCAACGGGATGCGGTGGGTTAATGATTTTCTTCTTGTTTTCAACACTGGACTTTTTCTGTGCTATGCCTTTTCTACAGTCGCACTTTTTCTTCATAGCCATCTTTCCACCACCACTATTTGAATTTTCTGGCCTTTCAGGCGGCACACCATTTCCACCACCAGCCACAGAAGCCATGAGGCTAGTGAAAACAGTGAACAGTGGGGGTAGCCAGGTATAAAAAAAGGGCAAGGTCGCACTAACGTAGCGATGGGCAGGACAACAGTGAATCAAAACACACCATATGACTTGCTTGCTAGATGTGGCTCACTCACTAGACGAGACTCGCTCGCTAGGAAAATGAGTCAAAATATGCCTCGCGGCTCACTTGCTAGACAATGATTGCCACGGAGTCACTAGTTTTTATCGTTAGTTGCAGGGCCCTATTGTACTCTGTTTATTGCAAGACACAGCGGTTGCCACGGAGTCACTAGTTTTTAATGTTAGTTGCAGGGCCCTACTGTACTCTGTTTATTATTGCAAGACACAAACTATGAAATATTTCTAAAAGAAAATTTCAGTGTGCTCTGTGTTGTAAATTTTTATGCAGTATTGGGTCTGGTTAGTACTTGGATGGGTGACCGCCTGGGAACACCAGATGCTGTTGGCATAACGTTCTCCCTACGTGTCAAGTGGGGTTGGTGGAGGATTAGTGCCCCTCCCTGTAAAACAATTAACTCTAAGCCCTTGGCCACCCCGTCTGGGATACATGGCGTCTGGCAATGTGTGTAAAATAATGAAATGATGAACCAGCAATAGCTACATTAATGCCATAAAATGTTAGAAGCATTGTACAATGATAACGTATTAAGATACACATACACAGCATATTATGCAATTTTTACAATGTACTGGCAAGAAAATACTGAAAAAATTAACTATGTTCAACAAATTACAGTAATCCCTCCAAAATCCAACGTAATAGAGCCAAAGGCATGTCCGGGACTTCAGAAAAATGCCCCTGGACAGGTACTTAGACCCCAACCCAACCTAACTTTGAGAGCCACCTAAATAACTTCCTACCAGACATGCACAGCACCTATTTAAGACCCTATGCACACAAACAAGGGACAGAAACCATGAAATAAATGAAAAGGAACCAGAGATTGAGAAATTAGGAGTGAGTATGGAAAATATTTACAGTTTACGGGGTACTTATGACACGTCTGTAGCCATCGTGAAGATTAACTCGCCTCCACTATGGCTCTGACAGTGGTGAAGGTGCACTTGAAGCACGTACAGTAATCCAGTGTTGCACTGCACTTAATCCTTTGCACTGTGAATTATTATTGTTTAACACCGCACATTCTGTTCTCACTTGCCCCACGCCAGTTGTAACACACCAGTGTTGCACTCTGCACTTAATCCTTTGCACTCTGAATTCTCATTACTTAACACTGCACAATACTGTAAATTCCCATGTGGTTTAGTGGTGAGGTATTGCGGTTTATACACTTTATCTACAAAAGTGAGCATGTAGGCAGCCATTGCGACGAGTGTGTAGTCACGACAGTAAGTAGGTGGGAACTGGGGAGGATGCAGGGGCACTGTAGCGTTTGTCGGAGGAACTACATGCCAAAACACAGCTGTTCATCACCGGGTAGCAAATTTAAAGTAGGAATGAAGGCATATTTTTTTAAACATTTTTTCAGCCATTTTTGATGTCCATGGACCCAAGCCCAAAATGTCAGGGATTTTGGGTGTCTGGGACTTGGGCATCTGGGTCTTAAAGGGATTACTATATTTTGGTTGTATTAAATAATATCAATCTTAATGGGTTCAGTTTTTTATATTCATTTATAGTACCTTATTAAGATACGCATACAAAGCATATTATGCAATTTTTACAGTTTACTGGCTAGAAAATACTGAAAAAATTAACTTTATGTTCAACAAATTATTTTGAGTGTATAAAATAATATCAGTGTTAATGGTTCCAGTTTTTTATGTTCATTTATAGTACCAGTATTTTATTGGATTTTTTATATTAAATGTGCAAATAAAAAATGTATCATTTGTATAAGTTGGCCCGTTATTTTCAGGGTTGTCTTGATTTAAATCAAATGATAAATCATGTGATTTTAATTGAATTAAATCACAGTGAAAACATGATTTAAATCAAAATGGATTTTTTTATATAAATACGGTAAAAATGAAGAAGACTGAGAATGTGATGGATGTGTATTGCATGAAGTCGGCTTGGCCTGTACTCTTCCTGTACTGGTACTGATCATTATCAAGTCAGGCACCAGTGATTTCCTTTTGTTACACAGCAAATATTAAAAAACATAGGAAAGAAGGCTCTTTGATGATAACAATAAATGTGACTATACTCAGTGTTAACCCTCCTGCACATGATGACGCAATTCGCGTCCCATGGATGTTTCCTGGTAAATGCACATTGACACGAATTGCATGAAAAAGCAGAAAAAAATTCACCAAAAGTGAAGTTTTTGCCAATTTACCAGTCTCGCGTCCAAAGTAAATACTTGGCAACACTGTAACTGCACTGATGAGACAATGCACAGCAGTAAACTTCAGTACCTCGCGACCAGCCAGGCTGAGGGGTAGCACTGCGTCAGTCATCCCTTTAACTCCTCCATTTTCACCCTCCTGCCAGAGGCAGAAGCCATTATTGAAATATTGTGATTGTATAGTGATTTTGACTATCCTGTGAAGTGATTGTGTCTGTGGAACGTAGATATTTTGTTTGTAAAACATTGAGGCCCGTTATCAGCCGTTAGGCCTAGAGGCAGGAGTCGGGTTTGCTATAGCGGGGTTGCAACTCTACTTCACCCTGCATGTAATTGATGTATTGTACCTTTATATTGAAGCCAGTACTTATATTGTGTGAAACATATAGTACCTGGATTAGTGAAATAACTGACCTACCATAGCAGGCGTTACGTATGCCATAGAGATACGCTGTAGTTGCTAAGGGAGCAGGCAGTCACGTACGCCATAGAGTCGGGAAGGGAATAATAGAGGAGAATGGGATGGAATCATTGTGATAGTGTTTTATGTTGCGTATGGTTTAGTGTGACATATACGTATAAAATAGTGCAGCGAGTGTTCACTGAGAAATATTGCATGCATTGACAGACTTAGCACAAACCTAGTGCAAGGATCAGAGACAACAAATATGCCACACAACCACAAGCTTAAATGAAAAGGTATTGTACCAGTCTCAGACAGTGCTATGTTGCGTATGGGTTAGTGTGAAATATACGGATGTCGTGCAGCGAGTGTTCGTGGAGAAATCTGTTGTGTGCATCGCATGTGTTAGGCAAACGTAGCACAAGGAGGAGAGAATAAATACGCCACACACACACACACACACTGGTGTTGGTGCCAGTAATGTTCCTGATTTATATAAATAATATGGTAGATGGAGTGAACAGTTATGCAAGTCTGTTTGCTGATGATGCAAAGGTCTAGAGGAAGGTAGAGATTGAGGAGGATTGTAAAATGCTGCAGGAGGATCTGGATAGGATACACGAATGGAGCCAGATGTGGGAAATGAAATTCAGTGCAAAAAAAATGTAAAATTTGGAAATGGGAAAAAGTACCAAGAGGCCATCACTGAATTATTTCATGGGTAATGAACCAATCACAAAAGCGAGAGAAGAGAAAGATTTGGGACTGCTGGTCCAGGACAATTTATCACCTGGAAAACACATTAAGAAGACAGTTAGAGAGATGTATAAACTCCTGACTAATATAAGAGTAGCTTTTCATTATATGGATGAGATGATGAAAAAAATTGATAGTGGCCATGATTCGCCCCAGGTTAGAATATGCAGCAGTAGTGTGGTCCCCACACAAAAAGAATATAAACAAGACAGAGAATACAAAGAACAGGAACCAAAATGGTCCCCAGTCTGGTACTGTAGATCTGTCTTACAGACAGAGACTGGAAAAGCTGGATTTGCCTTCCTTAGAAGAAAGGAGAAAGAGAGGCATGATTGCAGTGTTCAGGACCATGATGGGAGTAGATAAAATTAACAAAGAAGATCTGTTTGTATGGAATAAGAGAGTAACAAGAGGACACGGAATGAAATTGAAGAAGCCAAGCTTCTTGAAAGATATCAAGAAATATAGTTTTCCTTATAGATGTATAGACCTGTGGAATAGCCTAGACAAAGAGATTGTCCAGTCTAAAATCTTAAACGAGTTTAAAGCTAAATTTGACTTACTGAGAAACAAAGACGGGACCCCTCGAGCATAGCTTATTTCCTGTATATCACAGTTAGATAAATACAATTAGCTAAATACACACACACACACAATACGTAACTCCTCATTTTCAAACCCTTCAGGGTCCTGCCAGCAGCTCAGCACCTCTGGAGGAAGTTAGTTATCTGTATTTTGTTGATTCGTATACTGACCAATTTCTACATTTCTATATTTTTTTTACACAAATAAGTATTATTTTTTACATATATATATATATATATATATATATATATATATATATATATATACAGTAAACCCTCACTTTATCGCGGGGTTATGTTCCAAAGGCACCCGCGATAAGCAAAAATCCGCAATGTATCGACGCTACCCCTAAAATGGCTATTTAACGTCTATTAATAAGAAAAACCAGTACGGGTACTCACTAATGATGAATGAGATGAATTGAAGATGATGATGATCATGAAGTTCAGTACAAGGTGTATATTAGTTGTGCAGCTCTTGAGAGGGCGCCTATGACGACATTTCTGCAGGCGGTGAGCGAAACGTAAGTACAGTAAATCCTCATTATACGATGGGGTTCCGTTCCTGAAAACCCCATCGTAAAGCAATCCATCGTATAGCAATCCCATTATAACATGGAGTCAATGGGGATATGTTCCCAGACGTGGCTAAACTCTCACATACACACACCTTAGCACTCACATACATGAAATATCCTTATGTTTAAACATTTACAGTAACACATTAATAGTGAATAAAGAGAAAAAAGCATGAAAACTACAGTATACAGTAGATCTTACCTTTACTGAAGCAAGCTACGGTTGTTTATGTGGTTCCTAGACAATTCGCCATGAAGTCGACAATTTGTCGTCATAATATGGACGTTCCCTGTCAGGACAGTTCCCCGTCATTCTATAAATATACTTATTACTGATTAACTGATACTTTAATAACTAATTCTCAGAAGGATCCATCAAAGTCTATTTTCATTCAATAGCATTGGCTTTGGATATCATTTGTAAGTTGCACTTTTAGACAATAATTAACTTGTTTCTACCTTGCTGTAGTTGACTTTGAATTATGTTCTAGCATCACCCACAGCTGTTTTCATTAATTTTCATTGATAGTACAACATCCTGGGTATATTTTAAAACGACTTTGAAGAGGTACAAGTACAGTACTAAAAAACTAGTGTACTTCCTAAATAAACTGATTTGAAAATAAACGGCCATACCACGTTGAGTACACCGCTTCCCGTCCGATCAGCAAAGTTAAGCAACGTTGGGTCTGGTTAGTACTTGGATGGGTGACCGCCTGGGAACACCAGATGCTCTTGGCATAACGTTCTCCCTACGTGTCAAGTGGGGTTGGTGGAGGATTAGTGCCCCTCCCTGTAAAACAATTAACTCTAAGCCCTTGGCCACCCCGTTTGGGATACATGGCATCTGGCAATGAATGAAAAAAAAAAAATGAAAAACGACGGGGAATCATCCTGACGACGAAAAGTCCCGATGGCGAATTGTCTTGTTATTGTTGTGATGGCGAATTGACTTGATGGCGAAATATGCCGAAACATTTATATAGACGTAACATGAAGATTATTTGTATAATTCCAAAGTATGTCGATCGTTCACTTAAGGTAATTAGGCATTTATATAAATGCCAATGTCTCGTATGTAGCCTTATGCTAAGATGAAGGATCGATCATAAATCAGCTGATTCACGTTTCAATATATTATTATTTTTCATTTAATGCCCATGATTTGATGCCATATTTTACATTTACTATATAAACAATAAACCACCATCACTTTTATAACTTACATAATTAAAAAACTAGTGTACAGTAACCCCTCCAATATCCGGATCAATAGAGCCATAGGCAGGTCCGGATAGTGGTCCTGTCCGGATATTGGGCCCCAGCTTATGGACTAGTACTTATGGACCCTAACTCTGAAAAACACCTATACAACTCCCTCTGGACATGCATAGCACCTATTTAAGACCCAAATCACACCAATAAGGGACATAAAAGACTGAAATAAATGCAAAAGAACCATAAAATGAGGTTTTAGAGGTGAGTTTATACAATATTAAACATTCTGGGTACTTACAAGTCCCTTGGTCTTGGACTGGTTTGAACCGCCAGTTTGCAGTCCACAGTTAATCCTCTGCACTCTAAATTCTAATTTCTTAACACTGCACAACACTGTAAATTCCTGTGTGTTCTAGTGGCAAGGTATTGCAGTTTATTCACTGTTTATTCACAAAAAACAAGCACCTGTGGCTTGCACTGTTATGAGTATCTGCTCTCCATCGGAGTTAAGCTGTGACTGTTGATGTTGGTGGGGTAACAGAGTTGCCAGATCGCAACAGCCACATTACCAATCTCCTCAACTTTCATTGTCAAATATAACTTTTCATTACCAAATTCGTAAAGCTAGCATATATTCTTCACTAATTATATATACAAGTGGAAATACATGTAATCACTCTCCTTATAACTAACACCATGTTGATTATTTTCACACTATGTAGGGTAGCAGATTAATCAGAGAGAGCAAACAATCCACCATCTCCATCCTGTGTATCCTCATACATGTGAAAAATCCATTTGGTAATGCATTATTTTAATGCATTACCAAACGAATTTTTCATTACCAAATTGGCCCACACTTGGTAATGAAAAATACCAAATGGCAACCTGACAGGGGAGGGGGGAGGGGGAGGAAGGAAGGGGTGAAGGGACCATGGTGTAACAGCTGTTTGGCGCCAGGCGGGAATTTCAAATTATGGGAGGGAAAAAAGTCAGATTTTTTTTGAATTTTTTGCAGTTTTTGGCCCATTTTGGGAATATTGGATCCCAGGAGGATTATGTCCGGTTAGTGGGGATGTTCGGATATTGGGCGTTCGGATATTAGAGGGATTACTGTACTTGTTAAATAAACTGATACGTAAATAAATGATGGGGAATCATCCTGACGGCGAATTGTCCCGACTCGGCCTCACAGCAACAGCCCCCACTCATCAATGTCAGAACTGCCTGGCTGGGCAGGGCTGGCTGGCTGGGCAGGGCTAGCTGATGAGGCTGGACCAGTTGACAAGTGTGTGTGGTCTAATGCTGACAGTGTGAGGACGTTTTTGTTGCATTTGCACATTCGCTGTGCACTGAGCCGCGGATGATCCATCATTGTAGCAAATCGTTCCCATTGTATAGTGGGCATAGGGTACTAAAATTTTGACATTGTATAAGGGAAATATCGTACAAAGAGGTATCGTATAATGAGGGTTTACTGTACAGGTAAGCCCTTAATTCACGCGAACTTTTTTCACGCGATTTCGGTTATCCATGAATTTTTCGTACAGTAATTAAAACATAAAATTATAGTATTCAAATAAATAATTTTAATATACAAGAGAAATAAATAAAATATAAAAATGCCTACCTGCTGCCCGTGTGCATATATATGTGTGTGTGGGAGGTCGGTCTACCACGCACCACACAGTTAGTTTGAATCCGATGGTCGGACCATGCGTGACTCGCAAATCATTATTTGTGGCTTATTTTTCTGCCTTCCAGTGATTGCTTGCCTTGTCTGTCAACATGGGGCCTAAGCGTAGTGCTAGTGATGTATGTGGTAACACACCAAAACGGACTAGTAAAGTGATGTTGCTGACAGAGAAAGTTAAAGTGTTGGACAAACTTAAGGGAGGAATGTCGGCGACAATTCTCTGTCAGGACAATTCCCCGTCATTTATTTACATGCCAGTTTACTCAGCAAGTACAGTACACTAGTTTTTTACTTATATGAGTTATCAAATCCCCCCGAAAATTAGTTATTAAAGTATTAATTAATCAATAATAAGTATATTTATAGAATGACAGGGAATCATCCATGTTTTGATGGTGAATTGACTTGATGGTGAATTGTCTCTGAACCGTGTGTTTGGGGTGAGTCAACTGTTCTTACAATAAAGAAGACAGAACATAGCATACGGGACTAAACAGGAGTCAGTGTGGACTAGTGCACCAGACTGTGCTGAAGTGTCTCCACCTATGCCTGTGAACTGGCTCAGAACTGTATGTTTGGGGTGAATGAGTCAACTGTTTGGACAATAAAGAAGGCAGAATGTAGCATATGGGAGGCAGTGAGAGTTTGTGCACCAGACTGCTGAAGTGTCTTCACCTACGCCTGTGCTTGTCAGGTTTCAGTGTTAAATTTCGTACATTTTTGTTGTTTTTCATACTTTATGCTAGTTTATAAGATGTATGTAGTGCATAAACAGTATTATTCAGATGTAATATACTTAGTAGAAATACGTAATTGTGCACACAAGGGCAGAATGTATACGCGAATTTACCACATATGCGAAGGGTCTGGGAACGTAACCCTCGCATGAATTAAGGGCTTACCTGTATAAAGTAACAGTACTGTACTGTACTGCATTGCAGGGGCTTCAGAAAACCAGGAGAAAGCGGCAAAAACAAGTGGTGAAAGGCTGAAGTGGGCACGGCGATGTAGCTGAGGCAGGAACACGCGGTAAACTGGGAAGTGCGGTATGGTGGTGCGGTGCAGTCCCACTCCTTTCTTTGAGGATGGCGCGTCGGCAGCAGCCAATCAGCGGCAAGTAAAAATGTAAAGCGTGTGGATTGGCTACTGGTAAGGCTCCAGCCAATTGTGTGCCACCTACCAATGAGTCTGGGTATTTCCTCACCCCACGCCACGATTTCGCTTGTATTTTATCAAATATATTAGCTGATTTTTAATTATTTTAATTAATACAGCTATTAATATTTTAGAATAAATAGAGATGTAAAATACCATAAACATATCCATTTCAGAATACAGTACTGAAAATAAAGATGTAAAATATGTACTGTACCCTAAAAATACCCGTAGTAGGCTTTGTGGAAACAGCGATGAGGCGGGGTTTCCCGCAATGTAAAAATACTTAGGTTCCAATGAAAATCCCGCGATAAAGTGAACCGGCAATATCTGAACCGCATTATAGCGGGGGTTTACTGTATATATATATATATATATATATATATATATATGAGGTGGAAGAAAGTTCAATTTTGTATCAGTACTTAGCAAAAAGACTAGTGGTCATGGTGGTCATGTCGAGTTTCTGAGAGCACTTTCAAAAAGCTTATGATAATTTATGTGTATACTTTGAGTAAAAAAACAAATAAATAAAACCTAGTGGGCGAAAATATGTAGGTGTGGGGGAGGCAGGGGAAGAGAGTGTTTTTATCTCGCTTGTGGGCGAGAAGGAGCATTCTACCTTTCTCATTCATTTACTTGAATTTTTTTTTTTTTTTTTTAAATAATAGAACGGAGGAAGGAAAAACAAATGAGTAGAAAAAAAATAATCCATACACCAGATTACTGGTGTCCTCTGTTCATAAAATATCTGTAACAGTTAGACTTGAACAGTTGTGGGTTGAAATTTGGAGGGAAACAACTCTGGGGAAGCGAGTTCCAGAGAGATGCAGTTCGGGGAATGAAAGAATTCTATAGGCAGAAGTTCTGCAATATGGCTGGGTGACATTCCAGTCGTGAGCGCTACCAGATGCCTGTGTAGCACGAGGGAAGGCACGGAGAGGTGGCATCATGGACGCAACTTCATTTGAGCATTTGCCAAAAAATATCTGTAAAATAATGCAAGGGAGGCAACATTCCTTCCTACTTGCAGGGGAGGTAGTTAATATGTAATGGCAGGGTTGTTAATGATTCTAACAGCTTTGTTCTGAATTTTGTCTAGCTCTCTTAATGCAACCTCTCCACAACCGTTCCACAAGGATGAGCAATATTCAAGCCGAGAGTGCATATGACTCTTATAAATTATGGCTAACTGCTCGTCAGCGAAGAAGTTACGGACTCTGTACAATAATCCAAGTTTCTTTGAGGCGGTTTTAGCAAGTGATCTGACATGAGAGATCCAGCTGAGGGCATTGTTAAGTGAGATGCCAAGAATTTCAATACTTTTGGAGATGGGAATATTAGTAGCACTGAAGGTAATGTATGAATCTGGCAATATCTGTCTATTAGTAAACTGTATATATTTAGTTTTACTAGCATTAAAAGAGACATGGTTGTTTTGTCCCCATTCACTGATTGTAGATCGATCTTGGTTTATGGAGATGGCTGTACTGAGTTGAGAGGTAGAGATATTAGACTTTGTAAATGGATGTCTGAGTGTGAATGAACTATGTAGTGTTGAGTCATCTGCATATGAGTGAATGGGATTGTGGGTGACAGATAAGAGATCATTAATATGAACCAGAAACAGGGTTGGCGCCAGAACTGATCCCTGCGGCACGCCGGCGTTAATTGAGTGGAAATTGGAATATACATCATCTACTTTTACTCTTATTTTCCTGTCACTAAGATATGAAGAAATCAAAGGAACAAAAGACGTTAGTCCATAGCAAGGGAGTTTGGACAGCAGGGAACGGTGCCATACTCTGTCGAAAGCTTTAGAGATATCAAGAGCTACTGCATGAGTTTCGCCAAAAAGATCAATTGATTGATGGATGGTATGAGTTAAGAGATTGAGTATGTCAATGGTGGATCTTTCGTGGCGAAAACCATATTGTCTATCACTAATTAAGTTGTTGGATTCAAGATGTTTAACAATGTGCTTATTAACCCCTTAACCGCGGGTGTCATTCCAGAATGACAGCGACAAAACTGGACCAAACCGCGGGTGGCATTCTGGAATGATCGTGAATATTTTGAGCACCGCGCGTTTTCCCGGCGCGCAAATATTCTCACGCAAGAGTAGCTGTCGAGTTCTTTCACGCCAGCCATCCCACACCTCCCTCCTCCAACCCCAAGGGGCCCCCCCCCACCCCTGCCCTGACCCGCGACAGTCAGTATCTGTCCAGCTCTGTGCGTGATAATGGCGCTCCGTCCCAACTCATTGTCGCTCGCTTCCTCCTCTACAATGTTTAGTGCTAGTGTTCCCTCTACCTCTACACCGGTAAAGGAACTGCCGACGGCGAGGCAGAAGGGGTTGAGCACTCCTGAAATTAGAACTGAGCTGGACAAAACTGTAAGTACTACTCTTGATTGTGGCAGTGAAAGTGACACACTCACAGCAAGCAGTGATGATTTGGCAGTGATTGGTGGTGAACCATTTTCCATTGATAGTGACAGTGATGAAAGTGATCGTGTTGATTCCCCCCCACCACCCCCAACTTACTCTGGGAAAGGAAAGGCTCCTATGGGCAAATCTGGTATTGCACGTGGGAAGGGAGTGAAGCGCAGGCTCACGTCTCCCACACCAGGCCCTAGTACGCATTTCCCATCAATTTCCCGTTCCCCTAGCCCAATTGCCCTCACATCATCATCATCATCATCTGTCGTGCCCTCTTCTCAGTCTACATCATCTGAGGAGTACGAATTACCAAAGCCTGCAAAGCGAGGGAAGGCAGGCCGTGCAGGCCGTGCAGGCAGGCCTAGAACAAAGGGGATGCGTGGCAGTTGGAGGGCAAAGCTGGGCGATAAGCGAGGCGATAAGCGAGGTGATAAGCGGGGTAGAAAGGGTCAAGTTTCACCACGCACCAGGTCAGAAACCCCCCGCCTGCCCCCGCTCAGTTCCCTCACCAGCGCCACCCCCCCCGAACCGCCCCCGCACTCACCCCCCTCCCCGTTGCCTCCTGCCTCACCCACCTCCCACTTGCCTCCTGCCTCACCTCCTGCCTCACCCATTGCCTCTACATCAGCTCCTTCTCACGGGGAAACGAGTGGAATGCAACCTGCCCCTGCCACTGAACCACGCACAGGGCAAGTTGATGCATTTGTTTGGACTGACGGTGGAGATTTCCAGCCACACAATCCACCGTTTGATATGACAAATGCTGGAATACAGCCTGCCTTCCCATGCAACGCAGGTGATGAGTTTGTTGATTACTTCCTGGCCTTCCTTGATGATGAAATTGTGCAGCATGTCAGCGATGAGACCAATAGGTATGCAACTCAGTGTGCAGCAGAAGGGCTGGGACCTATTGGCTCACCAAAGCAAGTGTCGTGGTTGCCTGTCGGGATCAGAGAGCTGTATGTTTTTTTTGCACTCATGTTTTTGATGCCCCATATAAAGAGACATGAGTTGGAGGAGTACTGGCTCGTGGATGACATAACTACTATCCCCATATTCGGGAAGTATATGTCACGGGATCGGTTCCGACAGCTGCTTGGATACCTGCACTTCGCTGACAATGACAACCCGTCCCAAACTGACCCTTTGTGGAAAGTGAGGGATTTCCTCAACAAGATTAGGGATCGATTTATGCGATTTTTCAGGCCTATGCAGAAAGTCGTCATAGACGAGTCCCTGGTATTGTTCAGAGGACGTCTCAAATTCAGGCAGTACATCGCCAGCAAACGCCACCGCTTTGGGATAAAGTTCTTTGTGCTGTGTGACTGTGAGACGGGGTATATAATGGATTTTGTCATTTACTCGGCTAGCACAATGGATGTGAACAGGAAAGACCCCCTTGGCTTCTCTGGCTCCGTTGTAAAAGTGCTGATGGAGAGGTATTTTGGTGGTAATCATGTGCTGTACACAGACAGTTATTACACAGCACCTAAACTCTCCAAATACCTTGCTGAACACGGCATTGGCACTGTTGGCACTGTACGGAGCTATAGGAAAGAGTGGCCTAGTTTCCCCGAAGCATCATCATCATCCAGGGGAGATGTTCACCTGAAGAAGTCAGACAAGCTTCTTGCGATCAGGTGGCATGACAAGAAGGTCGTCAATATGATCAGCACCATCCACAAGGGGGAAATGAAGAGAACTGGGAAGGTCAGCTACAGGACGGGAGAGCCAATCATGAAACCTGATGCCGTCATTGATTATAATGTAAATATGAGACTCATTGATAAGTCTGATATGATGATTGGCGAAATAGACTGTCTCAGGAGAAACACCCGATGGTACAGGAAGGCTTGCCTGCACATGCTCGATATGTGCATGCTCAATGCCTTCATTCTTTACAAGACACAAGTCGGGGGCATAAGGCAACCATCACTGAGACAGTTTTCCAAGACTGTCGTGCAGCAGCTACTTGAACGATTTGGTCAGGTGACGGCATTGATCCCGAGGCGACACTCTGACACACAACCTGACTGTCTTGAGTGCCGCAATTACATGAGCCGGCACCAGCTTGTGAAATTGCCTCCTAAAGCAGGCGGCAGGTTGTCACAGGGCCGCTGCAGAGTATGTTCAACCACCACACGAAGGCCTACGACGAGAAAAATGAGCACACACCAGTGCCTTGAATGCCAAGTCGCTCTATGTGTAACTCCGTGCTTTGCCGAGTACCACTCTCTGAGTAAATGCTGAAAGTGACAGTGATATATAGTGATGCGACAGTGACGTGCTTTGCCAATAATTGTATAATGGATAATGTAGTAATAAGGGATATTTTGCCTAGAAAATAAAGGAAATATTGGCCAGTATAATAAGTGATATTGTAATAAGAGAATCTGCGGCACTTGTGGAATTCTGCGGCACTTATGTAATTCTGTGATGCGCCAGTGACGCAATATAGTAATAAGTGCATTGTAAATATAATGTACATTGCCCATATTATATGTAAAATAATATTAGAAGTTAGAAAGAATGAAAAGATCGCAGGAAACGTCAGTGAGCGGGTGCCGCCGCAGTGAAGTGAGGCGCAGCCACAGTGAAGAGCGGGTGCAGCCGCAGGGAAGTGCCTTTTACCTACCTCAGTGAACACAGAGTGGGTGTTTATCGTATGTACAGTGTTCATATATGTTTATATTATTATTATGAGAGAGTGGTTGGCATTTGGTACTGGTGTGTGGGGCGTAAAATAGTTATTTCACACCCCTCACTTCTAACGGCTCTCCCCGTCCTGTGAAAGTCAATGAAGTCATGAAACCTACATCAATGGAAAGCTGAAGGTTTGTACTTTCTAATGGTACCTTATTTTTTTCTCTATCTTTATTCTGTGCAGAGTTATTAAGGTTTAAAGGTTTGTTTACATTTGGCTGAAACCCCCGCGGGAGAGGACAGTCAGACCAAAACAATACCCGCGGTTAAGGGGTTAATTACGGTTTCAAATACCTTACCAAGAGAAGATGTGACAGCTATTGGTCTGTAATTGGAGGGGTCAGAGGAACTTCCTTTCTTCGGAACTGGGTGGATATTGGCTTCTTTCCATGAATTTGGGAATAAAGAAGTATGTATGCATAGTCTGAATAATTTAGCTAGGACGGAGGCAAGTTCAGGGGAACACTTTTTCAAAACAATTTGTGGAATTCCATCTGGGCCTGGAGCTTTGTTGGTAGGTAAATTGTCTAGGATGGATTTTATGTATCTTGTCTGTATTTTAAGTGGGACAAAATCGGGAGAATCAAGTTCCAGTACTGGGACATTCTGGCTGGTATCGTCTATGGTAGAGTTTCTGGCAAAGGTACCGGCAAAGATATCTGCTTTCGCACGAATCGATTTCGTGATAGAACCATGATCAAGCTCATAAAATTCTACATATGTACAAAATGTACATGAAATAAGAATGTAATATCTCTGATAAAAAATCATTGTTACGTAGGCGGAAATATATACTGTGGGCACATGATGAAAGTGCAGGATGGGTTTGGGTACCCAGTAGTTTTGGAAACTATGAGGTGCATGAAAAATCTGCAAATACCCTGAGAAAGATTATGCCCTACACAAGATTATGAAATGAAAACGTAACCTCTGCATGTAAACTTTTGTGCTAACGTAACCTCTGCATGTAAACTTTTGTGCTAGAGCTCCCTGAACAAAAAGTCAGTTACCTGTAGGAAATGACTCTTAGTTTTTGGCTGTTTTCTCGAAAACTAAAAAACATATCGAAAAGCTACAAAGCGTATTAGAAAGCTGATGAAATTCTCTTTCTAAACATCTAATAACAATTTTTCGTATGATGTAAAACATTCGAGCTTTGACATTGGGAAGTGAGAGTAACGTTTCAGAATGTTTATCCACAACAGTCTAGTGTACTTTTATTCGTACTTTTTTTTTTTTTTTTGGTCTTCGGCAAATAAGATTATGTAGGTTCTGTGGCAATATATATATATATATATATATATATATATATATAAAATATAATATTCATATATATATATATATATATATATATATATATATATATATATATATATAATATAATATATATATATATACATATATATATATGTATATATATATATATATATATATATATATATATATATATATATGTTTGGATGGCGAAAATAAGGCGAGAATACATGTTTTTGTAAGCGCACGGTGGGGTGGGGGGCTGGCAGAGAGGGGGTGGAATAAAATCATGAGCCAGAATACTTTCCGAAACTTATCGTGCATGAGAGGGTTAACATATGAACTAAACTCTTATATAAATACACAGTAACAGTCTAATGATTATGATCTTAATTTGACAAAATATAAAAGACAAGTTGGCAACTTTCTTTAGTATCTGACAGTGTGAGTAACCTCCCCCATACCAAGAAGTGCTCGCCTGTGGTGCACTGGTGTACTTCCACTTCCCATTCACATTGTTATTTTCAGTTTTGTAAGTCTGTTTATATGAATAGTGATATATAAGCATGCCTGATGGACGCATTGCAGCAAGTGGGAGGAAAAAAGACCCAATATGGTACTTTTTTGACAGAATTCCCAAGGGCACAGACAGGGTTGGAAAGATAATCACAGATTTAAAAAAAATTTTCATTCATTCATTGCCAGATGCCATGTATCCCAGAAGCGGGGTGGCCAAGGCTTAGAAATTTAAATTTAAAAATCTGATTTAAATAACTTTTTTTTTTTTTTTTTTTTTTTTTTTTTTTTTAAATAAAGAAAAAGCTGTGATTTTTTTCCAGCCCTGTAGATATATAACTCCATTCCTACATTTGTGGTTGGGGGGGAAGCACATGTACTGTATATTTCAATAATTATTACATCATATTGTTAATTGTTAGAACCCTACCTGTCCAAGCTTTCCCACTTCATTGAGGTGAAGGCCACCTCCACCTTACAGGCTCATTTCATGACTAACATTGTCCCAAACATTACACCGCTACACAGACATTCAAGCCTACTACTGAGGATCACAGAACCAGTGTCATATGTAGTTTACAAACCTTGTACATCTATCCTTGAACTTTTTAATAAAGTCCCAACATTCCCAAGTACCTTAGAGGACTTGGTTGAAGCTACATTGTTTGTTTTTACTACAATGACATCGACCAAGTCCTCTCAAGTGTTGTTGACTGATTCATCAACTTTCTCAGTCACATAATGTATTCTCCATCAGGGAAGGCAAAAACACCTCTTCCTACAACCCTATAACACAAAACTCGTTCTCCTGATGCCTGATCAACAGATCAACAAGTATGAGGCTAGGCTTATCCTGCACTTCATCTTCCAAAACCAGAAATCTATTCCTAATAGTTACACTTTTGTCACTGTTACTTGACTTTGTCCTGCACCATCTCTTAACAGTGTGAAATCGTCACTATCATTAATTTTAGCCAGGTCTCAACTCTGGCCATCCCAGTTTCTGAATTATTTATATTTTGATTAACATTTCTTCTTCCTAGTTCCACTTCCTCTACATACACTGCCTTGGCACTCACTATACCAGCCTTACTATCCCACCCTTTTAACCTGTCACATTAATGGCCTCATTGTTTCTCCAAATTTCTAAACTAAGCCTGCGCATTTTTTTTTTTTTTCTTTAACATGAGATAGCTGTGTGCAAAATGAGGGTTCACTGGGTAGTGTTATGAAGTTCAGGGTGATGTTTGTCTAATGACATCTCTTATTTCAGGTCCACAGCTGAAGTCAGATCAAGGAAGCAGACATAAGCAGTGTGGTCATCAGGGTAATAAATGATGTGTTGATAGTATTATAGGCTCATTGTGTGTCGTCTCAGTACATTACATTCTACATGAGGTACCTCTGTCAACAATATTTGGATTATATTGTGTTCATAATGTCTTTCATTGTAAGATGCAATAATTATTTAAAGAATGATAGGAGTTGATTCTGGATCATTTAGCTGCTGTGGTATCCTCTGCATTTACTGCTGCACAAGTGTTGGACAGATGCTAAATAACAACTGTTAAAAAATAAGGAACTCAGTGGTAGTTTAGATTGCATTAACAGCTTAAGACTCAGTAGTGAAGAACTGTAATGATAGTTATTGTTCTCTAGGCATAATAATGCCCTGTGTTAGCAATAATGTTCAGTAATAATGGTATGTGAACTTTATTGCTATTTAATTTTTTGTTAATAATTGCTGTACATATGTATTGGCAATTATTAACCGATAGCAGACATGAATGTTATGAGTAATTGTTCAGTAGAATGTATTTTTTGAATGTTATGACTAACTGTTCATTAGAATTATTTTTTTTTGAATGTTATGACTAACTGTTCATTAGAATTATTATTTTTTTAATGTTATGACCAGTTGTTCATTAGAATTTATTTATTTATTTTATACTTAGCATTGATGTAGGCCAATAATCATATTGGTGGTAAATAGTAAGATTACCATTGATGTGGAGCAAAGTGGAAAGTAGTTCCAGTATGGCAAGAATTAAAAAGAGTTTGGAGGAGTGATATAACAGGGGTGGCAAAGGAAGAACCAGAAGTGAAGTTAGTGTGAATTGGGTGACAAAGTAATGGAGGTGGTAAAGGAAAAACCAAATGTAAAAGTACATTCCAGAGTGAAGAACTTCAAGTGTGATGTGTGTGGTAAGCTGTTTGGTTGGAGAAGTGTTCTCACCAAACATCTATTAATTCATTCAGGAGTTAAGAATTTCAAGTGTGATGAATGTGGTAAACTGTTTGCTCGAAAAGGCGATCTCGTTCAACACCAGGTATTACACACAGGAGTGAAGAACTTCAAGTGTGATGAATGTGGTAAACTGTTTGGTCGAAAAGGCGATCTCACCAAACACCTATCAATTCATTCAGGAGTGAAGATGTGTGACGAACGTGGTAAACTGTTTGTTCAGAAAAACGGTCTCGCTCATTCAGGAGTAAAGAAATTCAAGTGTGATGAATGTGGTAAAATATTTGGTCAGAAACAGAGTCTCGGCAGACACCTAGTAATTCATTCAGGTGTGAAGAATTTCAAGTGTGATGAATGTGGTAAACTTTTTGGTCAGAAAAATAATCTTGTCCAGCACATATTAATTCACTCAGGAGTGAAAAAATTTAAGTGTGATGAATGCGGTAAAATGTTTAGGCAGAAACAGAGTCTCGCCAGACACCTGCTAATTCATTCAGGAGTGAAGAATTTCAGGTGTGATGAATGTGGTAAACTGTTTGCTCAGAAAAACAATCTCACCCAACACCTGTTAGTTCATTCAGAAATTAAGGAATTCAGGTGTGATGACTGTGGTAAAGTGTTTGCTCGAAAAGGTGATCTCAGCCGACACTGTTTAATCCATTTAGGAGAAATGAAAATCTCTATGTAGTACTGCTCTGGGTGTCTACCCTTTGCTCCTTTCCATCTTTCCTCATCTGTCTTTCTTTTCTTCATTCTTTCCTTTTCATTCTGCCTATGGGTGACTTTACACTCCCTCTTTTGTCTCTCTTTCCTTCATTCTTATCTCTTCCTTGTGCCTATAAGTGACTCAGCACTGAGTGACAAGCCAAATGGTTTCCTGCACACCAGAAAACCAGTTACTGTGCTGGGTGGTAACTATCTATCTATCTGTCTACTAGCAGATGCCTGAATCCCGTACGGGGTGGCCACAAACAAATTGCCTCCACGTCGCCCTTCCCCCGCCATTTCATTGCCCTGCTCCTAGCTCACACTCCCTTCTCTCATATACCTCTCCTTCATCCCTCCATCTCATCCTCAGCCTCCCCCTCCCTCTCCCTCCTTCCACCTCAGTCACACTCTCCTCATCAGTCTCTCACCCTCCATCCTCTCCACATGGCCAAACCACCTCAGTGTGTTCCTCATAACGCATCCCATCACATCCACATCCACACCACAACGCTCCTTCATATCCTCATATGTCAGCCTGTCTCTCCATGTGACTCCAGAGGCACCTCTTAAATAACTCATTTCCACTGCTCTCACTCTTGACTTGTGTCTTTCCAACAACGTCCAAACTTCACTTCCATACGTTAGAGTTGGTATCACAATACTGTCATGTAGTAACTTTTTCACTTCTATGATCACTTCCCTGTTTCTTATCACTGCTTTCAAGGAACCAGCAACCTTTCTTCCTTGTTGTACCCTTTCAAGCACTTCACCCTCCAAACTTCCATCCTTACTCATTATACTCCCCAAGTACTTAAATGTACTCACATTTTCCATTTCCTCACCATCCAACCTCGCTGTACATTCACTGACTTCACCTCTCTCAAAGACCATCACTTTACTCTTCCCTACATTCATCTTTAGATTCTGTTTCTTACACACTCTCCCAGACTTCCACCAAGCCTTGCAGCTCCCTTTCATCACTTAACAACAGAGTATCATCTGCAAACAACAGTACAGGGAGTTACCAAACACTACCCTCTCTCACTAGGGCCACTCCAACATCCACTGCCCTACCATGTATCTCCTTTATTACCCCATCCATGTACAGATTGAACAACCATGGAGACATGACACATCCCTGTTTCAACCCAACCTTCAAAGAGAAAAATTTCACTCAGTTCACCATCCACATGCACTGCAGACTTAGCACCATCATACATACTCTTCACAGCATTCAACAACTTCCCATCTACTCCATATATTCTTAATACTTTCCACAATCCTTGTCTATCCACCCTGTCATATGCTTTCTCCAAATCCATGAAAGTCGCATACAACTTCTTTCCCTTCTCTAGAAACTTTTCCGCTAAAGATCTAAGAATGAATATCTGATCTACACAACCTCTTCCCTTCCTAAAGCCTCCCTGTTCTTCTCCAACTAACTCCTCTGTTCTTTCCCTAACTCTGTCAATAAGTATCCTACCATACACTTTTCCTATCACACTAAGAAGACAATTGCCCCTATGATTATCACACACTTATTTTTCCCCTTTTCCTTTGTACAAGGGAATAATTATACCTGCCTTCCAATCCTCTGGGACTCTACCTTCCTCCCAGGCCAATCTGCACATCTTCCACATCCATTCTACTACTGTCTCTCCCCCATGCTTCAGCATTTCACCACACACTCCATCAGTTCCTGGGGCTTTCCCCAGTTTGACTTTCTTCATTGTTTCCACAACTTCTATCCTACTGATTTCTTCCTGTCTTCTCCCCTCCCTTCTTCTCCCAACCATCTCCCAGCCACTTATACTCGCATTACTTCCATTCTCTATGTTCAACAATTCCATAAAGTGTTCTTTCCATCTGCTCACTTTTTCTCCCCTCTCCACTAGTAATCTACCAGTTTTATCTTTCACTCCCCTACTGACATCACTGCCACCCTGTCTTACTCTCTTCATCTCTTTCTAGAACATTTTCTTACAGTCCCTCCACTTTACACTCAAATTCCTTCCAAATTCCTCATCCACTCTTTTCTTACTCTCTCTTACTAATCTTTTCACCTCTCTCTTCTTTTCTACATATAACTCTCTTCTGCCTCTCAACTTCTTCCACACCCTTATTTCTCATCCATTCATTGTATGCTTTCTTCTTTTGTGCCACAGCCTGTCTCACCTCTTCATTCTACCATGCTGTTCCTTGCGCCAAATTATGGCATCTGGTGGTTGAGTGTGTAAATAAGGTGCTCCAATTGGATTAAGCTGGTGCAGGTTTATATCCAAGGGATGGTTGGGGTTTGTTGCTCATGTAATACCACACACGGATAAGTGAGGGTTGGTCACTCTCATCTTAAATGTCGGGACCAACTTGCGTAGCCCCAGGTTCCTGTGCTCCTGATGGGGTGACATAGGAATGGATGATGGAGGGATGGATGAATATTCATGTGTGATGAATGTGGTAATTGTTAAGTAGTATAAGTCAACTTATCACAAACAAATTTGTTGAGGAGTGAAAATTTTCAAGACCATGGAAAATTGTTTAGAAAAAATTCTTATCTCACTCGGCACCTGACCATTCACTGAGATGTGAAACAGTTTAAATGTGATGAATGTGGTAAACCTTTAAGAACAACATAGGTTTTAGTCAGGCATGGTGGCATTTATTAAGAAGTTAAAGAGCATACAGGCTCTGCAGAAGAAAGTGACTGCACATTGCATGATTTTAACAAAAATCACACTCCAGGGAGTTTATTAATGATACAGGCCAAACTATGCAGCATAAATGCATCCTAATACATGGTGATGTTGCATATTGTGTTTTTAAGAAGGAAGTAGAGGCCTCCCCTATCCACTTTCCTGATGAATCATCCCTACACCATTACACTGTCACTATGCTTGACGGTCTTCTGTATGTAGTGGGTGTCAGAGCAACTGATGATGCAAGTCCTCCTTACCTGCCCAGTATGAGGATAACACTTTAAAATGCTCTCTTCAGGGGGCATCACCATCCTCTAGTCTTCTGAGGTCCAGTCTTTTTATTTTCTTGCAAAGCAAGCTATTTTGAGCACATTTGTTTGGTCAGAAGTGGTGTCTTGGCTGGCTAGTGGGTGACAGAGGCTCAAACACAGTGTTCGCTTAAGGCAAGCCTAGAGGGATGCCAGAGGTCACCAAACATAAATCAAACTGATTGTATGGCATGCATCTCAAATAAAATAGGCCATTCTTGGCCATAGTGTTTTGAGGCAGAGCGGCCAGTTTCTTTTGCAGAGTCTGTACATCTTTTATGGTGGATTGCCCAAATAACATTAACCCCTTCTTTACCAAGCACCATGTCCTGCATCGGTGCCCCCCCCCTCCCCCCCACACCGAGTTGTCATGCAACATTTTTGGTGCATTGGGGATTGGGGGGTAATCATCCCATTCAAGCTAATAACTTTGTGTAATTTATTTTATTTTTTTAACATCAGTGATCAGATAAACCCCAAAAGATTGTGCCAAAAAAATAAATAAGAATACTGCATATTTTTGTTTTTTTCATAAGTTTTGTTAAAATATATGTACATAAATAACCAATAAATATTTAGGCTTGAAAACAGTAACATGCACAGTTTATACATGTATTTACTTACCTTGTAATTTATGTTGATTTCTTGCAGTAAATAATAGGTTTTTTGTGGGTGAAAAGGTGACCTATATACAGGCGCGCTCTGAGGAAGACGCAACCGGGCAAGGCCATACTCGAAAAAGAAGAATGAAAGAAGTGATAGGCGCGCTCTGAGGAAGACGCAACCAGGGAAGGCAAGGCCTTACACGATAAAGAAGAATGAAAGAAGTGAAGAAAAAATGAAGGAAGAGAGGAAAAACTGATGTAAAAGGAAAAGAACATGGGTGTAGAAAGTATAAACGTAAAGAAAAACAAAAGGAATTGAAAAAGAGGATACTAAGAGAAAGATGAAAGAGAGGAATGCGTATGGGTTACTGGTTGTGCCAGGCCCGGTAATGCTCAGCTGAACATAAACAAAAAGAACTCACTTTCAGTTACATCAACAATTCCTCTTGCTTTTTGTTGGGTTCTCAATGAAAAATTTGTCTGCACTTTGTCCAAGATCAAATGTTTTGCACTGCCTCTTTTGTCATAAACAGCATGAAACAAATGCACTGTAGAGGAGATTTTCATTTTGATAAATTACTTCTGGATGCACATTTGGAAAATCTTCCACCACATGTGGCAAATCATTTGGTCTTTTATCTGAAAAAGGGTCACTCGGTAACCTAAATGTGTGAGGAGTTGAAGAGGAATCAGAACTCGTGGCAGACACACTCAACACACAACTTTCATTGTCGTCTTCATTCCCACCCTCACTCTCTTCCGGCTCATACAATGGATCATCGTCATTTTCCTCAGACAACCACTCATTATCAGATTCATCCAGATCACTGTCTGAATGGAGGGTAAAATCCTCCTGCTCATCACTTGATGGGACATTTCCGTATAATGGGGTCTGTGGTGGGGTTTAGTGCAGAGTACACATTCCCTCAAGGCCACAGGCACACTAAGTCATCATTTACAAATTTACCTGAAAAATAGCCGCAGACTCACAGGGGAGGTGTGGGTGGTGGGGAGGCTGATAATCAGATTCATGCTTGAGAAATTACCGTATTTCATGGCATGTAAGACGCAGCATTGTGAAAGACGCACCCTAATTCTGGCAGGGCAGTTCTGTGAAAAAAAAGTTTGCCCCAACCAAGACTGCAGTAAGGTTTCTTGATAAGAGCCATTACCACACAGATACACACTCACCTTTCAGAATCTATTCATTACTGATCATCAGCCTTTGGTTTCTTTTTTTATATACAAAGAATGGTACAGGAAAAGAAAACAATGCCCCTTCTTGACAAAACGTGACTGATATGAGCCACTATCACTAACTATCACTTAGATACACACTCACCTTTCAGAATCTATTCAGTACTGCTCATCATCCTTTAGTTTCTTCTTTTATGTACAAAGAATGATACAGGAAAAGAGAAAACAAAACTCAGTCTTAACAAAACGTGACTTCAAACCACGAGGCCATCTCAACTTTGTTGATAAATATGTATCAGTAAACTGACATAAACACTGTTTTTAATATTTTATGAATTTAAAACCACAAATGAAGTCAATAAACTCTATTCTTTCATTCACTGACGAAAACATAAAATACAAGGAATGTTCACATCAGTTCCTTTATCCTAAAAGAACCCCGTCATATTCCACACCTGTTACGGAATTTCCTCACATTGCTTTGACTCAAGCACAATATCAGACGACTACCATCATTAATCATGCACTCTAACTAACCTGTAATTACCTCCACAAATAATATAAAAAGGTAGCACTTGTAAATACACAAATTACAATGTTTTACAACCAAAGTTCAATATAGCAAGGCTGCTTGGGAACAGGATAGACAGCTGTTTTTACTCTCTTCTCTCAGTATCACTCCTTCACTGTCAGCTATGTTTGCCTTGCAGCATCAACAATTAAAAATGTATGCTTCACTGATCATAATTTACTATAAACATTCATTTCAAAACATACTATGGTGAAAACATCCATTGTTACACCTTAGTAACACTGCTGCCTCCCAGTCGCTAGACAGCAGTCTCTACCCCTTCCTCTCAGTATCACTTCCTCACTGTCAGCGATGTTTCCCTTGCAGCATCAACAGTTAAAAATACGTTCTTCACTGATCACAATTTACTAAAAACAGACATTCATCTCAAAACATGTCGAGAATGGTGAAACTATCTCTTAGCAACACTGCTGCATCCCAAGCGCTAGACAACTGGCTCAACCCTCTTCTCCCAGTATCACTCCCTTACTGTCAGCTGTTTTCCTTGCAGCATCAACAATTAAAAATGCATATTTCTCTTACCAGAATTTGCTAAAAACAGACATCCATCTCAAAACATTCGAGTACTGTGAAAACATCCATTTTTGGTCTTAACACTGCTGCCTCCTAGTCGCTATGGTACACACACACACACACACGCACACATGTACACACCACATGCAACATTCGCTCACCTCTGAAACATTTACATCAGTCCGTTTTGGAGTACCCAGTGGCTTTATTATATGCCAAAAACATCAAAATGTATTTGGTTGTTCAATATAAATATCATCACTTAAGGACATGAAACATCTCAAACAATTTATTCATCCAAACATCGTCAGTGCAAGACTAAAGGTGTACAGCACCATTGATCTAAATTTTCCATGGTTGCATCTGTCTTGATCACCTAAAACCTATATTCACTTCATATTACTGACATGGAGAAAATTTCACTCGTCTTCAAATCCTGAGAATTCATCACTACTTCCCCCGAGTCCTGAAGCATCACTGGAAGTCATCATCACTGTTTCACTGTCACTTTCATACAGTAAATGGTCCTCAGTACCATCCATTGAATTGCTTATACCACACTTCATACGATTTTAACTTGGCAATCGTTTTAACTGAGCACAGGCGATATTCAGACTTGGGGCATTTGATACAGCCCACATTAACCTCCTCAGTACATGTTTCCTGAACTGAATAAAATCATATGGCGAGCATGAATAAACTACCCTATAAAATACATTGCTGGGCTGAAGGGATTATAATAAGCGGATTATCAGTTCCCTAGCCTGACTCTTCCCACTTCTACTTCCTTAACTACACCCACACCAAACTCTCACCTACACCTTAGGATTCTGGTCGTTTCGGCCGTAACGTCCAAAATGGCAAACGATTTTACAACCTAACCTAACCTAACCTAACCTAACAAATTTGGACATTACGGCCTAAATGATCCCAATTGCCGATCATGAGAGCTTTGCTTAGGCAGCGGAGATGCAGAGAGTGAACGTTGTCAATCATTCTGATCGCTTCGTCTGCTAAGAATACAGCAGAAATGGCGGACGCTGATATGAATGCCCGTCAGGCACTGCTATTTCAGATATTGCATCAGTTATGCTACTCAGTGAATTTTATCCTATTTTCATAACAAAATACTGTAATTGGGTGTGCCCTGAGTTGCATAGACATTGCTAAAGTACTTCACTTGGCTGAAAAAGTGAAGCTGTAACTTCGTTAGCTTGCTAGAGTAGGGTGTACGCTAGACACTAAACTGCTAAGTTGCTAAACCGCTAAACCCCTTGACGGTATTGGCCAGTTGAGCTGAAAACAATCCCGTGAATGCTTTGTGTTCTTGAACTTGCATGTTTTAATATCTGCTGCATATATACACTCACAAAATGTCACAAAAGTAACTGACCTAATTAGGGTTACTGAATTTCCATACGTGACGAAAGTCTGTTTTGATGACTTGGCAGTTTCACTAGCCAGCATCTCTCCAGTATGATTGCTTTGCTCGTTAGTGAATGGATGGCAAGCAAAGTGGTCATGATTGCCTTTCAGAAGGTTAGCAGACAGTTCACCAGTGATCATGTACGTTAGCTTGCTGGAATAGTGCGGATGCTAAACTGTTAAATTGCTAAACCGCTAAATATCTTCACGATGTTAGCCAGTTGAGCTGTAAACAAACCTGCGAAAGTTTTATGTGATTCTGATCTCGGGTGTTTCTTAAATCTGCTGCATATACACACTAGTGTATATTATCTTTAAAAATAAAATCAAGTCTGCATACTGTAGAAAACACCTGTGGTTGCTAAGCATTGAGATGATCATCTTTATAAGAGTTTCTTCTCAGTGAAGCCTAACTAACCTGCCTTAGTCTAACGTGCAGGACGCATGGGGATATTTTAAGGTAACTTTGAGACAAAAAAGTGCGTCTTATATGCCGCGAAATACGGTATGTCATATATGCAGTCTATAATTGGTTGAAACTAATGAGTCTTCATGACGTATGTATAACATAATGATGTTACCATTGGTCAAGAAAAAAGGAGTGTTACCACATAATCCAGCTTTTTCTGCAGCTGAAAACCATGTGGAAGGATTATAAGAGCCATACCGAGGCAGCAAAGCTGTGCAGACAACCATAATATTTGGAAGTACATGTGTACTTCCAAAATTTTCTCAGTACCTCAATGGCTTTAAGAATGGAAGTACACATGTACTGTCAAATGCATTTCGGTAAAGAAGGGGTTAAAAATAAAAAGTGGGCTTTAGAATATATAAATAAGTACAGGCCTACTCCGATATCCAGCAGTGTTGCCTACCAGTGGGAGTGTTCGATCAGTATTTTATTTATTTATTTATTTTTTTTATTTTTTTTTAAATCCAACTCAGGGCATAGGCTTTACAGCTTGCTATCAAGGCCCAGCAGTCCTCCTACATACCATAGACCTCTACATGTCACCACTTCGGCACAAACACCCACCGTCCATATTGAGTGCGTGCTAGGGCTGTCTCTTACAGGACTGGTGTATTGGTATTAGTGGGGGTATTTTTACAACATGTCGGCGGGTCTTCTGGTAGATCAGTAAAGCCTGATTTAATGAAATTCAAATCCTTAAACTGTTCCCTTCCCCAGCCGTTATTTGAACCTGGGTCCACTAGGACTGCAGGCCAGCTCTCTACCGATTGAGCCACTGGAGTATGTTGGATATCGAAGCAATTTTCTCCTAAGATACTGAAGAAAAGCCAGATATGCATTCTAGGCCTAAACCTAAACTCTCATATATGTTACTCAGTCATCAGAGACTGACACAGAAACACCATAGGTAATGTTGTTATCCTCATAAATAATACTATTGCTAAAATATGAGACATCAAACATCTCATGCAGGAAGGTAAGGTGAGTGGGACATGTGATGTGAGATGGTTCAGGTAATTAAGTGACAGGCAGGGAGCTGGTGGCATCCCAAGTGGGGGTGGGGGAGGGTGGGGTTATGAGAAAGGAGATAAGCAGGGGTGGGGAAGGGCAGGGGGACTGGAGGGAAAAAAGCTGGGGTGTGGGAGAGAGACAAGTGGGGGTGGGGGAGGGGGAGGGGATGGAGAGGGAGACAAGCAGGGGTAGAGGAGGGTGGGGGGATGGGAAATTTGAATTTGAATCTGAAAGCATTTATTGAGATTAATATAATGTACATTACAATAAAAAGTACAAAATCTGAAAAGGGTAAAGGACCTTAGGCTTACTTTGCCTTACGGTACTCAGACTATGAAAGATATATACATTATCATAGTACAGTATTGACAATCCCACTTTTTTTTTTTTTTTTTTTTTTTTTTTTTTTTTTCAACCCATCACTGTTTAAAATTTCTGCATACAAATGTAGGTTTGTGTAAACACACCCACAATTGTGCATGCTACTGCATGTAAAAATATTTGTGCCTTTGCCAGTGTACACATACAGCTAAATTAATGCACAGTGGCACAAGCATGTTTACACTTGGTATGGAAACCATACAGCTACTGTACATACATTAATTCCTAATATAGGTATACTGCCTGGGAGAAATAAGAGCAATTTTTACCCGTTACAAATATGCTTTTTAATTTTTTACATTTCCCATTAAATTCATTTATTTTATCTTCACTGAACATCCATATTATCTGTTCATTTACACTGCAAATATTATTTCTGTATGTAGTTAGTAGTGGATACTCTAACACATAGTGATGTAGGGTGTGTGACCTTGACTGTTCTCACAACCTACAACATGTATCATAGGTATTGTTGTTAGTACCTAATCGCCAATAGGAGACATATCCCAGTCACAGCCTTTCTTTCCATTTATTAGCGTATCTCCCGTATGTTAAGTCAGTGTTAAGTAGTACCTGAAAATAATGTTTCATGGTGTTGCTGTTGGCATATTTGTTCTCCATGATTTTCAGTTCTCGTGTCTTTTTATTTTTTTTTTTTCTAATTCTGGTCTTTATTTGTTTTAAGGTTAGGAAACATTCAATATCAATAGTATCCTTTCTTGTGACATTCTTGGCAGTAACATCTACACTTTCATTGCAAGCTATCCCCACATGAGATGGTAACCATGAAAAAATAACATTTCTTCCTACCGAGTTCAGCTTATAAGTACATTTTTAAATTCCAAGACTATTGCTTACATCCCCTTCACCTTATACCATTGTTTTTAAACTGAGAAATATAGCACATACAGTACAAGTCCCATTATTCGGCATCTATGGGACCAGGATGATGCCGAGAAATTAGATTTGCCGAATAATCAAAAACCTACCCACTCAGTTACCTTATATATATTGGTGAACACTGTCATCACCACTTATGGTACGGTATTACAACTGTGTTTGGAGAGAGTACTGTATACTGTACAATACTGCAATCAATACAGTACTATACCTGAATCTGAAAAATATATATATATATATATATATATATATATATATATATATATAAATTAGTGAACATATACAAGGGTAATGACACAGTAGGCCTACAAGTCAGATAACACTTCCTGGATGGCCGAAATGATACGGAATATTACCTACCAGCTCAGTACATCACTTGTATTGGTGAACTCATCACTACAGTAATCACTCTAATATCCGGACGCCCAATATCCGAACATCCCCACTATCCGGACATAAGAATGTTTCATACTGTACTTTTTTTCCATACTATACTTACTTCATTTCACTCTTTAATGCCCTTTATTGGTGTGAATAGGGTGTTAGGAGCTATGCATGTGCAGTAGGAAGGTGTTTTTCTGAGTTAGGCTAGGTTAGGGTCCATAAGTACCAGTCCAGGAGCCAGTCACCAGAATGTTTATTATTGTATGAACCTACTTGTAAACCCTCATTTTATGTTTCTTTTGCATTTATTTCAGTCATTTATGTGCCTTATTGGTGTGATTTGGGTCTTAAATAGGTGCTATGCATGTCCAGAGGGAGTTGTATACGTGTTTCTCTGAGTTAGGGTCCATAAGTACAAGTCCTTAAGCTGGGGCCCAATATCCGGACAGAACCAATATCCGGACCTACCTATGGCTCTATTACGTCGGATATTGGAGTGATTACTGTATATATATATATTAGTCCATTAGAGTGAGGTCTTACTGTATATATATATATATATATATATATATATATATATATATATATATATATATATATATTATATATATATATATATATATATATATATATATATATATATATGTATATATATATACAGTAACCCCTCCAATATCCGGATCAATAGAGCCATCGGTAGGTTCGGATATTGGTTTCGTCCGGATATTGGGCCCCAGCTTATGGACTTGTACTTATGGACCCTAACTCAGAGAAACACCTATACAACTCCCTCCGGACATGCATAGCATCTATTTAACACCCAAATCACACCAATAAGGCACATAAATGGCTGAAATAAATGCAAAAGAAACATAAAATGTGGGTTTAGAAGTATGTTCATACATTAATAAACATTCTGGTACTTATGGACTCTATCCGAACCTAACCTAACCGAACCGAACCTAACTCTGAAAAACACATTCCTACTGCACATGCATGAGGTAAGTATAGTATGGAAAAAAGTACAATATGAAACATTCTGGTAAATATAGTATGGAAAATAGTACAACATGGAACATTCTGGCTACTTACAGCAAGTCCCTGGCCACCTCGATGAATAACCGCCTCCTCTCGGACTCTGACAGTAAGAACGATTTCCTGAAGCACTTGCACTACACTCTTCCTGAAGTCTTGCACTGAACTTAGTCACTAACACACAGAAGTCCGTTCTTTTCACAGTGTTCACTTTAGTCCAAATAATGTTCCATTTTACTTTAAGTGTTGCACATTAACTTTTCCTCAGTTTTTTTAATTTTCCAAAGCCAAAACAAAGAAGGTTAGTTACGTTAAATTTCTTTTCTACTGAGTCTTTTCTCCCAACTTGAAAACCTTAACACAACACACCGTTTTTTTCACTGCACAACACTCAAAATTCCCGTGTGGTCTAGTGGAGAAGTTCTTGCTGTTTATTCACTGTCAGAGCCCGAGAGTATCACTGGCAGGCGACCAAGGGGTGCATCGGTGGGTCGTGGTGATGGCGTACCGACTACAGAAGACTCTGAAGATAGCCGCAAACTCACGTCGAGCGGTGACTCCACTGTAGCTGATGTGCTGGGCTGTGGCTCCGAGCATGAGGGCCTGTCTTGGGAAGGCAACGGAGTGGAACCAGGGCTTGGCACAGCGGGGGTCACGGGCCTGAAAAAACTGTCAATCGTTGACTGACGCAAGGACCGACGATTCTGGCGATTGATGATGCGCTGCCGGAAAGCACGCACTTCCTCCACGAGTCCCAAGGGCCCCATCTCCCTGTCGCAGTCCGGGTGTTCCAGGTAGTCTAGGACGAACTCTAGATGTTCCCGGAGTGCGCTTAGCTTGGGGATGGCTGGAGTAGTGTCCTGCTGAGCGGAGTCTGCATCATCATCGCCTTCGTCATCGGAATCTTCAAGTTCGGGACTGACACCAGCAACCGAAGACGCGATCTCGATATCAGACAACGTCTGATACCCAGGATCACCCTCGTCGTCGTCCAACCACTCACGAACATCGTCCACATCAACATCGTCGCCGTGCGTACGTAGCCGTGCATGGAAGTCATCCACGTCAAACCCTAGGAAATCGTACTCCACATCTGTTCCGAGAAGCAGACGAGACCAACCATTTTCAAGAGTTTTCACAGGGACTTCCTTCCATGCACTAGCCCAGTTGTACAGCGCAGACTTGATGTTGTAGCGGCGAAGGTTTTCCAAAGTCCGCTTGCCTCGAGTGTCACGTCCTTCCCTGCGCTCGTCCTCGTCCTCGAGGACAACCATCGCCTCGTCCAGGAACTTCCGACGGTACAGGCGCTTTGTTGCCACGATCACTCCTTGGTCCATTGGTTGAATGAGAGCAGTCGTATTAGGTGGCAGAAACATGCATCTAATACTGCCATTTTCAGCAACCAAGTCCTTGTCGCACGGGTGGGCAGGTGCATTGTCAAGGAGAAGGAGAGCCTTTACCTGGTCGCGAGGAATTCCCAGTGTCTTCGTCTGGTAATGGATGACCTTGACGAAGTGATGATGAAACCAGTCTTTGAAAATCACAGCTGTGAACCATGCTTTCAAAGAATGGTACCATACGACAGGAAGGACATCCATCACCCCACGAAGGCACCGAGGCTGCTTTGCACAGCCAACAATAACGGGCTTAAGCCGGTGCATGCCGTTAGCATTGGCACAACACAAAGCAGATATCCGTTCCTTAGAAAGCTTGCGGCCAGGTACACGCTTCTCCGTCTCATCAGCTAGAGTGTTCGTTGGCACCGAGCGATAGAATAGGCCAGTTTCGTCAGCGTTATAGACTTGACCGAGAGTGAGGCCCTCCCTGTCGATCAAGCCTTTCACCTTGTGCCGAAACTCGTCCACTCCATCCTCGTTAGCGTCCAATGCTTCGCCATGTGCTTTACGGTTAGTAAGGCCATGTCATAACTTGAATGCGAAGAGCCAACCCTCGGATGCCTTGAAGTCAAGGACGTTGTGAAGCCTTGCAAACTTCTCAGCAGCAGCCTTCAGCTCCGTTCCACGTACCATCACACCAGCTGCACGTTGCTGTCGATACCAAATCAACGTGGAGTGGTCGATCTCTGCATACTTGGGGGTAAACATAACCTTCCTCTCCACGTTGCATTTGCTTCTCGACGAGAAGTCAGCCGTGTACTGCATGAGCTTGTCTCGGGAACGCTTGATATCGAACAAAGTCGACCGGGCCAAGTTGAACTCGCGGAGAATGCGTGAGGAAGACCAACCCACATCAACCTTCTCCAATATCTCCCGTTTCTTCTCCAGAGTCAACACCACTCTCTTCCTTTTCTCAGGAGGCGGGGCCATCATCACACACACTAAGAGTAGGGCAGAGAGCAGCAGGAGGCCTTGCAGCAAGTACGGCACCACCACAAAAGCGAGCACGTGGGCAGCCATGGCGAACAGCGTAGGTCTTGTCGCGGTGAGAGACAGGCGGGAAGTGGGGAGGATGCAGCGGCGCTCTATCGGACGTCGGAGGAATGACGAACCAAAACAATGCTCTCATGCGGCGCGCACGGCAAGTTCAAATTACGGACGGCAAAAAATCGATTTATTTTTAAATTTTTTTGGATTTTCGGACCATTTTGGGAATGTTTGATCCCAGGACGATAAGGTTCGGTTAGTGGGGATGTTCGGTTATTCGGCGTCCGGATATTAGAGTGATTACTGTATATATATATATATATATATATATATATATAGATATATATGTATATATATATATATATATATATATATATATATATATATGTATATATATATATATATATATATATATATATATATGTATATATACTGTATATATGTATATATATATATATATGTATATATATATATGGCTATGCCTTGGTCTTTAATGATATATATATATATATATATATATATATATGTATGTATATATATGTATATATATATATATATATATATATATATATATATATGTATATATATATATATATATATATATATATATATATATATGTATATATGTATATATATATATATATATATATATATATATATATATATATATATATATATGTATATATATATATATATATATATATATATATATATATATATATATATATATATATATATATATATATGTATATATATATATATATATATATATATATATATATGTATGTATATATATATATATATATATATGTATGTATATATATATATATATATATATATATATACATATACATACATATACAGGTCTCCCTCGTTTTACGTTGTATCATTTTACGATATTTTGCATTTACGATCCTTCTTCTTTAGTACCAAGTGTTCATTTTACGATTGAGCTCCCTTGCATTTACAATTGGGCATGTTGAAATCCTGTACTCACAGGCAGATGAGCTGAGAGATGCGTGGCATACCCGCCCCACCCACACAGTTTCCTGCGCTTTTGCCAGTCTCACCCGCGTGCTTGTTCAGCATACAACCTCAGTGCATCTGTGTGCGTCAGTTCCCATGATATTACTATTTCTCCTGTTCTTCGTATTTTGCACCCCTAGTGCCACCACCGTGATGTCTTGTAAACTCCCTTCAACATCTTGTGCTGGTGATATGAAGCCAAAGAAAGCAAGAACGTCCTTAACCCTGGAGTCTAAGCTTATTATTGTGAGGCAGCACGAAGCAGGTGAGGGGGCAAACTCCATCGCTCGTTCCATGAGTCTTGCACAGTCGACTGTATCGACTGTTATAAAGCATGCTGTCAACATTAATAAAGCTAGGGAGACAAGCACGACTCTACAATATATAAAACATCATCATTATTATTGCATATTAGATCACTTGTATGAGTCTTGGGTTCCTTATATAGAGTCCAGGAACGCATCCCTATTTATCCCATTAAACCTTAATTTCGCCTTACGAAATTTTGGTTTACGATTGCCTTTCTAGGACCGAATACCAATCGTAAAACGAGGGAGACCTGTGTATATATATATATATATATATATATATATATATATATATATATATATATATATATACACACATATATATATATATTTACACAAATAGAGTAAACCCTCAATATAATGAACCATTTTATAGCGAACTTTGGATATAATGACCCACCATTTCCAGAGCAAATTTCTGCCGGATACAACGACTAATGGTCGGTGTATGCAGCGGAAGGTCGCAACCCACAATTTCCAGAGCAAACTTCTGCCAGAAATAGCGACCTTTGGTTGGTGCATGTGGTAGAATTTTGCGATCCAGCATTCCCTGAGCAGACTTCTGCCGGATATGGCGCCTTTGCTTGGTGTGTGCGGCGGAAGTTTGTGTGCACCCGGCTCCCTTAACTCACCGTTGAAGGAGCCCCCGCGCATTGAGTAACGTAGGCTAGCTATCCCGCACACCTCAACCCTTTCCACGCTGGGTCTTCCTCAGTCTGTATGTTGTACTCGCTCCATCTGGTTCTCTCCTGCCTTACCTCGTGTGCGTGACCTCTCGTACCACGTGTGACCTACCAGTACTTCCGACCAATGGCAAGAATGGTGTCTAAATCAACGAGTCCTGCTTCCTCAGGCAAGGGGAAGAGTAGAATTCTCTCCCTGACTGAAAAAATTTAAATTATTAAGGAGTTTGAGGATGGGGCTATGTGAAGTCAACTGCAGAATAAGTATGACCTTAAGAAAATGACAGTCAGTGACCTCATCAAAGGGAAAGAGAAAGTGAAGGAGGCCATGAAAGCAGTGGAGACCAGCAAGAAGGGGAAGGAATTGTACCACAAGCGACGACTTCCCAAGGAAAATCTCGACGAGGCTGTGTACAAGTGGTACACGCAGGAGAGAGCAGAGGGTGTTCCAGCTCATTGTGTCGACATTCAGCATGCAGCACAGAGGCTTTCTGGTCACCTAGGCCATGAAATTTCAAGTGTAGTGATGGCTAGCTGTGGCGCTTTAGGCAGCGTCACAGCATTGTAAATTAGGCCATAATGGGTGAGCTTCTCAGCGCTGATGCCAATGCAGTGGACCCCTTCATAAACCACTTTCATCAGCTGAAGGAAGAGGAGGGCTTCCATGACTTCCAAATCTGTAACGCCAACGAAATTGGCTTTTTTGGAAGTCACCCCCAAAATATGTGGGCCTCCAAGACAATCAGCAGCACTCCAGGGAGGAAGAGTGCAAAGGACCACATAATGGTGTTGGCTTGCACTAACACCGACGGGTCCACCGTCTGAAACCAGTCATTGTCGGGAAGAGTAGGAATCCAAGGGCTCTGAAAGACATTATGGAGAAGCTTCCTACTGAGTACCACAGCAACTCTTCTGCCTGGTTTACCCAAGACGTAATCACGACCTGGTTCCATCACAGTTTTGACTACTCCATTCAGCAGCACCAGACCTTGTTTAGCATCAGTAAGGATGATGTCAAGGCTGTGCTTCTCCTAGACAACACCCCAGCCCACCCTTCCACTGCGAAATTGTGTTCAAAGGATGGGAAAATAAGGGCAATATTTTTACCTACTGTTACGGAACAGAGAGAGATAATGAACACTTCAAGTGAGAATACTAAAATCACTACTGTCCCGCAAAGTTCCAGGTTCAAAACAAAAGAGTTAGGTAAAATTACAAGTTAAAGTTTAATGCTCAAACTAACAACTAAACATTCAGGACTCATAAGGATAATGTAATGGCAAAACAGGTTACATATAGGATTAACTACAATAGCCACTATTCACACGAATTTAGCAAGAACAAATTTATCTAAGTCAGCCCTGATAAATGAGAGAACCGGATAATGCTCAGTTAAAGCAAGATATATTATTACTGATACAAAGTATTATTAATAATGGCTGACATTAAAAAACTCCACATGAATCACAAAAAACCTTACCAGGCCTACGAATTAACGCCTTAGGCCATACAGTACAAGAAAAATGGTAACAACACTTATACTCAAATTATACAGCAGCTAGATGGCTGGAGACTTCCTGAGCACTCACAAAAATAATAACAACACTATACAGGGGAGGACAGAGATGTGAACAAAATGAGGAGTTGATCTAAGTGGCAATAATGCAGAGACTGAGCTCATTATATAGGGGCAGGCAGAGCTTGATTCAACTTGCAAGAAGGACGCGCAAATAAGGGCACAGAGGACGAAGACTTGACACTCCTGCTCTGAACAACAGAAAGAACGACTTACGCTACTATAAGGGGGAGAAGGGAGGAGTGAGGTAGAACATGCAAGCCTGGTCACTATGGAAGCCACGAGGCGAATTGTGATCAAACATGCAGTATACTGTACGTTAGAATTATGCAAAGGATGATGAAATCATAGGCTATGTAACACCTCCCCACAAAGAAAAAGAAATTTACAAAGGAAATTTCTTATTACTCTAAAACAATCTGTCTAAAGTCTAGATAAGCAATCTGCAATAACATTTTCTTTCCCCTTGACATGTTGTATGTCTAATGAATACTCCTGAAGAAGTAGGCTCCATCTTGTCAATCTCTGATTTTTGTCTTTAAACTTACTAAGGAATTTCAGTGGGTTATGATCGGTATAAATGACTATGGGGTCAAAACCAGAACACAAATAAGATGAAAAATGCTGTAAACCCAAAATCAAGGTCAAAAGCTCTTTCTCAATAGTTGAGTAGTTCTTTTGAGGTGGAGAGAACTTCTTACTGGAATAAGATACAGGGTGTTCAATACCCTGATCATCCTCTTGCAGCAAAACAGCCCCAGCTCCTGTATCACTTGCGTCGACAGCCATCTTAAAAGGCTTAGCAAAATTTGGAGTAACGAACACTGGCTGACTTAATAGGATAGCTTTAAGTTTACCGAAAGAGGATTCACAGTTATCAGTCCAGACAAATTTAACTCCCTTTTTCAGTAGGTCTGTAAGTGGTGATACAAGAAATGAAAAGTTAACAAATCTCCTGTAATAACCTACCATTCCCAAAAATCTTTGTAGCTCTTTCCTACTTTTAGGTCTGGGAAGATCACTTATAACCTGAACCTTAGCTCCTGGTGGTGCAACGTGTCCATCACCAGTTACGTACCCAAGTTACTGAACTTTAGCTTGACCAAACTCACACTTTGATAAATTAGCTACAAGACTAGCCTGAACCAAACACTCAAGAAATTTACTGACATGGCATAGGTGATCTTTCCAGTTGTCACTGAAGATTAATACATCAATATAAACAACACACCCTGCCAAACCCTCTGTTACAACATTCATGAGCTTCTGAAAAGTGGCTGGTGCATTCTTCATACCATATGGCATTACAGAACATGCAAAAGTCTTTCCTAGTGTTATAAAACATGAGATCTCACTAGCACGTTCAGTCATAGGTACTTGCCAATATCCCTTTAACAAATCAAATTTACTTATGTACCTAGCCTTTCCGATCTTGTCTGTGCGATCTTCCTCGCGAGGGAGAGGGTAAGTGTCTGTTTTGGTTATCTGATTAACACGTCTGTAGTCGATGAAAAGCCGCTGTGACCCACCAGGCTTAGGGACTAGAGTGACAGGAGAACTCCACTCGCTCTGACAGGGCTTAATCATCTTGTGGTCCAACAGGTAGCCAAGCTCCTTCTGGATGAGAGGAACTTTCACTGGGTTCACACGGTAAGGAGGCAGGTTAATTGGCTTTACGTCTCCAACATCGACATCATGCATCAACACAGTGGTTCTTCCTGGAGTGGCACGGAACACTTGCGGCTACTCCTGCAGTGATACCGAAAACTCCTGCCTTTCCTCGGGAGCTAGATGAGAAAGCTTAGTCTGGAGATCATTCATGATATCAGGATTCTTCCCCAAACTATCACTCAGGCTCATACTGCATGGGAGAACTTCACTTCCAGACTCGTGTGGAACAGCTACAGTGCAGACTGGGTTATTTTCGTCCCGCCTGTGATATAACTTTAGCATGTTGATGTGACAAAGTTGCTTGTTCTTTCTACGATCTGGTGTGGCGATGACACAGTTGACATCACTAAGTTTCTTCTCCACGAAATAAGGACCACTAAACTTGGCTTCAAGAGGTTGCCCATGCACCGGTAGCAAAATCAAAACCTGATCTGGCTGAAAGTGGCGTAACCTGGACTTCTTATCATACCAAGTCTTCATCTTCTGAGCAGCTCCTAAATTCTCTCTCACCAGCTGTAAAGCAGTGGACAGCCGTTCTTTGAACTTCACATACTCCAGCAGGTTGACGTCATCTTCCTCCGACAGCCAGCATTCCTTGAGTAGCTTAAGGGGTCCTCTTACTTCATGGCCAAACAGTAGTTCAAAGGGTGAGAAGCCCAGTGATTCATTTGGAGATTCTCTTGCGGCAAATACAACGAATGGAAGACCTTTATCCCAGTCTTTCTGATGTTCCAAACAGTATTTCCTGAGCATCGATTTGAGTGTTTGATGATATCTCTCCAATGCTCCTTGGGTCTGGGGATGTTAAGCTGGAGACGTGATCTGGGTGATGCCCAACTCTTTCAGAGACTGCTTGAAAACATTTGACATGAAATTACTTCCCCGGTCTGACTGTACCTCCTTGGGCAGACCAAGCTTGGTGAAGAACCCTAGCATTTCCTTAACCACGTTCTTTGCTGAGATATTTGTAAGTGGAATGGCTTCAGGATAACGAGTAGCCGTATCAATCAGGGTCAACACATAAGAACATCCTGAAGAAGTCTTGGGAAGAGGGCCCACAATATCCACCAACACACGGGTGAATGGCGCCTCAAAAAGAGGAATGGGAACTAGAGGTGCAACCTTTTCGGTCTGATTACACTTCCCACAACTTGACAGGTGTGACAAGACTTACAATACCAGGAAACATCTCTGAAGATACCTGGCCAGTAGAAGTGTTTCAAAATGCGTGCCACAGTCTTCCTGACTCCAAGGTGTCCTGCCAAACTGGAATCATGAGCCAGTCTAATGATATCCTGCCTACAAACACGAGGGATGACAACTTGATGTTCAACCTCCCATTCACAGTCGGCTGATGCTGTTGGGGGTCTCCACTTTCTCATAAGTACTCCTGATTTTATATAATAACAAGTACAAGCACTAGCTGACTCTTCCTCAATGCAAGCAGAGTTAGCTAGACCTTTCAACTCAGGGTCAGCAACCTGCAACTCGACCAACTCTTGACGAGACAAATTAACATCACTACGGGGTACTGCCTCATCTGGTGAGTGGTCCAAATTAGCAAGAAAAGTGTCACTGGGATAACATCATCATCATCATTATCCTCTAAGTCGCCAGTAACTTTAGACTTAGCCCTAGTGACAGCACATGCAGAGAACACATCAGGGATATCACAATCCTGGGTCGCAGTCACTGGTTCACTAGACAACTGAGGAGCTGGACACACTTGACTTCCACCAATATCATTTCCAAGTAAGAAAGTTACACCTGACATTGGGAGTGTCTCAACCAACCCAACCATAACGGAACCATTAGCAAAACCAGACTCTAAATTCACTCTGCACAGAGGGACAGAGAAGTTATTATTTCCTACACCTTGTAAGATTACAGTTTCATCAGAGGAATTAACATTAGAGCCTAGAACACTGGTCAGCATAAGGGATTAGCAAGCACCTGTGTCACGATATATTTTAACTGATGTCCTGTCATTACTGTCCAGAGGACTGCCAAAACCATCAGACAGGAAATTAGCACATGAACTCTTGAGAGTGTCACCCACGTTACTGCTCAAATGAGGAGCTTCATCATGAGAATTTAATTTACCCCTCAAAGCAGGTTCAGTTAACTCGGTTAAAGAATTCTGGGAACTCTCAAGGGTGGACACTAGACCAATTGACTGAATATTTAAAGACTCCTTTTTGTTCACATCACGCTGTCTCCTGAAACATTTTTCTGTAGTATGACCAAGCTTACTACAATAAGTACATTTTACTTTTCTGAAATGGAGAGGTGAAGCTGGTATTTAATTTCTGAGAAACATCATCTTTATTCTCTTTCCTGTTACCTGTACTCTGAGTAGAGGCAACGTACTTACTCTCAGCTTTCCTTTTTTCTTTAGAATATCTCTTGTGAGTGAGAACATATTCATCAACTAAAACTGCAGCATCAGACAAATTATCTATTCTTTTCTCATCAAAATATAGGCTTACATCTTTATTAATACACCTTTTGAAGTCCTCCAGCAAAATCATCTGCTTAAATTTATCAAAATCAGAATTTACATTCTTAGAATTTAACCACTGCTCTAACAGATCTTCTTTGATTTTTGCATACTCAACATGGGATTGGTTATCTTGCTTATAAGTTTTCCTAAATTTTACTCTATAGGCTTCAGGAACAAGCTCATAAGCCTAAGAATCAAGCTCTTAACTACATAATTATCAGATTGATGCTGAGGCAAAGATGCATAAGTTACTTGAGCTTTACCGGTGAGAACACTCTGTAGGAGTACTGGCCAATACTTTTTGGGCCAATTGAAACCTGTAGCTACCCTCTCAAACAAGTAAAAATACTTTGTTAAATCAGATTCATTGAAAGGAGGGACAAGTTTAACATTTTTAGCCACATCAAAATCATCAGAGCTAGATGATCCAGTTCCACCTTGTTTCATGTGATACTCATGGTCTGCCTGAATCCTAGCAATTTCAATTTGTGCCTGTGCCTCCTGAATACGAGCCTGAGACTCAGCCTCCTTAGCACGAGCCTCCTGCAGGGCTAGCTGTAACTTAGCTGTTTCAATCTGCGTTTGCTCATCTGGAGGAGTTACATTAAACGAGTTTTTATTAATCATGTCAACAATTTGATCTTTAGACTGATGAGAGCGAACAGCAATTTCCAATTGTTGAGCAACAAGCTTAAGTTCATTCTTTGTTCTGTTTTCTACATCACACACTGTTTGCGCATTTCATAAAAAATCTTTAGCTTCATCAAGAGTAGTAATAGTAGACATCATGAATAAATCACAGTCACAAAATATCAAGCAAGATCCTTATGATAAAATCCTGAATATCCTGATAAGAGGTCGGAACAGAGAGAGATAATGAACACTTCAAGTGAAAATACTAAAATCACTACTGTCCCGCAAAGTTCCAAGTTCAAAACAAAAGTGTTGGGTGAAATTACAAGTTAAAGTTTAATGCTCAGTTTAACAACTAAACATTCAGGACTCGTAAGAATAATGTAATGGCAAAACAGGTTACATATTTGGTTAACTGCAATAGCCTCTATTAACACGAATTTAGCAAGAACAAATTTATCTAAGTCAGCCCTGATAAATGAGAGAACCGGATAATGCTCAGTGAAAGCAAGATATATTATTACAGATACAAAGTATTATTAATAATGGCTGACATTAAAAACTCCACATGAATCACAAAAAACCTTACCAGGCCTACGAAGTAACGCCTTAGGCCATACAGTACAAGAAAAATGGTAACAACACTTATACTCAAATTCTACAGGAGCTAGATGGCTGGAGACTTCTGGGCACTCACAAAAATAATAATACACTATACAGGGGAGGACAGAGATGCGAACAAAATGAGGAGTAGATCTAAGTGGCAATAATTCAGAGACTGAGCTCATTATATAGGGGCAGGCAGAGCTTGATTCAACTTGCAAGAAGGACGCGCAAATGAGGGGACAGAGGACGAAGAGTTGACACTCCTGCTCTGAACAACAGAAAGAACGACTTACTCTACTATAAGGGGGAGACGGGGGGAGTGAGGTAGAACACGCAAGTCTGGTCACTATGGAAGCCACGAGGCGAATCGTGATCAAACATGCAGCATACTGTACGTTAGAATTATACAAAGGATGATGAAATCATAGGCTATGTAACACTACCAACACTATTGCCCTAGTTCAGCCCATGGACCAGGGGACGATAGAAAATGTCAGAAGGCAGTATCGGAATATTTACCTGGACCAGTGCTTAGTCGTGACAGAGGATGGGATGGAGGAGGAGGGGTATGTGGACTCCGAGGGGAAGAAGACCCTAGACAATTTTAGGAAGTGTAATATCAAGGATGCAATTTTGACTTGGGGAGAGGTTTGGAGGAAAGTGCCAGTGACAACTCTCTGCAATGCATGGTGTAACCTACTGAAAACCTCCAAGATTCCAGTCTAGAAGCCAGATTTCGAGGGGTTTGAGTGACCATAGGCAATCAAAATGTTGGCTGCAGCTGGCCAAGGCTCCATCCATGTAGAAGAGGTGGAAGAGTGGCTAGACGAGGATGGTGGTCCGCCTGGATACCACCTGCGGAGGACGAAGAGCAGAGGTCATGTGGGCCATCCCTCTCTGCTGCCATCGATGCAGCAGACACACTCTTGACCATTGCAGAGGACATTGGTGGCTTTTGGGGGGAGAATTATGAATTCCTCAGACTTACTAGGCTGGGCTTTATGAGGAGAAACCAGTCAGGCAAGTCCAGCAGAAAATATCAGACTTCTTCAAGCCTGTCGTCTCACCTCCAGGAAAAAAGAAACGTATTGTGTCAGAGACCTCGAGTGTGTCTGTTGCGTCGACATCCTCTGTGAGCCTCCCCAGTTTGACTTCTGGCACCAGCACACCTTCCCTAACCCAAGTGACACCAGAGCAACCAGAAATGATTTTTGCAGAATCTGATGAATGAATGAATAAAGTTATGTAAAGTGTTTATATGGTGTATATAGCACTGTTCTGAAGTGTAAATATTGTTCTGAAGTGTTCAGTTTGTATTATTAAGTGTAAAATTAAGTATAGTGCTCTAGTGATACAGTACAAATATTTCTGGTGTGTACAATGTCGTGTGCTTTGGTGTACAGGTGTACTGTGTAGTGCCAGCATCTGACCTCTTCAGAAATTCCCTCCCCCCTTCATCCCTCCTATTCTTGTACTGACTACAGCATCACTTCTTGGCACTTCCTGGCACTCCCTGGCATGGGAAGTGTACTGTAACAGTACTACATTACATTATAGGCATTGTATTTACTGTGTAAGTACAACATCATACAGGATGGTATTTACTGTACATGTACTGTAAAACTACATACACCATTAAATTCTCCATGTGAAACTTCATAGAGCAGGTTGTGGTTGTGCACTTAGGACTGAATGACACCACGGTTAAAGCGACCTTGGGTCGGTAATTCCTTGGTTAATAATGACCTTCGGATATAGCAAACTTTTGGATATTAAGACCCACCCTTCATCCCCTGTCACACATACGTGACTTAAGGGCCGACCGCGGTGAAACTCAAGGTCGTGTCCTAGTTGGCTCCCACGCCTCCCAACTGGCCCCGAATCTGCTCTGCTCATGACTGCCTAACGACCGCATCAGGACTGCCGCACGACTGGTCGTGACGTCCTCAAGAACGCGACATGATCACGAGGCGACCGCGAGGCGACGGAGCTATGAGTCATCAAATTTGAAATTTAATGAATTTTTGTCAGCACGACCGTGATATGACCGCCCACGAACACAAGACGACTGCATGACGCGTTTGGGGAATGCACCCCAACCCCCTCACAACACCCCCACGTCTTCCCACGACTGACCCATGGGGTGCGGTATCACACCTAGACCACCACTGACATCCAGCGAGGGATGAGGCATCACACCTAGACCACAAGTGACACCTGGCGTGGGGCGAGGCATCACACCTGAACCACCAATGAAACCCAGTGTGGGGCAGGCCATCGCACCTAGACCACCAATGACACCCAGCACATCACCATGGACCTCTCCTGTGTCTAGTCAGTTGATGACGGACGTGCATTCATAACGTTTTTTTTTGTCAGCGATAGCATCACAACACGCAGCGACCGTATCACAACGCATCCAATTGAGCTGAGACTGCTTCACAACTGACGTACGACACTCCCGACTGCAATGTAACTGTGACATGACTTTTGCCATATCGTGAGGCCCGACAAGTTGCTCCAGCAGCTTGCGAGTGCCCTAAAGAGTCCAGACTTTGTCGGCGAATCAAGAGACGATCGATGAAAAAATGCGTTACGACCTTAAGTTGCCCTCATTTGGCCCTTGAGTCATTTGTGTGTGACGGGCTTTCCCCTCAGTTGGTTCGTTATATCGAGGGTTTACTGTATATATACTGTGTATATATATATATATATATGTGTGTGTGTGTGTATGTATGTACTCATGTATATACTGTATGTATATATATATATATATATATATATATATATATATATATATATATATTGTTACATAGCCTATGATTTCATCATCCTTTGTGTAATTCTAACGTACCGTATGCTGCATGTTTGATCACGAGCGTGTTCTACCTCACTCCCCCCCTCCTCCCTTATAGTAGAGTAAGTCGTTCTTTCTGTTGTTCAGAGCAGGATTGTCAACTCTTTGTCCCCTATGGCTTCATTTGCGAGTCCTTCTTACAAGTTGTATCAAGCTCTGCCGGCCCCTATATAATGAGCTCAGTCTCTGCATTAATGGCCACTTAGATCTACTCCTCATTTTGCTCACATCTCTGTCCTCCCCTGTACAGTTATTATTATTGTGAGTGTTCAGGAAGTCTCCAGCCATCTAGCAGCTGTGTAATTTGAGTATAAGTGTTATTGCATTTTTTTCCTTGTGCTGTATAGCATGAGGTGTTGATTCGTAGGCCTAGTGAGGTTTTTGTGATTCATGTGTTTTTATGACAGTCATTTTTGATAATATTATGTATCTGTAAAAATATATCTTGCATTCACTGAGTATTATCTGCTTTTCTCATTGTATCAGGGCTGACTTAGATAAATTTGCTCTTGCTAATTTCGTGTTAATAGAGGCTATTTGCAGTGAACCATATATTTAACCTGTTTTTTGCCATTACATTATCCTTATGAGTCCTGAATGTTTTGTTGTTAGTTTGAGCATTAAACTTTAACTTGTAATTTTACCTAACGCTTTTGTTTTGAACCTGGAACTTTACAGGACAGTAGTGATTTTTAGTATTCTCACTTAAAGTGTACATTATCTTTCTCTGTTCCGTAACATAAGTTTGGCGACCTCTTATCAGGATATTCAGGATATTATCATAAGGATATTGCTTGATATTTTGTGACTGTGATTTATTCATGATGTCTACTATTACTACGCTTGATGAAGCCAAAGATTTTTTGTCAAGTGTGCAAACAGTGTGTGATGTAGAAAACAGAACAAAGAATGAACTTATGCTTGTTGCTCAACAATTGGGAATTGCTGTTCGCTCTCATCATTCTAAAGATCAAATTGTTGACATGATTAATGAAAGCTTGTTTAATGTAACTCCTCCAAATGAGCAAACGCAGATTGAATTAGCTAAGTTACAGCTAGCCCTGCAGGAGGCTCGTGCTAAGGAGGCTGAATTTCAGGCACGTGCTAAGGAGGCTGAATCTCAGGCTCGTATTCAGGAGGCACAGGTACAGGCTCAGGCACAAATTGAACTTGCTAGGATGCAGGCAGACCATGAGTATCGCATGAAACAAGGTGGAACTGGATCATCTAGCTCTGATGATTTTGATGTGGCTAAAAATGTTAAACTTGTCCCTCCTTTTAATGAATCAGATTTAACAAAGTATTTTCAGTTGTTTGAGAGGGTAGCTACAGGTTTTAATTGGCCCAAAAAGTATTGGCCAGTACTCCTTCAAACTGTTCTCACCGGTAAAGCTCAAGTAACTTATGCATCTTTGCCTCAGGATCAATGTGATAATTATGATGTAGTTAAGAGCTTGATTCTTAAGCCTATGAACTTGTTCCTGAAGCCTATAGAGTAAAATTTAGGACAACCTATAAGGAAGATAAGCAATCCCATGTTGAGTATGCAAAAATCAAAGAAGATCTGTTAGAGCAGTGGTTAAATTCTAAGAATGTGGATTCTGATTTTGACAAATTTAAGCAGATGATTTTGCTGGAGGACTTCAAAACGTGTATTAATAATGATGTAAGCCTATATCTTGATGAGAAAAGAATAGATAATTTGTCTGATGCTGCAGTTTTAGCTGATGAATATGTTCTCACTCACAAGAGATATTCTAGAGAAAAAAAGGAAAGCTGAGAGTAAGTACGTTGCCTCTACTCAGAGTACAGGTAACAGGAAAGAGAATAAATATGATGTTTCTCAGGAAGTAAATACCAGCTTCACCTCTAGATTTCAGAAAAGTAAATGTACTTATTGTAGTAAGCTTGGTCATACTACGGAGACATGTTTCAGGAGACAGCGTGATGTGAACAAAAAGGAGTCTTTAAATATTCAGTCAATTGGTCTAGTGTCCACCCGTGAGAGTTCCCATAATTCTTTAACTGAGTTAACTGAACCTGCTTTGAGGGGTAAATTAAATTCTCAAGATGAAGCTCCTCTTTTGAGCAGTAACGTGGGTGACACTCTCAAGAGTTCATGTGCTAATTTCCTGTCTGATGGTTTTGTCAGTCCTCTGGACAGTAATGACAGGAAATCAGTGAAAATATATCGTGATACAGGTGCTTGCCAATCCCTTATTCTGACCAGTGTTCTAGGCTCTAATGTTAATTCCTCTGATGAAACTGTAATCTTACAAGGTGTAGGGAATAATTACTTCTCTGTCCCTCTGTTAAGAGTGAATTTAGAGTCTGGTTTTGTTAATGGTTCCGTTATGCTTGCGTTGGTTGTGACACTCCCAATGTCAGGTGTAACTTTCTTACTTGGAAATGATGTTGGTGGAAGTCAAGTGTGTCCAGCTCCTCTGTTGTCTAGTGAACCAGAGACTGCGACCCAGGATTGTGATATCCCTGAGGTGTTCTCTGCATGTGCTGTTACTAGGGCTAAGTTTAAAGTTACCGGCGACTTAGAGGATAGTGATGATGATGATGTTATCCTAGCTGACACTTTTTTTTTCTAATTTGGACCACTCACCAAATGAGGCAGTACCCCGTAGTGTTGATAATTTGTCTCGTCAAGAGTTGGTTGAGTTGCAGGTTGCTGACCCTGAGTTGAAAGGTCTAGCTAAGTCTGCTTGCAGTGAGGAAGAGTCAGCTGGTGCTTCTACTTGTTATTATATAAAGTCAGGAGTACTTATGAGGAAGTGGAGACTCCCAACAGCATCAGCCGACTGTTAATGGAAGGTTGTACATCAAGTTGTCATCCCTCGTGTCTGTAGGCAGGATATCATGAGACTGGCTCATGATTCCAGTTTGGCAGGACACCTTGGAGTGAGGAAGACTTTGGCACGCATTTTGATACACTTCTACTGGCCAGGTATCTTCAGAGATGTTTCCTGGTATTGTAAGTCTTGTCACACCTGTCAAGTTGTGGGGAAGTGTAATCAGACCGAAAAGGTTGCATCTCTAGTTCCCATTCCTCCTTTTCAGGTGCCATTCACCCGTGTGTTGATGGATATTGTGGGCCCTCTTCCTAAGACTACTTCAGGATTTTCTTATGTGTTGACCCTAATTGATATGGCTACTCGTTATACTGAAGCCATTCCACTTAGAAATATCTCAGCAAAGAACATGGTTAAGGAAATGCTAGGGTTCTTCACCAAGTTTGGTCTGCCCAAGGAGGTACAGTCAATCCGGGGAAGTAATTTCATGTCAAATGTTTTCAAGCAGTCTCTGAAAGAGTTGAGCATCACCCAGATCACGTCTTCAGCTTACCATCCCCAGACCCAAGGAGCGTTGGAGAGATATCATCAAACACTCAAATCGATGCTCAGGGAATACTGTTTGGAATATCAGAAAGATTGCGATAAAGGTCTTCCATTCGTTGTATTTGCTGCAAGAGAATCTCCAAATGAATCACTGGGCTTCTCACCCTTTCAACTACTGTTTGGCCATGAAGTAAGAGGACCCCTTAAGCTACTCAGGGAATGCTGGCTGTCGGAGGAAGATGACGTCAACCGCTGAAGTATGTGATGAAGTTCATTGACCGGCTGCCCACTGCCTTACAGCTGCCGAGAGAGAATTTAGGAGCTGCTCAGGAGAAGATGAAGATTTGGTATGATAAGAAGTCCAGGTTACGCCACTTTCAGCCAGGAGATCAGGTTTTGATTCTGCTACCGGTGCATGGGCAACCTCTTCAAGCCAAGTTTAGTGGTCCTTCTTTCGTGGAGAAGAAACTCACTGATGTCAACTATGTCATCGCCACACCAGATCGTAGAAAGAACAAGCAACTTTGTCACATCAACATGCTAAAGTTATTTCACAGGCGGGACTAAAATAACCCAGTCTGCACTGTAGCTGTTCCACCGCACACTGTAGCTGTTCCACCCGAGTCTGCAAGTGAAATTGTCCCATGCAGTATGAGCCTGAGTGATAGTTTGGGGAAGAATCCTGATATCATGAATGATCTCCAGACTAAGCTTTCTCATCTAGCTCCCGAGGAAAGGCAGAAGTTTTCGGCATTACTGCAGGAGTACCCGGAAATGTTCCGTGCCACTCCAGGAAGAACCACTGTGTTGATGCATGATGTCGATGTTGGAGACGCAAAGCCAATTAAACTGCCTCCTTACCGTGTGAACCCAGTGAAAGTTCCTCTCATCCAGAAGGAGCTTGGCTACCTGTTGGACCACAAGATGATTGAGCCCTGTCAGAACGAGTGGAATTCTCCTGTCACTCTAGTCCCTAAGCCAGGTGGGTCGCAGCGGCTTTGGATGGACTACAGACGTGTTAATCAGAAAACCAAAACAGACACTTACCCTCTCCCTCGCGTGGAAGATTGCATAGACAAGATCGGAAAGGCTAGGTACATAAGTAAGTTTGATTTGTTAAAGGGATACTGGCAAGTACCTATGACTGAACGTGCTAGGGAGATCTCATGTTTTGTAACACTAGGAAAGACTTTTGCATGTTCTATAATGCCATATGGTATGAAGAATGCACCAGCCACTTTTCAGAAGCTCAAGAATGTTGTAACAGAGGGTTTGGCAGGGTGTGTTGTTTATACTAATGATGTATTAATCTTCAGTGACAACTGGAAAGATCACCTATGCCATGTCAGTAAATTTCTTCAGCGTTTGGTTCAGGCTAATCTTGTAGTTAATTTATCAGAATGTGAGTTTGGTCAAGCTAAAGTTCAGTACCTTGGGTACGTAACTGGTGATGGAGACGTTGCACCACCAGGAGGTAAGGTTCAGGTTATAAGTGATCTTCCCAGACCTAAAAGTAGGAAAGAGCTACAAAGATTTTTGGGAATGGTAGGTTATTACAGGAGATTTGTTCTTAACTTTTCAATTCTTGTATCACCACTTGCAGACCTACTGAAAAAGGGAGTTAAATTTGTCTGGACCGATAACTGTGAATCCTCTTTCAGCAAACTTAAAGCTATCCTATTAAGTCAGCCAGTGCTCACTACTCCAAATATTGCTAAGCCTTTTAAGATGGCTGTTGATGCAAGTGATACAGGAGCTGGGGCTGTTTTGCTGCAAGAGGATGATCAGGGTATTGAACACCCTGTTTCTTATTACAGTAAGAAGTTCACTCCACCTCAAAAGAACTACTCAGCTATTGAGAAAGAGCTTTTGGCCTTGATTTTGGCTTTACAGCATTTTTCATTTTATTTGTGTTCTGGTTTTGACCCTATAGTTATTTATACCGATCATAACACACTGAAATTCCTTAGTAAGTTTAAAGATAAAAATCAGAGACTGACAAGATGGAGTCTACTTCTTCAGTAGTATTCATTAGACATACAACATGTCAAGGGGAAAGAAAATGTTATTGCAGATTGCTTATCTAGACTTTAGACAGATTGTTTTAGAGTAATAAGAAATTTCCTTTGTAAATTTCTTTTTCTTTGTGGGGAGGTGTTACATAGCCTATGATTTCATCATCCCTTGTATAATTCTAACTTATACAGTTTTGTTCATGATTGCATCATCCTTTGTATGATCCTAATGTACAGTATGCTGCATGTTTGTTCACGATTCGCCACGTGGCTTTCATAGTAACCAGGCTTGAGTGTTCTACCTCACTCCCCCCTTCTCCCCCTTATAGTAGAGTAAGTCGTTCTTTCTGTTGTTCCGAGCAGGATTGTTAACTCTTCGTCCCCTATGCCTTCATTTGTGCGTCCTTCTTACAAATTGAATCAAGCTCTGCCGGCCCCTATATAATGAGCTCAGTCTCTGCATTAGTTGCCACTTAGATCTACTCCTCATTCTGTTCACATCTCTGTCCTCCCCTGTACAGTATATCATTATTTTTGTGAGTGCTCAAGAAGGCTCCATCCATCTAGCTGTTGTATAATTTGAGTATAAGTGTTATTACCATTTTTCTTGTACTGTATAGCCTAAGGCGTTAATTCGTAAGCCTGGTAAAGTTTTTACGATTCATATTCGTTCCATACTGTCAGCCAGTATTAGTAATATTTTGTATCTTTAATAATATTATATCTTGCTTTAACTCAGCATTATCCGGTTTTCTCATTTTATCAGGGCTGACTTAGATAAATTTGCTCTTGCTAAATTCGTGTTAATAGAGGCTATTGCAGTTAACCATATATGTAACCTGTTTTGCCATTACATTATCCTTATGAGTCCTGAATGTTTAGTTGTTAGTTTGAGCATTAAACTTTAACTTGTAATTATACCTAAGTCATTTGTTTTGAACCTGGAACTTTGCGGGACAGTAGTGATTTTAGTATTCTCAATTGAAGTGTTCATTATCTCTCTCTGTTCCGTAACATTAATTTGGCGACCTCTTATCAAGATATTCAGGATATTATCATAAGGATATTGCTTGATATTTTGTGACTGTGATTTATTCATGATGTCTACTATTACTACTCTTGATGAAGCCAAAGATTTTTTGTCAAATGTGCAAACAGTGTGTGATGTAGAAAACAGAACAAAGAATGAACTTAAGCTTGTTGCTCAACAATTGGGAATTGCTGTTCACTCTCATCATTCTAAAGATCAATTTGTTGGCATGATTAATAAAAGCTTGTTTAATGTAACTCCTCCAGATGAGCAAACGCAGATTGAAATAGCTAAGTTTCAGCAAGCCCTGCAGGAGGTTCGTGCTAAGGAGGCTGAGTTTCAGGCATGTGCTAAGGAGGCTGAGTTTCAGACACGTGCTAAGGAGGCTGCGTCTCAGGCTTGTATTCAGGAGGCACAGGCGCAGGCTCAGGTACAAATTGAACTTGCTAGGATTCAGGCAGACCATGAGTATCGCATGAAACAAGGTGGAACTGGATCATCTAGCTCTGATGATTTTGATGTGCCTACAAATGTTAAACTTGTCCCTCCTTTCAATGAATCTGATATAATAAAATATTTTCAGTTGTTTGAGAGGGTAGCTACAGGTTTGAATTGGCCCAAAAAGTATTGGTCAGTACTCCTTCAGAGTGTTCTCACCGGTAAAGCTCAAGTAACTTATGCATCTTCGTCTCAGGATCAATCTGATAATTATGATGTAGTTAAGAGCTTGATTCTTAAGGTTTATGAGCTTGTTCCTGAAGCCTATAGAGTAAAATTTAGGACAACTTATAAGCAAGATAAGCAATCCCGTGTTGAGTATGTAAAAATCAAAGAAGATCTGTTAGAGCAGTGGTTAAATTCTAAGAATGTAAATTCTGATTTTGATAAATTTAAGCAGATGATTTTGCTGGAGGACTTCAAAAGGTGTATTAATAAAGATGTAAGCCTATATCTTGATGAGAAAAGAATAGATAATTTGTCTGATGCTGCAGTTTTAGCTGATGAATATGTTCTCACTCACAAGAGATATTCTAAAGAAAAAAGGAAAGCTGAGAGTAAGTACGTTGCCTCTGCTCGGAGTACAGGTAACAGGAAAGAGAATAAAGATGATGTTTCTCAGGAAGTAAATACCAGCTCCACCTCTAGATTTCAGAAAAGTAAATGTACTTATTGTGGTAAGCTTGGTCATACTACGGAGAAATGTTTCAGGAGACAGTGTGATGTGAACAAAAAGGAGTCTTTAAATATTCAGTCAATTGGTCTAGTGTCCACCCTTGAGAGTTCCCAGAATTTTTTACCCGAGTTAACCGAACCTGCTTTGAGGGGTAAATTAAATTCTCATGATGAAGCTCCTCTTTTGAGCAGTAACGTGGGTGACACTCTCAAGAGTTCATGTGCTAATTTCCTGTCTGATGGTTTTGTCAGTCCTGTGGACAGTAATGACAGGAAATCAGTGAAAATATATCGTGATACAGGTGCTTGCCAATCCCTTATCCTGACCAGTGTTCTAGGCTCTAATGTTAATTCCTCTGATGAAACTGTAATCTTACAAGGTGTAGGGAATAATTACTTCTCTGTTCCTCTGTTAAGAGTGAATTTAGAGTCTGGTTTTGTTAATGGTTCCGTTATGGTTGGGTTGGTTGTGACACTCCCAATGTCAGGTGTAACTTTCTTACTTGGAAATGATGTTGGTGGAAGTCAAGTGTGTCCAGCTCCTTTGTTGTCTAGTGAACCAGTGACTGCGACCCAGGATTGTGATATCCCTGAGGTGTTCTCTGCATGTGCTGTCACTAGGGTTAAGTCTAAAGTTACTGGCGACTTAGAGGATAATGATGATGATGATGTTATCCTAGCTGACACTTTTTTTTCTAATTTGGACCACTCACCAGATGAGGCAGTACCCCGTAGTGTTGATAATTTGTCTCGTCAAGAGTTGGTTGAGTTGCAGGTTGCTGACCCTGAGTTGAAAGGTCTAGCTAAGTCTGCTTGCAGTGAGGAAGAGTCAGCTGGTGCTTCTACTTGTTATTATATAAAGTCAGGAGTACTTATGAGGAAGTGGAGACTCCCAACGCATCAGTCGACTGTGAATGGAAGGTTGTACATCAAGTTGTCATCCCTCGTGTCTGTAGGCAGGATATCATTAGACTGGCTCATGATTCCAGTTTGGCAGGACACCTTGGAGTCAGGAAGACTGGCATGCATTTTGATACACTTCTACTGGCCAGATATCTTCAGAGATGTTTCCTGGTATTGTAAGTCTTGTCACACCTGTCAAGTTGTGGGGAAGTGTAATCAGACCGAAAAGGTTGCACCTCTAGTTCCCATTCCTCCTTTTCAGGCGCCATTCACCCGTGTGTTGGTGGATATTGTGGGCCCTCTTCCTAAGACTTCTTCAGGATTTTCTTATGTGTTGACCCTGATTGATATGGCTACTCGTTATCCTGAAGCCATTCCACTTAGAAATATCTTGGCAAAGAACGTGGTTAAGGAAATGCTAGGGTTCTTCACCAAGTTTGGTCTGCCCAAGGAAGTACAGTTAATCCGGGGAAGTAATTTCATGTCAAATGTTTTCAAGCAGTCTCTGAAAGAGTTGAGCATCACCCAGATCACGTCTTCAGCTTACCATCCCCAGACCCAAGGAGCGTTGGAGAGATATCATCAAACACTCAAATCGATGCTCAGGGAATACTGTTTGGAATATCAGAAAGATTGGGATAAAGGTCTTCCATTCGTTGTATTTGCCGCAAGAGAATCTCCAAATGAATCACTGGGCTTCTCACCCTTTGAACTACTGTTTGGCCATGAAGTAAGAGGACCCCTTAAGCTACTCAAGAAATGCTGGCTGTCGGAGGAAGATGACGTCAACCTGCTGGAGTATGTGATGAAGTTCAAAGAACAGCTGTCCACTGCTTTACAGCTGGCGAGAGAGAATTTAGGAGCTGCTCAGGAGAAGATGAAGACTTGGTATGATAAGAAGTCCAGGTTACGCCACTTTCAGCCAGGAGATCAGGTTTTGATTCTGCTACCGGTGCATGGGCAACCTCTTCAAGCCAAGTTTAGTGGTCCTTCTTTCGTGGAGAAGAAACTCACTGATGTCAACTATGTCATCGCCACACCAGATCGTAGAAAGAACAAGCAACTTTGTCACATCAACATGCTAAAAATATATCACAGGCGGGACTAAAATAACCCAGTCTGCACTGTAGCTGTTCCACCCGAGTCTGCAAGTGAAGCTCTCCCATGCAGTATGAGCCTGAGTGATAGTTTGACGAAGAATCCTGATATCATGAATGATCTCCAGACTAAGCTTTCTCATCTAGCTCCCGAGGAAAGGGAGGAGTTTTCGGATTACTGCAGGAGTACCCGGAAGTGTTCTGTGCCACTCCAGGAAGAACCACTGTGTTGATGCATGATGTCGATGTTGGAGACGCAAAGCCAATTAAACTGCCTCCTTACTGTGTGAACCCAGTGAAAGTTCCTTTCATCCAGAAGGAGCTTGGCTACCTGTTGGACCACAAGATGATTGAGTCCTGTCAGAGCGAGTGGAGTTCTCCTGTCACTCTAGTACCTAAGCCAGGTGGGTCACAGCGGCTTTGCATCGACTACAGAACTGTTAATCAGATAACCAAAACAGACACTTACCCTCTCCCTCGCGTGGAAGATTGCATAGACAAGATCGGAAAGGCTAGGTACATAAGTAAGTTTGATTTGTTAAAGGGATACTGGCAAGTACCTATGACTGAACGTGCTAGGGAGATCTCATGTTTTGTAACACTAGGAAAGACTTTTGCATGTTCTGTAATGCCATATGGTATGAAGAATGCACCAGCCACTTTTCAGAAGCTCATGAATGTTGTAACAGAGGGTTTGACAGGGTGTGTTGTTTATATTGATGATGTATTAATCTTCAGTGACAACTGGAAAGATCACCTATGCCATGTCAGTAAATTTCTTGAGCATTTCCTTCAGGCTAATCTTGTAGCTAATTTATCAGAATGTGAGTTTGGTGAAGCTCAAGTTCAGTACCTTGGGTACGTAATTGGTGATGGACACGTTGCACCACCAGGAGCTATGGTTTGGGTTATAAGTGATCTTCCCAGACCTAAAAGTAGGAAAGAGCTACAAAGATTTTTGGGAATGGTAGGTTATTACAGGAGATTTGTTCTTAACTTTTCAATTCTTGTATCACCACTTACAGACCTACTGAAAAAGGGAGTTAAATTTGTCTGGACCGATAACTGTGAATCATCTTTCAGCAAACTTAAAGCTATCCTATTAAGTCAGCCAGTGCTCACTACTCCAAATATTGCTAAGCCTTTTAAGATGGCTGTTGATGCAAGTGATACAGGAGCTGGGGCTGTTTTGCTGCAAGAGGATGATCAGGGTATTGAACACCCTGTTTCTTATTACAGTAAGAAGTTCACTCCACCTCAAAAGAACTACTCAACTATTGAGAAAGAGCTTTTGGCCTTGATTTTGGGTTTACAGCATTTTTCATTTTATTTGTGTTCTGGTTTTGACCCCATAGTCATTTATACCGATCATAACCCACTGAAATTCCTTAGTAAGTTTAAAGATAAAAATCAGAGATTGACAAGATGGAGTCTACTTCTTCAGGAGTATTCATTAGACATACAACATGTCAAGGGGAAAGAAAATGTTATTGCAGATTGCTTATCTAGACTTTAGACAGATTGTTTTAGAGTAATAAGAAATTTCCTTTGTAAATTTCTTTTTCTTTGTGGGGAGGTGTTACATAGCCTATGATTTCATCATCCCTTGTATAATTCTAACTTATGATACAGATTTGTTCATGATTGCATCTTCCTTTGTATGATCCTAATGTATAGTATGCTCCATGTTTGTTCACGATTCGCCACGTGGCTTCCATAGTAACCAGGCTTGCGTGTGCTACCTCACTCCCCCCTTCTCCCCCTTATGGTAGAGTAAGTCTTTCTTTCTGTTGTTCAGAGCAGGATTGTCAACTGTTCGTCCCCTATGCCTTCATTTTTGCGTCCTTCTTACAAATTGAATCAAGCTCTGCCGGCCCCTATATAATGAGCTCAGTCTCTGCATTAGTTGCCACTTAGATCTACTCCTCATTCTGTTCACATCTCTGTCCTCCCCTGTACAGTATATTATTATTTTTGTGAGTGCTCAGGAAGTCTCCAGCCATCTAGCTGTTGTATAATTTGAGTATAAGTGTTATTACCATTTTTCTTGTACTGTATAGCCTAAGGCGTTAATTCGTAAGCCTGGTAAAGTTTTTACGATTCATATTGGTTCCATACTGTCAGCCAGTATTAGTAATATTTTGTATCTGTAATAATATTATATCTTGCTTTAACTCAGCATTATCCGGTTTTCTCATTTTATCAGGGCTGACTTAGATAAATTTGCTCTTGCTAAATTCGTGTTAATAGAGGCTATTGCAGTTAACCATATATGTAACCTGTTTTGCCATTACATTATCCTTATGAGTCCTGAATATTTAGTTGTTAGTTTGAGCATTAAACTTTAACTTGTAATTATACCTAAGTCATTTGTTTTGAACCTGGAACTTTGCGGGACAGTAGTGATTTTAGTATTCTCACTTGAAGTGTTCATTATCTCTCTCTGTTCCGTAACATTAATTTGGCGACCTCTTATCAGGATATTCAGGATATTATCATAAGGATATTGCTTGATATTTTGTGACTGTGATTTATTCATGATGTCTACTATTACTACTCTTGATCAAGCCAAAGATTTTTTGTCAAATGTGCAAACAGTGTGTGATGTAGAAAACAGAACAAAGAATGAACTTAAGCTTGTTGCTCAACAATTGGGAATTGCTGTTCACTCTCATCATTCTAAAGATCAAATTGTTGGCATGATTAATAAAAGCTTGTTTAATGTAACTCCTCCAGATGAGCAAACGCAGATTGAAATAGCTAAGTTTCAGCTAGCCCTGCAGGAGCCTCGTGCTAAGGAGGCTGAGTTTCAGGCACGTGCTAAGGAGGCTGAGTTTCAGACACGTGCTAAGGAGGCTGCGTCTCAGGCTTGTATTCAGGAGGCACAGGCACAGGCTCAGGTACAAATTGAACTTGCTAGGATTCAGGCAGACCATGAGTATCGCATGAAACAAGGTGGAACTGGATCATCTAGCTCTGATGATTTTGATGTGCCTACAAATGTTAAACTTGTCCCTCCTATCAATGAATCTGATATAATAAAATATTTTCAGTTGTTTGAGAGGGTAGCTACAGGTTTGAATTGGCCCAAAAAGTATTGGTCAGTACTCCTTCAGAGTGTTCTCACCGGTAAAGCTCAAGTAACTTATGCATCTTCGTCTCAGGATCAATCTGATAATTATGATGTAGTTAAGAGCTTGATTCTTAAGGTTTATGAGCTTGTTCCTGAAGCCTATAGAGTAAAATTTAGGACAACTTATAAGCAAGATAAGCAATCCCATGTTGAGTATGCAAAAATCAAAGAAGATCTGTTAGAGCAGTGGTTAAATTCTAAGAATGTAAATTCTGATTTTGATAAATTTAAGCAGATGATTTTGCTGGAGGACTTCAAAAGGTGTATTAATAAAGATGTAAGCCTATATCTTGATGAGAAAAGAATAGATAATTTGTCTGATGCTGCAGTTTTAGCTGATGAATATGTTCTCACTCACAAGAGATATTCTAAAGAAAAAAGGAAAGCTGAGAGTAAGTACGTTGCCTCTGCTCGGAGTACAGGTAACAGGAAAGAGAATAAAGATGATTTTTCTCAGGAAGTAAATACCAGCTCCATCTCTAGATTTCAGAAAAGTAAATGTACTTATTGTGGTCAGCTTGGTCATACCACGGAGAAATGTTTCAGGAGACAGTGTGATGTGAACAAAAAGGAGTCTTTAAATATTCAGTCAATTGGTCTAGTGTCCACCCTTGAGAGTTCCCAGAATTTTTTACCCGAGTTAACCGAACCTGCTTTGAGGGGTAAATTAAATTCTCATGATGAAGCTCCTCTTTTCAGCAGTAACGTGGGTGACACTCTCAAGAGTTCATGTGCTAATTTCCTGTCTGATGGTTTTGTCAGTCCTCTGGACAATAATGACAGGAAATCAGTGAAAATATATCGTGATACAGGTCTTGCTAATCCCTTATGCTGACCAGTGTTCTAGGCTCTAATGTTAATTCCTCTGATGAAACTGTAATCTTACAAGGTGTAGGGAATAATTACTTCTCTGTTCCTCTGTTAAGAATGAATATAGAGTCTGGTATTGTTAATGGTTCCGTTATGGTTGGGTTGATTGTGACACTCCCAATGTCAGGTGTAACTTTCTTACTTGGAAATGATGTTGGTGGAAGTCAAGTGTGTCCAGCTCCTCAGTTGTCTAGTGAACCAGTGACTGCGAGCCAGGATTGTGATATCCCTGAGGTGTTCTCTGCATGTGCTGTCACGAGGGCTAAGTCTAAAGTTACTGGCGACTTAGAGGATAGTGATGATGATGATGTTATCCTAGCTGACACTTTTTTTGCTAATTTGGACCACTCACCAGATGAGGCAGTACCCCGTAGTGTTGATAATTTGTCTCGTCAAGAGTTTTTTGAGTTGCAGGTTGCTGACCCTGAGTTGAAAGGTCTAGCTAACTCTGCTTGCAGTGAGGAAGAGTCAGCTGGTGCTTCTACTTATTATTATATAAAGTCAGGAGTACTTATGAGGAAGTGGAGACCCCCAACAGCATCAACCGACTGTGAATGGGAGGTTGTACATGAAGTTGTCATCCCTCGTGTCTGTAGGCAGGATATCATTAGACTGGCTCATGATTCCAGTTTGGCAGGACACCTTGGAGTGAGGAAGACTGTGGCACGCATTTTGAAACACTTCTACTGGCCAGGTATCTGCAGAGATGTTTCCTGGTATTATAAGTCTTGTCACAACTGTCAAGTTCTGGGGAAGTGTAATCAGACCGAAAAGGTTGCACCTCTAGTTCCCATTCCTCCTTTTCAGGCGCCATTCACCCGTGTGTTGGTGGATATTGTGGGCCCTCTTCCTAAGACTTCTTCAGGATTTTCTTATGTGTTGACCCTGATTAATATGGCTATTCGTAATCCTGAAGCCATTCCACTTAGAAATATCTCGGCAAAGAACGTGGTTAAGGAAATGCTAGGGTTCTTTAGCAAGTTTGGTCTGCCCAAGAAGGTACAGTCAAACCGGGGAAGTAATTTAATGTCACATGTTTTCAAGTAGTCTCTGAAAGAGTTGAGCATCACCCAGATCACGTCTTCAGATTACCATCCCCAGACCCAAGGAGCGTTGGAGAGATATCATCAAACACTCAAATCGATGCTCAGGAAATACTGTTTGGAATATCAGAAAGATTGGGATAAAGGTCTTCCATTCGTTGTATTTGCCGCAAGAGAATCTCCAAATGAATCACTGGGCTTCTCACCCTTTGAACTACTGTTTGGCCATGAAGTAAGAGGACCCCTTAAGCTACTCAAGAAATGCTGGCTGTCGGAGGAAGATGACGTCAACCTGCTGGAGTATGTGATGAAGTTCAAAGAACAGCTGTCCACTGCTTTACAGCTGACGAGAGAGAATTTAGGAGCTGCTCAGGAGAAGATGAAGACTTGGTATGATAAGAAGTCCAGGTTACGCCACTTTCAGCCAGGAGATCAGGTTTTGATTCTGCTACCGGTGCATGGGCAACCTCTTCAAGCCAAGTTTAGTGGTCCTTCTTTCGTGGAGAAGAAACTCACTGATGTCAACTATGTCATCGCCACACCAGATCGTAGAAAGAACAAGCAACTTTGTCACATCAACATGCTAAAGTTATATCACAGGCGGGACTAAAATAACCCAGTCTGCACTGTAGCTGTTCCACACGAGTCTCCAAGTGAAGCTCTCCCATGCAGTATGAGCCTGAGTGATAGTTTGGGGAAGAATCCTGATATCATGAATGATCTCCAGACTAAGCTTTCTCATCTAGCTCCCGAGGAAAGGCAGGAGTTTTCGGCATTACTGCAGGAGTACCCGGAAGTGTTCCGTGCCACTCCAGGAAGAACCACTGTGTTGATGCATGATGTCGATGTTGGAGACGCAAAGCCAATTAAACTGCCTCCTTACCGTGTGAACCCAGTGAAAGTTCCTCTCATCCAGAAGGAGCTTGGCTACCTGTTGGACCACAAGATGATTGAGCAATGTCAGAGCGAGTGGAGTTCTCCTGTCACTCTAGTCCCTAAGCCAGGTGGGTCACAGCGGCTTTGCATCGACTACAGACGTGTTAATCAGATAACCAAAAAGACACTTACCCTCTCCCTCGCATGGAAGATTACATAGACAAGATCGGAAAGGCTAGTTACATAAGTAAGTTTGATTTGTTAAAGGGATACTGGCAAGTACCTATGACTGAATGTGCTAGGGAGATCTCATGTTTTGTAACACTAGGAAAGACTTTTGCATGTTCTGTAATGCCATATAGTATGAAGAATGCACCAGCTACTTTTCAGAAGCTCATGAATGTTGTAACAGAGGGTTTGACAGGGTGTGTTGTTTATATTGATGATGTATTAATCTTCAGTGACAACTGGAAAGATCACCTATGCCATGTCAGTAAATTTCTTGAGCGATTGGTTCAGGCTAATCTTGTAGCTAATTTATTAAAGTGTGAGTTTGGTCAAGCTAAAGTTCAGTATCTTGGGTACGTAATTGGTGATGGACACGTTGCACCACCAGGAGCTAAGGTTCAGGATATAAGTGATCTTTCCAGACCTAAAAGTAGGAAAGAGCTACAAAGATTTTTGGGAATGGTAGGTTATTACAGGAGATTTGTTCTTAACTTTTCATTTCTTGTATCACCACTTACAGACCTACTGAAAAAGGGAGTTAAATTTGTCTGGACCGATAACTGTGAATCCTCTTTCAGCAAACTTAAAGCTATCCTATTAAGTCAGCCAGTGCTCACTACTCCAAATATTGCTAAGCCTTTTAAGATGGCTGTTGATGCAAGTGATACAGGAGCTGGGGCTGTTTTGCTGCAAGAGGATGATCAGGGTATTGAACACCCTGTTTCTTATTACAGTAAGAAGTTCACTCCACCTCAAAAGAACTACTCAACTATTGAGAAAGAGCTTTTGGCCTTGATTTTGGGTTTACAGCATTTTTCATTTTATTTGTGTTCCGGTTTTGACCCCATAGTCATTTATACCGATCATAACCCACTGAAATTCCTTAATAACTTTAAAGATAAAAATCAGAGATTGACAAGATGGAGTCTACTTCTTCAGTATTCATTAGACATACAACATGTCAAGGGGAAAGAAAATGTTATTGCAGATTGCTTATCTAGACTTTAGACAGATTGTTTTAGAGTAATAAGAAATTTCCTTTGTAAATTTCTTTTTCTTTGTGGGGAGGTGTTACATAGCCTATGATTTCATCATCCCTTGTATAATTCTAACTTATACAGTTTTGTTCATGATTGCATCATCCTTTGTATGATCCTAATGTACAGTATGCTGCATATTTGTTCACGATTCGCCACGTGGCTTCCATAGTAACCAGGCTTGCGTGTTCTACCTCACTCCCCCCTTCTCCCCCTTATAGTAGAGTAAGTCGTTCTTTCTGTTGTTCCGAGCAGGATTGTCAACTCTTCGTCCCCTATGCCTTCATTTTTGCGTCCTTCTTACAAATTGAATCAAGCTCTGCCGGCCCCTATATAATGAGCTCAGTCTCTGCATTAGTTGCCACTTAGATCTACTCCTCATTCTGTTCACATCTCTGTCCTCCCCTGTACAGTATATTATTATTTTTGTGAGTGCTCAGGAAGTCTCCAGCCATCTAGCTGTTGTATAATTTGAGTATAAGTGTTATTACCATTTTTCTTGTACTGTATAGCCTAAGGCGTTAATTCGTAAGCCTGGTAAAGTTTTTACGATTCATATTGGTTCCATACTGTCAGCCAGTATTAGTAATATTTTGTATCTGTAATAATATTATATCTTGCTTTAACTCAGCATTGTCCGGTTTTCTCATTTTATCAGGGCTGACTTAGATAAATTTGCTCTTGCTAAATTCTTGTTAATAGAGGCTATTGCAGTTAACCATATATGTAACCCGTTTTGTCATTACATTATCCTTATGAGTCCTGAATATTTAGTTGTTAGTTTGAGTATTAAACTTTAACTTGTAATTTTACCTAAGTCATTTGTTTTGATCCTGGAACTTTGCGGGACAGTAGTGATTTTAGTATTCTCACTTGAAGTGTTCATTATCTCTCTCTGTTCCGTAACATTAATTTGGCGACCTCTTATCAGGATATTCAGGATATTATCATAACGATATTGCTTGATATTTTGTGACTGATTTATTCATGATGTCTACTATTACTACTCTTGATCAAGCCAAAGATTTTTTGTCCAATGTACAAACAGTGTGTGATGTAGAAAACAGAACAAAGAATGAACTTAAGCTTGTTGCTCAACAATTGGGAATTGCTGTTCACTCTCATCATTCTAAAGATCAAATTGTTGGCATGATTAATAAAAGCTTGTTTAATGCTTTTCTTTCCTTTACAGGTGGCTTTACATTGAGTGACAAGCCAAATGGTTTCCTGTAAGCCAAGAAACCATTTACAACGCTGGGTGGTAACCATATAACCAAACCATACGTGCACCCTATGTGTGAACAAGTGGGTTGGTGGAGGGTTAGTGCCCCTCCCCTTAAAACAAATAACTCAAGGTCAAATGGCCACCCCTTAAGGGAATATGGTGTCTGGCAATAGATAGATGGATAGATTGTTGAATGTAACTCCTCCACATGAGCAAACGCAGATTGAAATAGCTAAGTTTCAGCTAGCTCTGCAGGAGCCTCGTGCTAAGGAGGCTGAGTTTCAGGCACGTGCTAAGGAGGCTGAGTTTCAGACACGTGCTAAGGAGGCTGCGTCTCAGGCTTGTATTCAGGAGGCACAGGCACAGGCTCAGGTACAAATTGAACTTGCTAGGATTCAAGCAGACCATGAGTATCGCATGAAACAAGGTGGAACTGGATCATCTAGCTCTGATGATTTTGATGTGGCTAAAAATGTTAAACTTGTACCTCCTTTTAATGAATCTGATATAATAAAATATTTTCAGTTGTTTGAGAGGGTAATTACAGGTTTGAATTGGCCGAAAAAGTATTGGTCAGTACTCCTTCAGAGTGTTCTCACCGGTAAAGCTCAAGTAACTTATGCATCTTCGTCTCAGGATCAATCTGATAATTATGATGTAGTTAAGAGCTTGATTCTTAAGGTTTATGAGCTTGTTCCTGAAGCCTATAGAGTAAAATTGAGGACAACTTATAAGCAAGATAAGCAATCCCATGTTGAGTATGCAAAAATCAAAGAAGATCTGTTAGAGCAGTGGTTAAATTCTAAGAATGTAAATTCTGATTTTGATAAATTTAAGCAGATGATTTTGCTGGAGGACTTCAAAAGGTGTATTTATAAAGATGTAAGCCTATATCATGATGAGAAAAGAATAGATAATTTGTCTGATGCTGCAGTTTTAGCTGATGAATATGTTCTCACTCACAAGAGATATTCTAAAGAAAAAAGGAAAGCTGAGAGTAAGTACGTTGCCTCTGCTCGGAGTACAGGTAACAGGAAAGAGAATAAAAATGATGTTTCTCAGGAAGTAAATACCAGCTCCACCTCTAGATTTCAGAAAAGTAAATGTACTTATTGTGGTAAGCTTGGTCATACTACGGAGAAATGTTTCAGGAGACAGTGTGATGTGAACAAAAAGGAGTCTTTAAATATTCAGTCAATTGGTCTAGTGTCCACCCTTGAGAGTTCCCAGAATTTTTTACCCGAGTTAACCGAACCTGCTTTCAGGGGTAAATTAAATTCTCATGATGAAGCTCCTCTTTTGAGCAGTAACGTGGGTGACACTCTCAAGAGTTCATGTGCTAATTTCCTGTCTGATTGTTTTGTCAGTCCTCTGGACAGTAATGACAGGAAATCAGTGAAAATATATCGTGATACAGGTGCTTGCCAATCCCTTATGCTGACCAGTGTTCTAGGCTCTAATGTTAATTCCTCTGATGAAACTGTAATCTTACAAGGTGTAGGGAATAATTACTTCTCTGTCCCTCTGTTAAGAGTGAATTTAGAGTCTGGTTTTGTTAATGGTTCCGTTATGGTTGGGTTGGTTGTGACACTCCCAATGTCAGGTGTAACTTTCTTACTTGGAAATGATGTTGGTGGAAGTCAAGTGTGTCCAGCTCCTCTGTTGTCTAGTGAACCAGTGACTGCGACCCAGGATTGTGATATCCCTGAGGTGTTCTCTGCATGTGCTGTCACTAGGGCTAAGTTTAAAGTTACTGGCGACTTAGAGGATAGTGATGATGATGATGTTATCCTAGCTGACACTTTTTTTGCTAATTTGGACCACTCACCAGATGAGGCAGTACCCCGTAGTGTTGATAATTTGTCTCGTCAAGAGTTGGTTGAGTTGCAGGTTGCTGACCCTGAGTTGAAAGGTCTAGCTAAGTCTGCTTGCAGTGAGGAAGAGTCAGCTGGTGCTTCTACTTGTTATTATATAAAGTCAGGAGTACTTATGAGGAAGTGGAGACTCCCAACAGCATCAGCCGACTGTGAATGGGAGGTTGTACATCAAGTTGTCATCCCTCGTGTTTGTAGGCAGGATATCATTTGACTGGCTCATGATTCCAGTTTGACAGGACACCTTGGAGTGAGGAAGACTGTGGCACGCATTTTGATACACTTCTACTGGCCAGGTATCTTCAGAGATGTTTCCTGGTATTGTAAGTCTTGTCACACCTGTCAAGTGTTGGGAAAGTGTAATCAGACCGAAAAGGTTGCACCTCTAGTTCTCATTCCTCCTTTTGAGGTGCCATTCACCCGTGTGTTGATGGATATTGTGGGCCCTCTTCCTAAGACTACTTCAGGATTTTTTTATGTGTTGACCCTAATTGATATAGCTACTCGTTATCCTGAAGCCATTCCACTTAGAAATATCTCGGCAAAGAACGTGGTTAAGGAAATGCTAGGGTTCTTCACCAAGTTTGGTCTGCCCAAGGAGGTACAGTCAATCCGGGGAAGTAATTTCATGTCAAATGTTTTCAAGCAGTCTCTGAAAGAGTTGAGCATCACCCAGATCACGTCTTCAGCTTACCATCCCCAGACCCAAGGAGCGTTGGAGAGATATCATCAAACACTCAAATCGATGCTCAGGGAATACTGTTTGGAATATCAGAAAGATTGGGATAAAGGTCTTCCATTCGTTGTATTTGCCGCAAGAGAATCTCCAAATGAATCACTGGGCTTCTCACCCTTTGAACTACTGTTTGGCCATGAAGTAAGAGGACCCCTTAAGCTACTCAGGGAATGCTGGCTGTCGGAGGAAGATGACATCAACCTGCTGGAGTATGTGATGAAGTTCACAGACCGGCTGCCCACTGCCTTACAGCTGGCGAGAGAGAATTTAGGAGCTGCTCAGGAGAAGATGAAGACTTGGTATGATAAGAAGTCCAGGTTACGCCACTTTCAGCCAGGAGATCAGGTTTTGATTCTACTACCGGTGAATGGGCAACCTCTTCAAGCCAAGTTTAGTGGTCCTTCTTTCGTGGAGAAGAAACTCACTGATGTCAACTATGTCATCGCCACACCAGATCGTAGAAAGAACAAGCAATTTTGTCACATCAACATGCTAAAGTTATATCACAGGCGGGACGAAAATAACCCAGTCTGCACTGTAGCTGTTCCACCGCACACTGTAGCTGTTCCACCCGAGTCGGCAAGTGAAGTTCTCCCATGCAGTATGAGCCTGAGTGATAGTTTGGGGAAGAATCCTGATATCATGAATGATCTCCAGACTAAGCTTTCTCATCTAGCTCCCGAGGAAAGGCAGGAGTTTTCGGCATTACTGCAGGAGTACCCGGAAGTGTTCCGTGCCACTCCAGGAAGAACCACTGTGTTGATGCATGATGTCGATGTTGGAGACGCAAAGCCAATTAAACTGCCTCCTTACCGTGTGAACCCAGTGAAAGTTCCTCTCATCCAGAAGGAGCTTGGCTACCTGTTGGACCACAAGATGATTGAGCAATGTCAGAGCGAGTGGAGTTCTCCTGTCACTCTAGTCCCTAAGCCAGGTGGGTCACAGCGGCTTTGCATCGACTACAGACGTGTTAATCAGATAACCAAAAAGACACTTACCCTCTCCCTCGCATGGAAGATTGCATAGACAAGATCGGAAAGGCTAGTTACATAAGTAAGTTTGATTTGTTAAAGGGATACTGGCAAGTACCTATGACTGAATGTGCTAGGGAGATCTCATGTTTTGTAACACTAGGAAAGACTTTTGCATGTTCTGTAATGCCATATAGTATGAAGAATGCACCAGCTACTTTTCAGAAGCTCATGAATGTTGTAACAGAGGGTTTGACAGGGTGTGTTGTTTATATTGATGATGTATTAATCTTCAGTGACAACTGGAAAGATCACCTATGCCATGTCAGTAAATTTCTTGAGCGTTTGGTTCAGGCTAATCTTGTAGCTAATTTATCAGAATGTGAGTTTGGTGAAACTAAAGTTCAGTATCTTGGGTACGTAATTGGTGATGGACACGTTGCACCACCAGGAGCTAAGGTTCAGGATATAAGTGATCTTCCCAGACCTAAAAGTAGGAAAGAGCTACAAAGATTTTTGGGAATGGTAGGTTATTACAGGAGATTTGTTCTTAACTTTTCAATTCTTGTATCACCACTTACAGACCTACTGAAAAAGGGAGTTAAATTTGTCTGGACCGATAACTGTGAATCCTCTTTCAGCAAACTTAAAGCTATCCTATTAAGTCAGCCAGTGCTCACTACTCCAAATATTGCTAAGCCTTTTAAGATGGCTGTTGATGCAAGTGATACAGGAGCTGGGGCTGTTTTGCTGCAAGAGGATGATCAGGGTATTGAACACCCTGTTTCTTATTACAGTAAGAAGTTCACTCCACCTCAAAAGAACTACTCAACTATTGAGAAAGAGCTTTTGGCCTTGATTTTGGGTTTACAGCATTTTTCATTTTATTTGTGTTCTGGTTTTGACCCCATAGTCATTTATACCGATCATAACCCACTGAAATTCCTTAGTAAGTTTAAAGATAAAAATCAGAGATTGACAAGATGGAGTCTACTTCTTCAGGAGTATTCATTAGACATACAACATGTCAAGGGGAAAGAAAATGTTATTGCAGATTGCTTATCTAGACTTTAGACAGATTGTTTTAGAGTAATAAGAAATTTCCTTTGTAAATTTCTTTTTCTTTGTGGGGAGGTGTTACATAGCCTATGATTTCATCATCCCTTGTATAATTCTAACTTATACAGTTTTGTTCATGATTGCATCATCCTTTGTATGATCCTAATGTACAGTATGCTGCATGTTTGTTCACGATTCGCCACGTGGCTTCCATAGTGACCAGGCTTGCGTGTTCTACCTCACTCCCCCCTTCTCCCCCTTATAGTAGAGTAAGTCGTTGTTTCTGTTGTTCCGAGCAGGATTGTCAACTCTTCGTCCCCTATGCCTTCATTTGTGCGTCCTTTTTACAAATTGAATCAAGCTTTGCCGGCCCCTATATAATGAGCTCAGTCTCTGCATTAGTTGCCACTTAGATCTACTCCTCATTCTGTTCACATCTCTGTCCTCCCCTGTACAGTATATTATTATTTTTGTGAGTGCTCAGGAAGTCTCCAGCCATCTAGCTGTTGTATAATTTGAGTATAAGTGTTATTACCATTTTTCTTGTACTGTATAGCCTAAGGCGTTAATTCGTAAGCCTGGTAAAGTTTTTACGATTCATATTGGTTCCATACTGTCAGCCAGTATTAGTAATATTTTGTATCTGTAATAATATTATATCTTGCTTTAACTCAGCATTATCCGGTTTTCTCATTTTATCAGGGCTGACTTAGATAAATTTGCTCTTGCTAAATTCTTGTTAATAGAGGCTATTGCAGTTAACCATATATGTAACCTGTTTTGCCATTACATTATCCTTATGAGTCCTGAATGTTTAGTTGTTAGTTTGAGCATTAAACTTTAACTTGTAATTTTACCTAAGTCATTTGTTTTGAACCTGGAACTTTGCGGGACAGTAGTGATTTTAGTATTCTCAATTGAAGTGTTCATTATCTCTCTCTGTTCCGTAACATTAATTTGGCGACCTCTTATCAGGATATTCAGGATATTATCATAAGGATATTGCTTGATATTTTGTGACTGTGATTTATTCATGATGTCTACTATTACTACTCTTGATGAAGCCAAAGATTTTTTGTCAAATGTGCAAACAGTGTGTGATGTAGAAAACAGAACAAAGAATGAACTTAAGCTTGTTGCTCAACAATTGGGAATTGCTGTTCACTCTCATCATTCTAAAGATCAAATTGTTGGCATGATTAATAAAAGCTTTTTTAATGCTTTTCTTTCCTTTACAGGTGGCTTTACATTGAGTGACAAGCCAAATGGTTTCCTGTAAGCCAAGAAACCATTTACAACGCTGGGTGGTAACCATATAACCAAACCATACGTGCACCCTATGTGTGAACAAGTGGGTTGGTGGAGGGTTAGTGCCCCTCCCCTTAAAACAAATAACTCAAAGTCAAATGGCCACCCCTTAAGAGATTATGGTGTCTGGCAATAGATAGATGGATAGATTGTTTAATGTAACTCCTCCATTTGAGCAAACGCAGATTGAAATAGCTAAGTTTCAGCTAGCCCTGCAGGAGCCTCGTGCTAAGGAGGCTTAGTTTCAGGCACGTGCTAAGGAGGCTGAGTTTCAGACACGTGCTAAGGAGGCTGCGTCTCAGGCTTGTATTCAGAAGGTACAGGCACAGGCTCAGGTACAAATTGAACTTCCTAGGATTCAAGCAGACCATGAGTATCGCATGAAACAAGGTAGAACTGGATGATCTAGCTCTGATGATTTTGATGTGGCTAAAAATGTTAAACTTGTCCCTCCTTTTAATGAATCTGATATAATAAAATATTTTCAGTTGTTTGAGAGGGTAGCTACAGGTTTGAATTGGCCCAAAAAGTATTGGCCAGTACTCCTTCAGAGTGTTCTCACCGGTAAAGCTCAAGTAACTTATGCATCTTCGTCTCAGGATCAATCTGATAATTATGATGTAGTTAAGAGCTTGATTCTTAAGGCTTATGAGCTTGTTCCTGAAGCCTATAGACTAAAATTTAGGACAATTTATAAGCAAGATAAGCAATCCCGTGTTGAGTATGTAAAAATCAAAGAAGATCTGTTAAAGCAGTGGTTAAATTCTAAGAATGTAAATTCTAATTTTGATAAATTTAAGCAGATGATTTTGCTGGAGGACTTCAAAAGGTGTATTAATAAAGATGTAAGCCTATATCTTGATGAGAAAAGAATAGATAATTTGTCTGATGCTGCAGTTTTAGCTGATGAATATGTTCTCACTCACAAGAGATATTCTAAAGAAAAAAGGAAAGCTGAGAGTAAGTACGTTGCCTCTGCTCGGAGTACAGGTAACAGGAAAGAGAATAAAGATGATGTTTCTCAGGAAGTAAATACCAGCTCCAACTCTAGATTTCAGAAAAGTAAATGTACTTATTGTGGTAAGCTTGGTCATACTACGGAGAAATGTTTCAGGAGACAGTGTGATGTGAACAAAAAGGAGTCTTTAAATATTCAGTCAATTGGTCTAGTGTCCACCCTTGAGAGTTCCCAGAATTTTTTACCCGAATCAACCGAACCTGCTTTGAGGGGTAAATTAAATTCTAATGATGAAGCTCCTCTTTTGAGCAGTAACGTGGGTGACACTCTCAAGAGTTCATGTGCTAATTTCCTGTCTGATGGTTTTGTCAGTCCTCTGGACAGTAATGACAGGAAATCAGTGAAAATATATCGTGATACAGGTGCTTGCCAATCTCTTATGCTGACCAGTGTTCTAGGCTCTAATGTTAATTCCTCTGATGAAACTGTAATCTTACAAGGTGTAGGGAATAATTATTTCTCTGTCCCTCTGTTAAGAGTGAATTTAGAGTCTGGTTTTGTTAATGGTTCCGTTATGGTTGGGTTGGTTGTGACACTCCCAATGTCAGGTGTAACTTTCTTACTTGGAAATGATGTTGGTGGAAGTCAAGTGTGTCCAGCTCCTCAGTTGTCTAGTGAACCAGTGACTGCGACCCAGGATTGTGATATCTCTGAGGTGTTCTCTGCATGTGCTGTCACTAGGGCTAAGTCTAAAGTTACTGGCGACTTAGAGGATAGTGATGATGATGATGTTATCCTAGCTGACACTTTTTTTTCTCATTTGGACCACTCACCAGATGAGGCAGTACCCCGTAGTGTTGATAATTTGTCTCGTCAAGAGTTAGTTGAGTTGCAGGTAGCTGACCCTGAGTTGAAAGGTCTAGCTAACTCTGCTTGCAGTGAGGAAGAGTCAGCTGGTGCTTCTACTTATAATTATATAAAGTCAGGAGTACTTATGAGGAAGTGGAGACCCCCAACAACATCAGCCGACTGTGAATGGGAGGTTGTACATCAAGTTGTCATCCCTCGTGTCTGTAGGCAGGATTTCATTAGACTGGCTCATGATTCCAGTTTGGTAGGACACCTTGGAGTGAGGAAGACTGTGGCAAGCATTTTGAAACACTTCTACTGGCCAGGTATCTTCAGAGATGTTTCCTGGTATTATAAGTCTTGTCACACCTGTCAAGTTGTGGGGAAGTGTAATCAGAGCGAAAAGGTTGCACCTCTAGTTCCCATTCCTCCTTTTCAGGCGCCATTCACCCGTGTGTTGGTGGATATTTTGGGCCCTCTTCCTAAGACTTCTTCAGGATTTTCTTATGTGTTGACCCTGATTGATATAGCTACTCGTTATCCTGAAGCCATTCCACTTAGAAATATCTCGGCAAAGAACGTGGTTAAGGAAATGCTAGGGTTCTTCAGCAAGTTTGGTCTGCCCAAGAAGGTACAGTCAAACCGGGGAAGAAATTTCATGTCACATGTTTTCAAGTAGTCTCTGAAAGAGTTGGGCATCACCCAGATCACGTCTTCAGCTTACCATCCCCAGACCCAAGGAGCGTTCGAGAGATATCATCAAACACTCAAATCGATGCTCAGGAAATACTGTTTGGAATATCAGAAAGATTGGGATAAAGGTCTTCCATTCGTTGTATTTGCTGCAAGAGAATCTCCAAATGAATCACTGGGCTTCTCACCCTTTGAACTACTGTTTGGCCATGAAGTAAGAGGACCCCTTAAGCTACTCAAGAAATGCTGGCTGTCGGAGGAAGATGACGTCAACCTGCTGGAGTATGTGATGAAGTTCAAAGAACAGCTGTCCACTGGTTTACAGCTGATGAGAGAGAATTTAGGAGCTGCTCAGGAGAAGATGAAGACTTGGTATTATAAGAAGTCCAGGTTACGCCACTTTCAGCCAGGAGATCAGGTTTTGATTTTGCTACCGGTGCATGGGCAACCTCTTCAAGCCAAGTTTAGTGGTCCTTCTTTCGTGGAGAAGAAACTCACTGATGTCAACTATATCATCGCCACACCAGATCATAGAAAGAACAAGCAACTTTGTCACATCAACATGCTAAAGTTATATCACAGGCGGGACGAAAATAACCCAGTCTGCACTGTAGCTGTTCCACCCGAGTCTGCAAGTGAAGCTCTCCCATGCAGTATGAGCCTGAGTGATAGTTTGGGGAAGAATCCTGATATCATGAATGATCTCCAGACTAAGCTTTCTCATCTAGCTCCCGAGGAAAGGCAGGAGTTTCCGGATTACTGCAGGAGTACTCGGAAGTGTTCTGTGCCACTCCAGGAAGAACCACTGTTGTGATGCATGATGTCGATGTTGGAGACGCAAAGCCAATTAAACTGCCTCCTTACCGTGTGAACCCAGTGAAAGTTCCTTTCATCCAGAAGGAGCTTGGCTACCTGTTGGACCACAAGATGATTGAGCCCTGTCAGAGCGAGTGGAGTTCTCCTGTCACTCTAGTACCTAAGCCAGGTGGGTCACAGCGGCTTTGCATCGACTACAGACGTGTTAATCAGATAACCAAAACAGACACTTACCCTCTCCCTCGCGTGGAAGATTGCATAGACAAGATCGGAAAGGCTAGGTACATAAGTAAGTTTGATTTGTTAAAGGGATACTGGCAAGTACCTATGACTGAACGTGCTAGGGAGATCTCATGTTTTGTAACACTAGAAAAGACTTTTGCATGTTCTGTAATGCCATATGGTATGAAGAATGCACCAGCCACTTTTCAGAAGCTCATGAATGTTGTAACAGGGGGTTTGGCAGGGTGTGTTGTTTATATTGATGATGTATTAATCTTCAGTGACAACTGGAAAGATCACCTATGCCATGTCAGTAAATTTCTTCAGCATTTCCTTCAAGCTAATCTTGTAGCTAATTTATCAGAATGTGAGTTTGGTGAAGCTCAAGTTCAGTACCTTGGGTACGTAATTGGTGATGGACACGTTGCACCACCAGGAGCTATGGTTTGGGTTATAAGTGATCTTCCCAGACCTAAAAGTAGGAAAGAGCTACAAAGATTTTTGGGAATGGTAGGTTATTACAGGAGATTTGTTCTTAACTTTTCAATTCTTGTATCACCACTTACAGACCTACTGAAAAAGGGAGTTAAATTTGTCTGGACTGATAACTGTGAATCCTATTTCAGCAAACTTAAAGCTATCCTATTAAGTCAGCCAGTGCTCACTACTCCAAATATTGCTAAGCCTCTTAAGATGGCTGTTGATGCAAGTGATACAGGAGCTGGGGCTGTTTTGCTGCAAGAGGATGATCAGGGTATTGAACACCCTGTTTCTTATTACAGTAAGAAGTTCGCTCCACCTCAAAAGAACTACTCAACTATTGAGAAAGAGCTTTTGGCCTTGATTTTGGGTTTACAGCATTTTTTATTTTATTTGTGTTCCGGTTTTGACCCCATAGTCATTTATACCGATCATAACCCACTGAAATTCCTTAGTAAGTTTAAAGATAAAAATCAGAGATTGACAAGATGGAGTCTACTTCTTCAGGAGTATTCATTAGACATACAACATGTCAAGGGGAATGAAAATGTTTTTGCAGATTGCTTATCTAGACTTTAGACAGATTGTTTTAGAGTAATAAGAAATTTCCTTTGTAAATTTTTTTCTTTGTGGGGAGGTGTTACATAGCCTATGATTTCATCATCCCTTGTATAATTCTAACTTATACAGTTTTGTTCATGATTGCATCATCCTTTGCATGATCCTAATGTACAGTATGCTGCATGTTTGTTCACGATTCGCCACGTGGCTTCCATAGTGACCAGGCTTGCGTGTTCTACCTCACTCCCCCCTTCTCCCCCTTATAGTAGAGTAAGTCGTTCTTTCTGTTGTTCCGAGCAGGATTGTCAACTCTTCATCCCCTATGCCTTCATTTGTGCGTCCTTCTTACAAATTGAATCAAGCTTTGCCGGCCCCTATATAATGAGCTCAGTCTCTGCATTAGTTGCCATTTAGATCTACTCCTCATTCTGTTCACATGTCTGTCCTCCCCTGTACAGTATATTATTATTTTTGTGAGTGCTCCGGAAGAGTCCAGCCATCTAGCTGTTTTATAATATGAGTATAAGTGTTATTACCATTTTTCTTGTACTGTATAGCCTAAGGCGTTAATTCGTAAGCCTGGTAAAGTTTTTACGATTCATATTGGTTCCATACTGTCAGCCAGTATTAGTAATATTTTGTATCTTTAATAATATTATATCTTGCTTTAACTCAGCATTGTCCGGTTTTCTCATTTTATCAGGGCTGACTTAGATAAATTTGCTCTTGCTAAATTCTTGTTAATAGAGGCTCTTGCAGTTAACCATATATGTAACCCGTTTTGCCATTACATTATCATTATGAATACTGAATGTTTGGTTATTAGTTTGAGTATTAAACTTTAACTTGTAATTTTACCTAAGTCATTTGTTTTGAACCTGGAACTTTGCGGGACAGTAGTGATTTTAGTATTCTCACCTGAAGTGTTCATTATCTCCCTCTGTTCCGTAACATTAATTTGGCGACCTCTTATCAGGATATTCAGGATATTATCATAAGGATATTGCTTGATATTTTGTGACTGTGATTTATTCATGAAGTCTACTATTACTACTCTTGATGAAGCCAAAGATTTTTTGTCAAATGTGCAAACAGTGTGTGATGTAGAAAACAGAACAAAGAATGAACTTAAGCTTGTTGCTCAACAATTGGGAATTGCTGTTCACTCTCATCATTCTAAAGATCAAATTGTTGGCATAATTAATAAAAGCTTGTTTAATGTAACTCCTCCACATGAGCAAACGCAGATTGAAATAGCTAAGTTTCAGCTAGCCCTGCAAGAGGCTCGTGCTAAGGAGGCTGAGTTTTAGGCACGTGCTAAGGAGGATGAGTTTCAGTCACGTGCTAAGGAGGCTGGGTCTCAGGCTTGTATTGAGGAGGCACAGACACAGGCTTAGGTACAAATTGAACTTGCTAGGATTCAGGCAGACCATGAGTATCGCATGAAACAAGGTGGAACTGGATCATCTAGCTCTGATGATTTTGATGTGGCTAAAAATGTTAAACTTGTCCCTCCTTTTAAGGAAAATGGTTATTTGAGTGATGCTGAAAACCGTATAATTGAGGACGAAAACACTAAATATGAATGACAGCTACAAAAAATGCATGCTGAAGGAACACTAAATGAACTACATTAATGCTGTCTGGAGATTGGTTGATATTTTACGTTAGCAAGAGAGTCATTTGTGCAGTGCTAGAAACGCATAATTGAAAGTAAAAAACACTAAAATTGAAACTTTCTCGCATGTACTCTAAATTATCTGGGCAAAACTTTTATTAGTATCTAAACATCGAAAAGCATTTCTGAAAATAAGCAAATTCCGTGACGGAAAAAATAATCAATAACATATCTGATTGGTATTGCGTAGAATGAAATCGACTCAAAGGTAAAGAAATTTACCTTTTGAGGGTTTTAAGCCGGACGAGTTTCATTTCATTTGAGTTGTGAGAACAACCAAGCATTATCGAAATAAAACGGATGTTATTTGTATCTATATGACATCGGCTTCAAAGAGGCTTCATCAGCCTAGTGATCAATTATATAATGTGGAATATTTTGGCCGGATGCCTGCTCGTGCGATAACTTGATAAATAATTACTAGAAAAGCAATTAATCGTTTAGATTATGAAGAGGATCTCTTGAGCGATGCTGAAAACCACATAATTTAGAGCGAAAACACGAAATATGGATTATAGGCACAAAAAATGCGGGTTGAAAGGACACAATGAACTGTAATATTGTCGTCGGCATATTATTTACATTTTTATTTTAGGAAAATGGTTGAGTGATGCAGAAAACCGGATAATTGAAGGATATAACACTAAATATGAATGACAGCTGCAAAAAAATGCATGTTCAAGGAACACTTAAGTAAAAATGCAAACAATCTACAGACGACGTTATTACAGTTCATTCAATGTTCTTCCAATCTGCATTTTTTGTACCTTTAAGCCATATTTAGTGTTTTCGCTCTCTATTAAGTAGTTTCCAGCTTGACTCAAATGACTCTCTTCCTAACGTAAACGATTTATTGCCCTTCCTTGTGATTTTCCCTTAGTGAATATCGATCATGATATCGCACGAACAGGCATCCGGCGAGAATATTCCACATTATATATTTGATCACTAGGCTGATCAAGCCACCTTAAAGAACAAGTAATGCAGATACAAATAACATCCGTTTTGTCTTTATATTTCCTCGATGGTTTCACGTCTCAAATGAAATGAAACTTGTCGGTCTGATAAGCCTCAAAAGGTAGACTTCTTTACGTGTGAATCGATTTCATTCTACATATTACCTCATTCAGATTTATTACTAATTTTTTTTTCCTCAAAGTAATTTGCTGACCCTGAGAAATGTTTTTTGGATTTCAAAAACAACTGGCGGTGTTTCTCAGCTATTTTAAAGGAAAATAACTCATCATCTAACTATCTATATACCTAGGCTGCTTCCTCCAAGGAAAGGGAGGTCGCCGAGACAGGACGACACACTCCCCATTTACTCATCCTTTCAAACACATTCATTCGCATCTTAGCCCCAAAGGGGAGAACGGACAGATCTTCACCGCACCACACCGCACAAGGGTCAACTGCGCAATGCAATCAGTGACATCCGCAGTAGGGCCCAACAGCAGAGTTGGTTTACCCCTGCCGCATCATAACAGACTCATCCCCTTACCCGCCCCTGACCTGAAATAGCTGATCAGACCAAATGCGGGAGAATATCCCCTCAGGGCTGCGTCATCACTTATTCATTCACAATTTCTCTCCATTTATTTCTGTCACGCACAGCCACTCTTCCTTGCTCAACAGACATCCCCCTCGCATCCAGCGCTCTCTTCACACTGTCCATCCATCCTATTCGTGGTCTTCCTCTCAGCCTTACACCTCCCACATCAGATCTAGTTATCTTTTTCACCAATCGCTCATTATCCATTCTCTCCATATGCCCAAACCATCGCAACACCCTCTGCTCAACTCTACCAACCATCTCCTGAACAACTCCAGTTCTCCTTCACACTTCGTCATTCCGCACTCTATCCATACGCGTCACTCCACACATACTCCTCAGACACCTCATCTCCATTACATTCAAACTTTTCCTCTCTGCTACACCCATATTCCATGTTTCAGCCCCATATAATGCAGTCGGTACCACAACACCCTTATACAGCCTTCTTTGTTACATCCATGCTAAGCGAACGACATCTAAACACTTTTTTCATTCCTCCCAGCACCTTTCCTACTTCATTTATTCTAAACTTCACTTCTGCATCTATTCTTCCATCCACAGCAATATGTGACCCTAGATATTTCAAACTACCTCCTCAAGCAACTCGCCATTCAAAATATATTCATCCCCTTACCATCTACCAACCTCGTACACTTCATCACTTTACTCTTATTCTCATTTACTTTCAATTTCTTCCCTTCACACACCCTTCCAAACTCCTCTACCAACTGTCTCAATCTCTCCTCTGAATCAGCCACCAGTGCAGTATCATCTGCAAACAGCAGCTGCTTCAGATTCCACTCTCCACCATCAACATTCACCAGACTCAGACCTCCACCTAAATCTCTTGCATTCGCCTCCCTTACAACACCATCCATGTAAATATTAAACAACCAAGGCGACATCACACATCCCTGTCTCAGCCCCACTCTCACACAGGAAACCACTCACAGCATTTCCCACTCTTGCACACGCTCTACTAAAAACTTTTCACCCCTTTTAGTAACCTACCATCAAGTCCATACAATCTTAAAATAGTACACAAAGCCTCCCTATCAATTCTATCATACGCTTTCTCTAAATCCATAAATGCCCAAAACACATCCTTGCCTTTCGCTAAATACTTTTCACACACTTCTCACCGCAAACACCTGATCCACACATCCCCTCCCTCTCCTAAAGCCATACTGCTCATCACCAATCACTCCCTCTGTACCCTCTCTAACTCTCAGAATTAACAATCTACCATACATCTTACCTACAACATTCAACAGACTTATACCCCTAAAGCTAGTACATTCATACTTATCACCCTTGCCTTTATACAACGGGACCACATAAGCACTTGCCCAGTCAACTGGCACCATACCTTTCACAAAGCACACATTCAACAATCTTACTAACCAGTCAACAATAGTCACTCCACCACCCTTCAGGCATTCCACAGCACACCCATCCATACCTGCAGCTTTCCCTGTTTTCATCTCCTTTAATGTCTTCTCCACTTCCTCTTTCGTGATCAAAGAATCATTCAACTCTCCCAACACATTTATTCCTTGCACCTTTCCATCCGCCACCATCTCAGCCACCCTTTCCTCCTCTACATTTAACAATCTTTCAAAATACTCTGCCCATCTCTTCCTTACTGCATCCATCTCAATTAACATACTTCAATCCTCTGCTTTTACTCGTTCTTCCTTTCCAGACTCTCCCTTTCGCACCCTTTTCACCTCCTTCTAAAACATTTTCTTATTCTGTTGAAAATTCTCTGTCAGCCGCCTACCCCACCTCTCATCTGCTGCCACTTTAGCATCACGCACAGCCCTTCTCGCTCTATTCCTCTTTTCCTTATACCTCTCATATGACATCTGATCCTTCCTCTGCAGCCACACCTCATATGCACGTCTATTCTCAACCACAGCCATACTTACTTCCTCATACCACCATTCACCTCCTTTTCTTACACCACCACCCTCACGTCTCACCACACACCTCTTCTGCATGCCCCACCACAGCACTCTTAAATAACTGCTATTCCTCCTCCACACTGCAATTATCCCGATCTTTCACTGGGTTCCACTCATCTTTCAATTTCTCCTGATTATCTTTTTCTCTCTTTTATCCAACTCACTTTCAAAACCTCCCTGCCACACCTAATCCTCTTAACTCTTACCCATCTCTTACCTACTCTTAACTTTCCCTCCACCAGGTAGTGGTCAGATATACCTCCACCCTCCCCTCTCAGAACTCTCACATCCAACAATTTTAATATTACATTCCTAATCACAACCACATAGTTCATCAAAGTTCTATCAACAACCCTTCCACCCTCTTGTCTCACCCATGTATACTTATAAATATCTTTCTTCTCAAAGAGCTTATTTCCAATCACCATCTCTCGCTCAACACACATCGCTATCATTCGCTCCCCATTTTCATTTCTTTCAGGCACACCATGCATACCAACTACACCTTCAACTGCTACATTTCCCACTCTAGCATTGAGATCTCCCATCATTACCATATTCACATTCGCTCCAAAACTCTCCAGACACTCATCAACATCATTCCAGAAAGACTCCCTCTCTTCATCCCTTTCACTACCAGGCCCATATGCACTCACAAACACCCACAACTCATGTTCAAATTTCACTTTCACCCACATCAGTCTCGATGACACCTCCTTCCATTCAATCACACACTGCTGTACTTCCGGAATCACTAACAAGGCCACACCTCTTGCCCTTCCTCTATCAACACCTGATAATCTTCCATTCACACTTCCAAATATAGACTCACCCTTCCCTTTCATCTTCGTTTCACTCAAAGCTAACACATCCAACTTTCTTCTCACAAACATTCTCCCAATCTCCTCCCTTTTAGCCTCAATCGTACTACATCCACGCACATTCAAAGACCCAATCTTCATCCCTTTCTCTGGCCTGTCTCTTTTTAGGAACTAAAAAACAGAGGAGTGGGTCCCAAGTCCCCCAACCCCGCCCCTTTTAGTCGCCTTTTACGACACGCAGGGAATACGGTGGCAGTATTCTTCCTAACACAACCTGGCCGCAGAATAGTAGTACCACCTAATAGTTCGGCCAGATTGTGTCCCTCCCGCCACAGGGGGGGACACAAAATTAAAACAACAGTTCACTCAATCCTCCTTCAACATGCCATTTTTGTAGGAGTCAGGAATACTTAGTAGTTTCGCCATGAATTATGCGGTTTTCAACATCACTCAAATGACCCTCTATATAGCGTAAAAACCTAATCCATCATCGGACGAAAATAATACAGTCTGTTCAGTGTTCGAACAAGAATTTTTTGTAGATGAATAATATAGATATACAAGGTAATTATATATCGCGGCATTGCGGTACTTGTCGAACATTCTCAAATAAATACATAGGTTACTCAAAAATTAATCCATATTCCTTCTCTCGGGGCGTCAGTTATCAGACATTTAACATAACGGAGTGTGGATTATGGCGTAACACGAACCTTCTTCATATATATATATATATATATATATATATATATATATATATATATATATATATATATATATATATATATATATATGGCTCTATGTCAGGATGCTTGATGTAATTTTAAAATGCTTTAATTGCACATATAATGCAATACTCATTTGAAGTTTCTCGGTTGCTTGCGTGGCCCTCACATCAATTGAAACTCATTGTTCTTAATCACCTCATATGCAAGCTCTCTTTACGTGTAAATCGATTTTTTTTTTTGTTTCCTATATGTTGTTCTTCTCACAATCAGAAAAGTCTGCTGATTCTGGTAATAATTAGGGGTGTTTCCCACTCATTTTTGAGTATACTTTTTCAAGTTGCATATATATCAATATAGCACAAAAATACGTTGATGTAGGTATCACTCAGGTAAAATAGTTTTGAATTACCCTTGAAGTGAATGCAATCAGTAGTCAATAATTCACCATTGCCACTACCTTCTATCCTTGACTTCATGACAAAAAAAAAGACAATATACTCACGGGAAACCTGAAATCCAGTTCACCCCAACTTGTTAAACACATTTCAGGTCTACCCTCCTGAAAAATGATTTTTTTTTTTTTCTTTTGCTTACCCAGCACAAACGAAAAAAAAAAAAATCATAGGAACCAAGGATGTTTATTTATTGTACATTATATCTTCGTTCGGTTATATACTTAGTATGGCTATGAATATTAGCGGTTTTCTTGTTAACGATTTATTTCCTTTCGGAGAAAATATCGATCATGATATCTAACGAACAGTCATGAGGCGAGAATATTTCACATAAATTTGATCACTAGGCTGATGAAGCCACTTTAAAGCCCAAGTGATGCAGATTCAAATAACATCCGTTTTATCTCTATATTCCACGTTGTTTTCACATCTCACATGAAATGAAACTCATCGGGCTTAAAACCCTCAAAACCTTCACATCTTCACCTATGAATCGATTTCATTCTACATATTACCTCACTCAGATTTGTTATTTATTACTTTCTCGGCCACGGAATTTTCTGACCTTCAGAAATGTTTTTGGATTAGATACAACTGGCAGTGTTTCCCTAATATATATAAGTACATGTAAGAAAGTTGCATTTTTAGTTGTTTCCACTTCAATTATGTTGTTTTTAGCATTACAGAAATGACCCTCTTTCTAACGTTAAAATTCAAACAATCTCCAGACAACATTAATACAGTTCATTTAGTGTCCTTCAACATGCTTTTATTGTAGCTGTCATTTATATTTAGTGTTTTCTCCTTCAATTATGCTGTTTTCAGCATCACTCAATCATTTTCCTTAAGGAAAGATGCAAATATTCTCCTGACGTCCTGCATTTTTTTTTTTTTTTTACTTTTAATCGATATTTAGAGTTTTCTTTCTCAATTATTTGGTTTTCAGCATCACTCAAATGACCCTCTTCCTAACGTTAACGATTTATTGACTTTCGAGGTGGTTTTACCTTAGTAAATATCGATAATGATATCGGACGAACAGGCATGCTTCGAAAACATTCCACGTAATATCAGGTTGATGAAGCCACTTTATAGCCCAAGTGATGCATATACAAATATTCGTTTTATCTCTATAGTTCCACGATGTTTTCACGTCTCAGGTAGTCTTCACCTGTGAATCGATTTCATCCTACGGATTCTCATTCAGATTTGTTATTCATTATTTTTCCCGCCAAGGAATTTTCTGACCCTCAGAATTTTTTTTTTTTTTTTTTTGAAATACCGCTGAGAGAGTTTCTCAGCTATTTTAGAGCACATTTGCGGAAGTTGCATTTTTAGTGTTTTCGCGCAAAATTATGCTTTTAACCCTACTCAAATAACCTTCATCCTAACATAAAAATTAGAATCATCAATAAACAGTGCATTTAGTACTCCTTTAACGTGCACTTTTTGTTGGTATTTAGTATTTTCTCACTCAATTATGCGGTTGTTAGCATTACTCAAATGACCCTCTTTCTAACGTAAAAATCCAAACCATCACCAGACGACATTAATATATTTCATTCAGTGTTGCTTCAACCTGAAATTTTTGGAGATAAGGAATAATGTTATACAAGGTATTCCGATAGTGGATGTACAGTTGCGAGCAGATGACTCGAGGCCACCTAGACCACCAACATGTTGGTGTTTTATCTGGTAACAGTTGTAGCTGTGAACTTGACCGAGACTTTGTCTGCTGTTCTGGCGAATCAAACCTGTCAATAATTTGTCAATGTGCAGTTCTAACTGTTCTCCAGTCAATATCATGCAAGTAAACGGATTATATTGATAATGATTAACGTGATGCATTCATTCAGATGAGACAAACGGGTATTCCAAGTTTGCAGCTCCATCACCATCTCGGTAGGCACCACGTGATGCCACGTATGGAGAAAGGCATGGAGGTGGAACCAGCTGGCCCGTTCATGATGATAAACATTTATAGAGATTAATCGTTCGACTTTACCACTCAAATATTAAAGAAATACTGGTTTAGTATATCAAAACAAACCTATTACCTCTATTCTAATATACATTAAATACAGCAGCCAACCACCAACCTCCTCCCCCCCTCCCATCAGACGTCCCACCTCGTCCCGCCCTTCTTCATCTACCACTCTATAACTCCCACACCCTCCTTCCCTTGTTCTGCCTAATGTGGTGTGAACCTTTAACTCTCCCACCTGCTTCGGCTTCAGTGGTCGACGAAAGTGAGGTTCACATGAGGGATGACTGACGTGACGGTATTTCTGTGATAATAACGCTAGGTTGCGGGGAAGCTGATAACCTTACGGCATATAATTTAAAAACTGGTAAAGGCTGTTTTGTTCACGACGACAGTCGAACAAAATATATCTACCGATACTCGTTTGTCACATGAATGAACACACCACTGTTTAGGTGCCTGTGTTGTAATACTGTGGTTATCTACCATGTGTATGGCACGTTAATCCGTTTACTTGCAAGATATTGACTGGAGACCAGTTAGAACTGCACATTGACAAATTAATGACAGGTTTGTTTCGCCAGAACAGCCGACTAAATCTCGGTCAGTTCACAGCTACAACTGTTACCAGATAAAACACCATGTTGGTGGACTAGGTGGCCTCGAGTCATCTGCTCGCAACTGTACATTCTCATATTAATACATAGGTTAGTCAAAACCTAATCAATATTCCTTCTCTCTAGGCATCAGTTATCAGAAATTTAACCTAAGGCAGTGTGGCTTATGGTGTAACATGAATCTTCATAAGGAGGCAGGTGGTTGGCTGCTGTATTTAATGTATATTAGAATAGAGGTAATAGGTTTGTTTTGACATACTAAACCAATATTTCTTTAATATTTTGAAATGTTTTTACTGCAGATAAAAAAGAATACTCATTTGAAGTTTCTCGCTTTCTTGCTTGGCTCTCACATCAATTGAAACGTTGTTCTTTATCACCTCAGATTCCAGCTCTCTTTACGTGTAAATCTATGTCTTGTTTTATGTTTCCTATATGATATTCTCACAATCATAAAAGTCTTTTGATATCGGTAATAATTAGGGGTGTTTCAGAATCATTTTTTAGTATATTTATTGAAGTAAATATTTATTGATTCCATCGAAAAATACGTTCATGTTGCTATCACTCCAATAAAAAGGTTTTGAACTACCCTTAAAGTGAATGCTATCATCCGTAAGTAGTTCACCTTTGGCACTACCTTCTATCCGTGAAGTCCGGACTAAAAAAAATGCCAGTACACTCACAGGAAATGAGAAATCCAGTTAACCTCAACTTGTGAAACACAAAGTACCAGATCTATGCTCCTGCAAATTGATTTTTTTTTTTTTTTTTGACCCGACTAAAAAAAAAAAAAAAAAATCTGCTTAAATTAGGAACCAACGATGTTAATAAATTGTATATCTCGATACGGTTATGTATTTAGTGCGGCTATGTATGTTAGCAGTTGTCTTGTAAACGATTTATTTCCTTTCGGAGTGGTTTTACTTCAGTAAATATCGATCATGATATCGCACGAACAGGCATGAGGCGAAAATATTCCACATTATATATTTGATCCCTTAAAAGCTAGATTTCTGTATCCGTGGATCGATTTCATTCTACATATTGCCTCATTCAGATTTGTTATTGACCACGGAAATCTCTGACCTTCAGAAATGTTGTTGGAAGTCTAAATACCACTGGGAGTGTTACATGTGACAAAGTTGCATTTTTAGTGTTTTCGCAATGAATTATGATGTTTTTTAGCATTGCACAAATAATCATTTCCTAACGTAAAATTTCAACGAATCTCCAGACAATATTATTACAGTTCATTTAGTGTTTTCTCAACATGCATTTTTTTTTTTTCCTTTTATTCATATTTAGTGTTTTCTCCCTCATTTATGCGGTTGTCAGCATCACCCAAATAGCCATTTTCCTAAAATCAAAATGCAAACAATCACCATACGACATTAATGCAGTTCAATCAATGTTCTTTCAACCTGCGTGTTTATAGCTTTAATCACTATCAAGTGCTTTAGCTCTCAATTATGTGGTTTTCAGCTTCTCTCAAATTAACCTTTTCCTAACGAAAACGATTTATTGACTTTTAGAGTGATTCTACGATATTAAATATCGGTCATAATATCGCACGAACAGGTATGCAGCGAAAATATTCCACATTATATATTTGATCACTAGGCTGACGAAGTCACTTTGAAGCCCAGGTGATGCAGATACAGAAAACATCTGTTTTATCTCCATATTTCCACGACGTTTTCGTCTCAAATAAAATGAAACTCATCGGGCTTATAACCCTCAAAAGGTAAACTTCTATACCTGGGAATCGATTTCATTCTACGTATTACCTCATTCAGATTCGTTATTGATTATTTTCTCCCCCCACTTAATTTTCTGACCCTCAGAAATGTTCTTGGAATTTCATATACCACTGGGAGTGTTTCCAAGATAATTTAGAGTACATGTGAGAGAGTTACATTTTTATTGTTCTCACTTACAATTATGCTGTTTTTATCAAATGACTCTTTTGCTGACGTAAAATTCCAACCAATCTCCAGACAGCATTAATGTAGTTCATTTAGTGTTCCTTGAAAATGAATTATTTTGGAGCCTTCACTCATATTATGTGTTTTCGCCCTCAATTATGCGGTTTTCAGCATCACTCAATCGACCATTTTCCTAAAGTAAAATAGCAAACAATATCCAGACGACATTAATAGAGTTTAGTCAGTGTTCTTTCAACAAGCCGTTTTTATATCATCAATTCATATTTAGTGTTCTCGCTCTATATTATCTGGTTTTCACCATCACTCAAATGACCTTCTTCCTAACGTAAACGATTTATTGCCCATCGGTGTTATTTTCTCTTAGTAAATATCGATCACGGTATCGAACGAACAGACGACGTTAATAAAGTTAATCAGTGTTTTTTCAACCTCCGTTTTTTGTACCTTCAATGCATATTTCGTGTTTTCGCTCTAATGTATGTGGTTTTCACCATCGCTCAAATGACCCTCTTCATAACGGTAACAATTTATTGGCATTCGGAGTGGTTTTACCTTTGTAAATATAGATCAAAATGTTGCACGAACCGGCATGCGACGATAATATTCCACATTATATACTTGATCAAAAGGCTGATGAAGTCATTTTATAGCCCATGTGATGCAGATACAAATAACATCCCATTTATCTCCATATTTCCACGATGATTTCACGTCTCAAGTGAAATGAAACTCCTCGGGCTTAGATCCCTCAAAAGGCAGACTTCTTTACCTGTGACTCGATTTCATCCTACGTATTACCTCCTTCAAATTTGCTATTGATTATTTTTTCCGCCACGGAATTTTGTCAGATATTTTTTTTGGAATTTTGTACGACTGAAATTCTTTCCAAGATAATTTAGGGTACATGTAAGAAAGTTAAATAATTAGTGTTCTCGCCATCAATTATACTGTTTTTAGCATTACACAAATGACGCTCTTCCTAACAAAAATTCAACCAATATCGAGACAACATTAATACAGTTCAATTAGTGTTCCGTCAACATGCATTTTTCGTAGCTATCATTGATATTAACTGTTTCCGCCCTCAATTATGCAGTTTTCAGCTTCACTCAAATGACCCTCTTTCTATCGTAAAATTTCCATCACAAGACGACATTAATACAGTTCATTCAGTGTCCCTTCAACCTGATTTTTTTGTAGATGAATAAAATTTTACAAGGAAATTAACTATATATCTCGGAATTGCGATACTGGTTATTGGTTAGAGTCAAAACCTAATCAATATTCCTTCTCCCTAGGCATCAGTTATCAGATATTTAAGCTGAGTGTGCCTTATGGCGTAACATAAGAACACTCATTTGAAGCTTCTCGCTTGCTTGGGTGGCCCTCACATCAATTGAAACTCATTGATATCGCACGAACCGCCATGAGACGACAATATTGCACATTAGATATTTGATCACTGGGCTGATGAAGCCACTTCAAAATCCAAGTGATCCAGATACAAATAACATCCGTTTTATCTCTATTTTTCCACGATGTTTTCATGTCTCAAATGAAATGAAACTCCTCGGGCTTAAAACCCTCAAAAGGTAGACTTCTTTACCTGTGAATCGATTTTATCCTACGTATCACCGTATTCAGATTTTTTTTTTTTTTCGCCACGGAATTATCTGACACCTAGAAATATTTTTAGAATTTTAGATACCACTAGGAGTGTTTCCAGATAATTTAGAGTACATGAGAAAGTTTCATTTTTAGTGTTTTCGCTTTCAATTATTTTTTTTTTTTAGCATTACACAAATGACCCTCTTTCTAACGTAAAAATTCAACCATTCCCCAGACAACATTAATACAGTTCATTTAGAGTTCCTTCAATATGCATTTTTTGTAGCTGTAATTCATATTTAGTGTTCTCGCCTACAATTATGCGGTTTTCTGCATCACTTCAATAAACATTTTCCTAAAGTAAAACCCCCTGGGGGTAGGGTTTTTTTTCAAGAATACTCCCCCAGTATCCCTGCTTGTCGTAAAAGGCGACTAAAAGGGTTGGCGGAGGGTTAGTGCCCCTCCCCGGAAAACAACTAACTAAAAAAACAAACAAGAAGCCACGGACAAGGACTGACCAACCTTGACGACCAAGGACCGGACAAAGGACATTGCAATTGGAACTTGGAATGTAAGGGGAGCAAATGATGAGGTGAAAGAGAGATTGTCCAGGTGCTTGAGGGTGCGAAAGTGGATGTATGTGGAATAACTGAAACAAAATGAAGAGGAGAAAGTGTGAGAGAATGGGAGTATGGATGGGGTATATGTGGAGGAGTAGGTGAGAATGAGAGGGCAAAGGAAGGAGTATGTATAGTTGTGAGTAAAAGATGGAAGAGGAGCATAAGACAGTATGGATCAGTTGGATCAAGGATTGTGTGGGTAAAGTTGAAAGTTGGAATACAAATGTGGGCGATTGTTTGTGTGTATGCGCCAACGCAAGGTCGTGCTAGAATAGTGAGAGAAGAGTTCTGGACAAATGTAGAAGTGTGCATGGAAAAGTTTGGAAGGAATGAGAGTGTTTTTGATTGGTGATATGAATGGTAAAGTTGGGAATGTGAAGGTGGATGGAATAGTCGGTGAGTGGGGTGTGCCTGCTGAGGTAGATGAGAATGGGAGTGCGTTAGAGGACATTTGTGCTGGGAGGGGGTTGGTGATAGCCAATACCCTCTTCAGGCATTAAATGATCCACAGGTATACATGGCGAGTGATGAGAAGGGTGGGTGGTGAACTGAGTGAAAGGAAGGCAATGATTGATTGTGTGTGTGGATGAAAGGATGCGAAGATGTATATTGGATGCAAGAGTTTATAGAGGTTGGGGGAGTGGACTTTCTGACCACTACTTGGTGGTGGCCAGAATTAAAGTTCAAGTAAGATGGAGGAATAGAAGAAGGGAAAGACGAGAGGAAGGAGTAGTTGCAAGGAGAGTGGAAAGGTTACAAGAGGATGGGAAAAAGGCAGAGTATAAGAGAGAAGTGGAGGAACGATTAGGCAAATATGAATTGGAGCAGATGGGGAACGTGGAAGGTGTGTGTAGAATATTTAAAGAAGAAATATGTGCAGCATGTGATGTGGTGTGTGGAAGGAAGAGAAGACGGAGGGGGGTGCAAGGAACAGCGTGGTGGACTGAAGAGGTGAAACGGGCTGTGGCACAAAAGAAGAAAGCATACAATGAATGGATGAGAAATAGGGGCGTGGAAGAAGTTGAGAGGCGGAAGAGAGAGTTATATGTAGAAAGAAAGAGAGAGGTGAAAAGATTAGTATGAGAGAGTAAGAAGAGAGTGGATGAGGAATTTGGAAGGAATTTGAGTGTAAAGTGGAGGGACTGTAAGAAAATGTTCTGGAAAGAGGTGAAAAGAGTAAGACAGGGTGGAAGTGAAGTTAGCAGGGGAGTGAAAGATAAAAATGGTAGATTACTAGTGGAGAAGGGAGAAAAAGTGAGCAGATGGAGAGAACACTTTAAGGAATTGTTGAACGTGGAGGATGGAAGTAATGCAAGTATAAGTGGCTGGGGAATGGCTGGGAGAAGGAGGGAGGTGAGAAGACAGGAAGAAATCAGTAGGATAGAAGTTGTGGAAGCAATGAAGAAAGTTAAATCAGGGAAAGCCCCAGGAATTGATGGAGTGTGTGGTGAAATGCTGAAGCATGGGGGAGAGATAGTAGTAGAATGGATGTGGAAGATGTGCAGATTGGCCTGGAAGGAAGGTAGAGTCCCGGAGGATTGGAAGTCAGGTATAACTATTCCCTTGTTCAAAGGAAAAGGGGAAAAAGAACTGTGTGGTAATCATAGGGGCATTTGTCTTCTTAGTATAATAGGAAAAGTGTATGGTAGGATACTTATTGACAGAGTTAGAGAAAGAACAGAGAAATTAGTTGGAGAAGAACAGGGAGGCTTTAGGAAGGGAAGAGGTTGTGTAGATCAGATATTCATTCTCAGGTCTTTAGTGGAAAAGTTTCTAGAGAAGGGAAAGAAGTTGTATGCGGCTTTCATGGATTTGGAGAAAGCATATGACAGGGTGGATAGACTAGGATTGTGGAAAGTGTTAAGAATATATGGAGTAGATGGGAAGTTGTTGAATGCTGTGAAGAGTATGTACGATGGTGCGAAGGCTGCAGTGCGTGTGGATGGTGAACTAAGTGAATTTTTCTCTTTGAAAGTTGGGTTGAAACAGGGATGTGTCATGTCTCCATGGTTGTTCAATCTGTACATGGATGGGGTAATAAAAGAGGTACAAGGTAGGGTAGTGGATGTTAGAGTGGCCCTGGTGAGAGAGGATAGTGTTTGGAAACTCCCTGTACTGTTGTTTGCAGATGATACTGTGTTGTTGAGTGAAGACGAAGGGGAGCTGCAAGGCTTGGTGGATGAGTTTGAGAGTGTGTAAGAAACGGAATCTAAAGGTGAATGTAGGGAAGAGTAAAGTGATGGTCTTTGAGAGAGGTGAAGTCAGTGAATGTACAGCGAGGTTGGATGGTGAAGAATTGGAAAATGTGAGTACATTTAAGTACTTGGGTAGTGTGATGAGTAAGGATGGAGGTTTGGAGGGTGAAGTGCTTGAAAGGGTACAGCAGGGAAGAAAGGTTGCTGGTTCTTTGAAAGCAGTGATAAGAAACAGGGAAGTGAGCATGCAAGTGAAAAAGTTACTACATGACAGTATTGTGATACCAACTCTAACGTACGGAAGTGAAGCTTGGACGTTGTTGGAAGGACACAAGTCAAGAGTGAGAGCCGTGGAAATGAGTTACTTAAGAGGAACCTGTGGAGTCACATGGAGAGACAGGCTGACGAATGAGGATATAAAGAAGCATTGTGGTGTTGATGTGGATGTGATAGGAAGTGTTATGAGGAACACACTGAGGTGGTTTGGCCATGTGGAGAGGATGGAGGGTGAAAGACTGACGAAGAGAGTGTATGTGAGTGAGGTGGAGGGGGAAAGAGGGAGGGGGAGGCCGAGGATGAGATCGAGAGATGAGGTGGAGAGGTATATGAGAGAGGGGGGTGTGAGTTGGGAGCACGGGAGTGAAATGGCGGGGGACAGGGCGACTTGGAGGCGATTTGTTTGTGGCCACCCCAAACGGGATTGAGGCGTCTGGCAATAGATAGATAGATAGACTAAAGTAAAAATGCAAACAATCTCCAGACGACATTAATACAGTTCATTCGATAGTCTTTCAACCTGCATTTTTTGTTCCTTTAATCCATATTCAGTGTTTTCGTGGTCAATAATGTGGTTTGCAGTATCACTCAAATGACCCTTTTCGTAACGTAAGAAACCAAACAATCACCAGACGACATTAATACTGTATATTTAGTGTTCCTTCAAGTTACATTTTTTTTAGCTCTCATGAACTAAATATCTACTGAGATAAGGAGCAATGTTCTAAATAGTAATTAATTATATATATCGGTATTGCGATAGTGGTTGTACTTTCTCGTATAAATACATATGTGAGAGTCAAAATGTCATCAATATTCCTTCTCACTAGGTATAAGTTTTGAGAGAGTTTAGCTAATAAAACTTGGCTGACGGTGTAAGACGAACATTCGTAAATTCCAAATATTCTTTTTTATTTACTTTTTTTTTCTTACATTAGGTCAGGAGCCTCGTTGCTATTTTAGTGCTTCTACTGCAGATAAAAAAGAATATTTATTTGGAGTTTTTCGCTTGATTGGGTGGCGCCCACTTCATTTGAAACCTATTGTTCTTAAACACAACGGATTCCAGCTTTCTTTACGTGTTAATACACGTCTTGTTATATGTTCCAAAACGTGATTTTTATCTACCTCAGAATTATCTTCCGGGTTTTCATAATTATTAGGTGTGTTTCCTTATAATTTTTTGGTCCATTTGTGGAAGTTGCATATTTAACGATCTCACCCAAAAATACGTTTATGCAGCCATCATTCCTGTACAATTGTTTTGAAGTACCCTCAAAGAGTATAGGATTATCTGTAATTTGTTTAACTTTGGCACTACCTTATATCCGTGAGGTCAAGGCTAAAAAAAAAAAAAAAAAAAAGTTGAGAATTTGAAATTCAGTTAATCTCATCTTGTCAGACACAACAGTTCAGGTCTACGCTCATGCAAACTGATTTTTTTCAGACCCATCTTCTTAAATTAGCTACCAATTAATATTTATAAATTGTATATCAGTCCCCCTATGTACTTAGTTTTTGCTAATAATGTATATATGATAGACTATATAAGAATGCTTTTCTTGTAAACGATTTATTTCCTTTCGTTGAGGTTTTAGCTTATTAAATATGGATCATATCACACTAACCGGCATACGGCGGGAAGATTCCATATTTTATATTTGATTACGCCCAGGATGCCATATTCAAGGGCTAGTGATGCAGATAAAAATAACATCCATTATATATCTGAATTTCCAAGTTCTTTTCACATCTCTAATGAAAATAAACTCCCGAGAATGTCAGAATTCTTTATCTGTGAATCGATTTCACCCTATATATTACCTCATTCATATCTGTTACTGATTTTCTTTTTCCGGGTCCGAATTTCTGTCTCAGATATTTTTTCTGAATTTGCATACTATTGGGAGTGTTTCCCACCTAATGCAGAGTACAATTGTGAAAGTTGCGTTTTTAGTGTTTTCGGCCAGAGTATACTGTTTTTAGCATTACTCGAAGAACCGTTATGCTATCATGAAAATTCAAGCAATTTCCAGACACCATTAATATAGATCATTCAGTGGTCCTTCAACCTGCAATTTTTGTAGCTATCATGCATATTTCTAATTTTCGCCCTCAATTATGCGGTTTCAAACATCACCCAAATGGCCCCCTCAACAACGTATAAATTCAAACAATCATCAGGCGTCAATACAGTTCATTTAGCGTTCCTTGAACCTGATTTTTTTTGTAGATGAGGTATAAAGTTATAAATGGTAATTAATTATATATATCGGTATAGCGATATTGGTTGTACATTCTCGTATGAATTCATTGATTAGAGTCAGAAGCTAATCAATATTGTGTCTCTAGAGGTATCTGTTTTGAGAGATTTTACCTAAGGATTTGTGGCTAATGGTGTAACACGAACGTACATAATATGCATTTTTTTTTTAATTCTGTCACGGAGCTCGATGTACTTTTAAAATGATTTTTATGCAGATAAGGAATATTAATTTCATGTTTCTGGCTTCATAACGTGGCGCCCACATGAACAAAGCTCATTGCTCTTATTCACCTCACATGCCAGCTCTCTATGTGTCAATCGAAGTGGTGTTATATGTTTCCTATATGTTATATTTTTATCCTGAGAGATGTCTTCTGAGTTTTGGTAATAAATGTTTCCCAATCAGTTTTGATTACATTAATGGAAGTTGCATGTTTATTGATTTCACCCAAAAGTACGTTTCTGCAGCCATCACTCAAGTAAAATACCTTTCCACTACCCGCAAAGTGAATAGAATCACCAGTAATTAGTTCACCTTTGGCGCTACCTTCTATCCGTGAAGTCAAGGCTAAAAAAAAATCCAATAGACTCGCCGGAAAATAGGAATCCACTTAATCTAATCTTGTCAAATACAATAGTTCAGGTCTACGTTCCTGCAAACTTATTTTTTTTTAGACCCAACATGAACAATAAAACTACTTAAATTAGAAACCAAGTAATGTTTATAAATTGTCAGTACTGCTATCTAGTTAGTTTTTCCTAATAATGAATTCATGATAATCAATATATAGGCTATTGTCTTCTAAACGATTTATTGCCTTTCGTAGTGGCTTTACCTTAGTAAATGTGGATCATGATATCGCATTAACAGGCTTACGGAGACAAGATTCCATATTTTATATTTAATCACCATGCTCAGGATGCCATCTTAAAGCACTAGTGATGCAGAGAAAATAACATTCGTTTTATCCCTAAATTTCCAAGTTGTTTTCACGTCTCTAATGAATGGAGACTATTCCAGCTTAAAACCGCAGAATGGCAGAATTGTTTAGCTGTTAATCGATTTCATCTTACGTACTAGCTCATTCTGATTTGTAACCAGAATTTTCTGACCCTTAGAGATTTTCTCTGAATTTTAGATACCACTGGGGGTGTTTGTCAGCCATTTTAAAGAACATTTGTGGAAAATGCATTTTTTTGTATTTTCCTTCACAATTATACGGTTTTTATCCTAACTTAAATAACCCTCATCCTAACGTTAAAATTAAACCCGTCAATTAATATTTCATTTAGTGCTCCTTCAACGTGCAATTTTTGTAGGTGTCATGCATACTTAGTATTTTCGCCCTCAATTATGCGGTTTTCAGCATCACTCAAATGACCCTCTTTCTAACGTAAAAATGCACACCATCACCAGACGACTAACAGTTCATTCAGTGTTCCTTCTACCTGAATTTTTTGTACTTTATACAAAGTAATTAAATATATATCTCGGAATTGCGAAAGTGGTTGTTCATTCTCATGTAAATACAAGGGTTAGCCAAACCTAGTCAATATTCTTTCTCTTGAAGTATCAATTACTAGACATTTAACCTAAGGGAGTGCGGCTTATGTTGTAACACGAACCATCATAATATGTAAATACATTTTTTTTTCCTTCATTCTGCAAGGACGCTCGATGTACTGTAGTTAAAAAAGAATACTCATTTGAAGTTTGAGGCATACTTGAGTGGCCCTCAAATCAATTGAAACTCAGTGTTCTTAATCGCCTCAGATGCCAGCTCTCTTTACGTTTAAATCGGTCTTGTTATATTTCCTAAATGATATTCTTCTCACCCTGAGAAAAGTCGTCTGTGTTGATATCTAGGGGGTTTCCCAATCATTTTTGGGTATATTTATTGAAGTTGGATTATCGATTTCGGCAAAAAATACATTTATGCAGCTATTACTCGCGTAAAATTGTTTTGAACTACACTTAAAGTTAATGTTATGAGCCGTATATAGTTTACCTTTGGCATTACCTTCTATTCGTAAAGACCAGACAAAAAAAAAAAAAAAAAAAAAAAATGAATACACACCCGAAATTGAAATCCAGTTAACCTCAAATTGTTAAACACAACATTTCATGTGAACGCTTCTTCAAACCATCATTAAAAAAAAAAAAATAAATAATTAAAATCTACCCCCCTGGGGGTAGGGGGGTTTGTCAAGAATACTCCCCCAGTATCCCTGCTTGTCGTAAAAGGCGACTAAAAGGGTTGGCGGAGGGTTAGTGCCCCTCCCCGGAAAACAACCAACTAAAAAAACAAACAATAAGCCTCGGACAAGGACTGACCAAACGTTGACGACCAAGGACCGGACAAAGGACATTGCAATTGGAACGTGGAATGTAAGGGGAGCAAATGATGAGGTGAAAGAGAGAGAGATTGTCCAGGTCCTTGAGGATGCGAAAGTGGATGTATGTGGAATAACTGAAACAAAATGAAGAGGAGAAAGTGTGAGAGAATGGGAGTATGGATGGGGTATATGTGCAGGAGTAGGTGAGAATGAGAGGGCAAAGGAAGGAGTATGTATAGTTGTGAGTAAAAGATGGAAGAGGAGCATAAGACAGTATGGATCAGTTGGATCAAGGATTGTGTGGGTAAAGTTGAAAGTTGGAATACAAATGTGGGCGATTGTGTGTGTGTGTATGCGCCAACGCAAGATCGTGCTAGAAGAGTGAGAGAAGAGTTCTGGACAAATGTAGAAGTGTGCATGGAAAAGTTTGGAAGGAATGATAGAGTGTTTTTGATTGGTGATATGAATGGTAAAGTTGGGAATGTGAAAGTGGATGGAATAGTTGGTGAGTGGGGTCTGCCTGCTGAGATAGATGAGAATGGGAGTGCGTTAGTGGACATTTGTGCTGGGAGGGGGTTGGTGATAGCCAACACCTTCTTCAGGCATAAAATGATCCACAGGTATACATGGCGAGTGATGAGAAGGGTGGGTCGTGAATTGAGTGAAAGGAAGGCAATGATTGATTATGTGTGTGTGGATGAAAGGATGCGAAGATGTATATTGGATGCAAGAGTTTATAGAGGTTGGGGGAGTGGACTTTCTGACCACTACTTGGTGGTGGCCAGAGTTAAAGTTCAAGTAAGATGGAGGAATAGAAGAAGGGAAAGACGAGAGGAAGGAGAAGTTGCAAGGAGAGTGGAAAGGTTACAAGAGGATGAGAAAAAGGCAGAGTATAAGAGAGAAGTGGAGGAACGATTGGGCAAATATGAGTTGGAGCAGATGGGGGACGTGGAAGGTGTGTGTAGAATATTTACAGAAGAAATATGTGCAGCATGTGATGTGGTGTGTGGAAGGAAGAGAAGACGGAGGGGGGTGCAAGGAACAGCGTGGTGGACTGAAGAGGTGAAACGAACTGTGGCACAAAAGAAGAAGGCATACAATGAATGGATGAGAAATAGGGGCGTGGAAGAAGTTGAGAGGCGGAAGAGAGAGTTATATGTAGAAAGAAAGAGAGAGGTGAAAAGATTAGTAAGAGAGAGTAAGAAGAGAGTGGATGAGGAATTTGGAAGGAATTTGAGTGTAAAGTGGAGGGACTGTAAGAAAATGTTCTGGAAAGAGGTGAAAAGAGTAAGACAGGGTGGAAGTGAAGTTAGCAGGGGAGTGAAAGATAAAAATGGTAGATTACTAGTGGAGAAGGGAGAAAAAGTGAGCAGATGGAGAGAACACTTTAAGGAATTGTTGAACGTGGAGGATGGAAGTAATGCGAGTATAAGTGGCTGGGGAATGGCTGGAAGAAGGAGGAAGGTGAGAAGACAGGAAGAAATCAGTAGGATAGAAGTTGTGGAAGCAATGAAGAAAGTTAAATCAGGGAAAGCCCCAGGAATTGATGGAGTGTGTGGTGAAATGCTGAAGCATGGGGGAGAGATAGTAGTAGAATGGATGTGGAAGATGTGCAGATTGGCCTGGGAGGAAGGTAGAGTCCCGGAGGATTGGAAGTCAGGTATAATTATTCCCTTGTACAAAGGAAAAGGGAAAAAGAAGTGTGTGGTAATCATAGGGGCATTTGTCTTCTTAGTATAATAGGAAAAGTATATGGTAGGATACTTATTGACAGAGTTAGAGAAAGAACAGAGAAATTAGTTGGAGAAGAACAGGGAGGCTTTAGGAAGGGAAGAGGTTGTGTAGATCAGATATTCATTCTCAGATCTTTAGTGGAAAAGTTTCTAGAGAAGGGAAAGAAGTTGTATGCGGCTTTCATGGATTTGGAGAAAGCATATGACAGGGTGGATAGACTAGGATTGTGGAAAGTGTTAAGAATATATGGAATAGATGGGAAGTTGTTGAATGCTGTGAAGAGTATGTACGATGGTGCGAAGGCTGCAGTGCGTGTGGATGGGGAACTAAGTGAATTTTTCTCTTTGATAGTTGGGTTGAAGCAGGGATGTGTCATGTCTCCATGGTTGTTCAATCTGTACATGGATGGGGTAATAAAAGAGGTACAAGGTAGGGTAGTGGATGTTGGAGTGGCCCTGGTGAGAGAGGATAGTGTTTGGAAACTCCCTGTACTGTTGTTTGCAGATGATACCGTGTTGTTGAGTGAAGACGAAGGGGAGCTGCAAGGTTTGGTGGATGAGTTTGAGAGAGTGTGTAAGAAACGGAATCTATAGGTGAATGTAGGGAAGAGTAAAGTGATGGTCTTTGAGAGAGGTGAAGTCAGTGAATGTACAGCGAGGTTGGATGGTGAAGAATTGGAAAATGTGAGTACGTTTAAGTACTTGGGTAGTGTGATGAGTAAGGATGGAGGTTTGGAGGGTGAAGTGCTTGAAAGGGTACAGCAGGGAAGAAAGGTTGCTGGTTCTTTGAAAGCAGTGATAAGAAACAGGGAAGTGAGCATGGAAGTGAAAAAGTTACTACATGACAGTATTGTGGTACCAACTCTAACGTACGGAAGTGAAGCTTGGACGTTGTTGGAAGGACACAAGTCAAGAGTGAGAGCCGTGGAAATGAGTTATTTAAGAGGAGCCTGTGGAGTCACATGGAGAGACAGGCTGACGAATGAGGATATAAAGGAGCGTTGTGGTGTTGATGTGGATGTGATAGGAAGCGTTATGAGGAACACACTGAGGTGGTTTGGCCATGTGGAGAGGATGGAGGGTCAAAGACTGACGAAGAGAGTGTATGTGAGTGAGGTGGAGGGGGAAAGAGGGAGGGGGAGGCCGAGGATGAGATGGAGAGATGGGGTGGAGAGGTATATGAGAGAGGGGGGTGTGAGTTGGGAGCAGGGGAGTGAAATGGCGGGGGACAGGACGACTTGGAGGCGATTTGTTTGTGGCCACCCCAAACGGGATTGAGGCGTCTGGCAATAGATAGATAGATAGATAGAAAATCTGCTTAAATTAGTATCCAGCTATGTTTATAAATACTATATCTCGGAATGGTTATGGAGTTTTCTTATTAGCAATTTATTGCTTTTGGGGGCGATTTTACATCAGTAAATATCGATCATCATATCGCACAAGCAGCCATGCGGCGAGAATATTGCACATTATATACTTAATTAAAAGGCTGATGAAGTCATTTTCTAGCCCATGTGATGCAGATACAAATAATATCCCATTCATCTCCATACTTCCACGATGATTCTTCGTCTCGTGAAATGAAACTCCTCGGGCTAAAATCCCTCAAAAGGAAGACTTCTTTACCTGTGAATCGATTTCATCCTACGTATTACCTCCTTGAGATTTGTTATTGATTATTTTTTCCGACACGGAATTTCGTGACAAAATCTTTTAGGAATTTTACCTTCCACTGCGGGTGTTTCTCAGCTAATTTTGAGCATTTTTGTGGAAGTTGCATTTCTAATGTTTTCTCCCAGAATTATGCGGTCTTTAGCCTTACTCAAATAACGCTTATCGTAACGTAGAAATTAAAACCATCAATTAACAGGTCATTCAGTGAAGTTGCATTTCTAATGTTTTTTCCCAAAATTATGCGGTCTTTAGCCTAACTCAAATAACGCTTATCGTAACGTAGAAATTAAAACCATCAATTAACAGGTCATTCAGTGCTCAATGAACGTGCACGTTTTGTAGGTGTCATGCCTACTTTGTATTTTCGCCCCCAATTATGCAGTTTACAGCATCACTCTCTTTCTATCGTAAATATCCAAACCATCACCAGACGACATTAATACTGTTCATTCATTGCTCATTCAACCTGAATTTTTTGTACATGAGGAATAAAGTTATAAAAGATAATTAATTATATATCTCGGTATTGCGATAGTGGCTTTTGTTTCTCATATAAATACATAGGTTCATCAAAACCTAATCTATATTCCTTCTCTATAGTCATCAGTTATCAGACATTTAACCTAAGCAAGTGTGGCTTATGAAGTAACACGAATCTTTAAAAAAATATATATATATATATATATATATATATATATATATATATATATATATATAAGAATTCTCGATGCAATTTTAAAGTGTACTGACGACAAAAAAGAATATTTATTTGAACTTTCTCGCTTGCTTGGGTGTCCCTCACATCAATTGAAACTCATTGTTCTTAATCACCTCAGATGCCAGCTCCGTTTAAGGGTAAATCGATGTCTTGTTATATGTTTTCTAAATATAATTCTTCTCACCCTGAGAAAAGTCTTCTGAGTCTGGGTAATAATTTGGAATGTTTCCCAATATTTTTTTTAGTATATTTATTGACGTTGCATATTTATCGATATCACCCAAGAATACGTTTATGCAGCTATCACTCCAGTAAAATAGTTTTGAACTATACTAAAAGTGAATGCTATCAGCCGTAACTAGTTCACCTATTCCACTACCTGTTATCCGTAAGAAAAGGTTATAAAAAAGCCAATACACTCACCGAAAATAAGAAATCCCGTTAACCTCAACGGGTGAAATACGATATTTTAGGTCTACGCTCCTGCATTTTTTTTTTTTTTGACCCATCATAAAAAAAAAAAAATCTGCTTTGGTAGGAACCCACAACGTTTATACATTGTATATCTCGGAACGGTTATGTATTTAGTACGGCTTTGTATAGATGCGATTTTCTTGTTATCGATTTATTGCCTATCGGATTGGTTTAACTTAGTGAATATCGATCATGATATTCAACTAACCGGCATCCGGCGAAAATATTCCACATTATATATTTTATCACTAGATTTATGAAGCCACTTTAACGCCCAAGTGATGCAGATACAAATAACATCCGTTTTATTTCTATATTTCCACGATGTTTTCACGTCTCAAATGAAATGGACTCAACGGGCTTAAAACCATGAAAGGATAGACTTCATTACTTGTGAATCGCTTTCATTCTACGTATTTCGTCATTCAGATTTGTTATTCATTATTTTTTCCGCCACGGAATTTTGTCAGAATTTTTTTTTGGTATTTTTTACGACTGAGATTGTTTCCCAGATAATTTAGTGTACATGTGAGAAAGTTACATCATTAGTGTTCTCGCCATCAATTATACTGTTTTTAGCATTACAGAAATGACCCTCTTCGTAACGTAAAAATTCAACCAATATCGAGACAACATTCATTTAATGTTCCGTCAACATGCTTTTTTTGTAGCTATCATTGATAATTACTGTTTCCGCCCTCAGTTATGCGGTTTTCAGCATCACTCAAATGACCCTCTTTCTATCGTAAAAATTCCAACCATCGCCACACGACATTAATAGAGTTCATTCAGTGTTCCTTCAACCTGATTTTTTTTGTAGATGAATAAAATTTACAAGGAAATTAATTATATATCTCGTAATTGCGATACTGGTTGTACATTCTCATATTAATACAAATACCTAATCAATATTCCTTCTCTCTAGGCATCAGTTATGATATATTTAACCTAAGTGAGTGTGCCTTATGGCGTAACATAAGAACACTCATTTGAAGCTTCTCGCTTGCTTGGGTGGCCCTCACATCAATTGAAACTCATTGATATCGCACGAACCAGCATGCGGCGACAATATTGCACATTAAATATTTGATCACAAGGCTGATGAAGCCACTTCAAAGGCCAAGTGATCCAATACAAATAACATCCGTTTTATCTCTATTTTTCCACAGTTTTCACGTCTCAAATGAAATGAAACTCCTCGGGCTTAAAACCCTCAAAAGGTAGACTTTTTTACCTGTGAATCGATTTTATCCTACGTATCACCGTATTCAGATTGTTTTTTTGTTTTTTTCGCCACGGAATTTTCTGACCAGCAGAAATGTTGTCGGAATTTTAAATACCACTGGGAGTGTCTCCCAGGTAATTCAGAGTATATGTGAGAAAATTGCATTTTTAGTGTTTTCGTTTTCAATTTCTGCATGTTGTTTTCAGCATTACACAAATGACCCTCTTCCTAATGTAAAATTCAACCAATCTCCAGACGACATTAATACAGTTCACTCAGTGTTCCTTCAAAAGGCACTTTTATCTGTCATTCATATTTAGTGTTTCCTCCTTCAATTATGCATCACTCAACCATTTTTTTTTTAGAGTAAAAATGCAAATAATCTACAGACGACATTAATTCAGTTCATTCAGAGTTCTTCCACACTGCATTTTTTGTACCTTTAATCAATATTTAGTGTTTTCGCCCTCAATTATGCGGTTTTCATCATCACTCAAATGACCTTTTTTTCTTAACGTTAACGATTTATTGCCTTTCGAAGAATACACTCACCGGAATTTAGAAATCGTTAACCTCAATTTGTTAAACACAACATTTTATGTCAACGTTTCTTCAAACCATCATCACAAAAAAAAAAAAAAAAAATCTGCTTAAATTAGTATCCAGCGATGTTTATAAATAGTATATCTCGGAATGGTTATGCAGTTTTCTTGTTAACGATTTATTGCCTTTTGGGGCGATTTTACCTTAGTAAATATCGATCATGACATCGCACAAACACGCATGCGGCGAGAATATTGCACATTATATATTTGATCACTAGTCTGCTGATGCCACTTTATAGCCCAAGTGATGCACATACAAATAACATTCGTTCTTTCTCTATATTTTCATGATGGTTTCACGTCAAATGAAATGAAACTCGTCGGACATAAAACCCACGAAAGGTAGACTTCTTTACCTGTGAATCGATTTCATTCTACACATTACCTCATTCAGATATGTTATTGATTTTTTTCCACAGATTTTTTTTTTTTCAAATTTAGATACTGCTGGGGGGGTTTCTTAGCTATTTTATAGAACATTTGTGGAAGTGTCATTTTTAGTGTTTTCGCCCACAATTATGCGGTCTCTATCCTTACTCAACTCACATCTTACCGTGAAAATTAAAACAATCAATGAACAGTTCACCTAGTGCTCCTTCAACGAGCAATTTTGTGGGAGTCATGGATATTTAGTATTTTCGCCCTCATTAATGCGGTTCTCATCATCACTCAAATGACACTCTAACGTAAAAATCCAATCCATCACCAGACGAAATTAATTTCCTACAACATGAATTTTTGGTAGATGAATAAAGTTATACAAGGTAATCATATATCGCGGTATTGCGATACTGGTCGTACAGTATTCAGCAAAAATCGAGCGACCAGCTTGACGAGCAGGTTGGTATATGTGGCACCGCCTCACCCCCAGACTCACACTCCTCTCCTTCGTTCCCATTCATTCGTCTACCCTCCACCCTCCCCACATCCAAGTGCAAGACTCGCATTGTATTAGCCACAGCCATCATCCATTTGTCTTGGGAAATAATGGTTTTGTTATGATAACGAATGAAAACACATTACACTGCATTAATCCATAGTATAGTTATTTATACACCACGATCTGAACATGGGGTGGTATACTGTAGTATATAGTGAGGTCTTTAATCATACAATTTATCATTTTGACGTGTATCCAGTCAGTGTGTAACATTAAACAGTCGGAAGCTATAAGTAGATGTTTGCAGTGGTCGGTGGTGTGCTCCTTCCCTTACTCGACGTAATCACTGTTACTTTACAAACAACATTATAGGTTATTACCTTAGTTACTACTAATACCCAACGTGTGATACTAGCAAAGTTTTGCTGATGCGTAAAACACATGATCAATATTATGTCGGTTATTGATGTCTTAATACATGATATCAGATAAAGTTGGGAGTCAGGAACTCGAGCAGAGGCCATGACGTGGTTTCTGGTAATGCAATAGGTCAGTCAATTTTCAAATGCCATTCACTGATGATGACAGTATTATAAATATCAAGGTCAATTTCATACACAGGAGAGCCAACAGTAGTGTGAGCCGTGTGGTGTGCTGACCCCGCAAACACCATACAACCACGGTGAGATTAGCATACCAGGTATAGGCAAATTGGGGAACTGCCTGCCAGGCCACAGCCTTTCACAGGCCATCCAGACTTCCAGAGCAGAATAAATGTACGCTTCGGGCGTCCAAATAAGTGACATCACCCATCAGGCCATCAAATTAGGCCATTATAGGTCATGCCAAGATTTCACTGGAAATAACGAAAAAAAAAAAATGCCAACAGTCTGCATTGCCTACCATGCAACAGCATGGTAAATCCGGCGCTGCATACAGGCAACCCCCTCTAACCCTTGCCTCAGCCACTTATTGCTATTCATTCCAGCAAGACACCCGCCACCACCTGATAACAATATCAGGAATATAACCTTGCCTTGTATAGTTATAACTGCAATAGGGATTAATTTGTGATTCACACGTTTATAACACGACGTATTCCGAAAAAGGTAACCAATTGCTAAATTGGCCGAATGGATGATCAACTTGTATCGATTGCAGCTTACGGTAATCAACATTATCATGCCATTCAGCAGATAATTCAGTTTATTCGTTTTCAGTGAGAACGTTTCCAACAAACGTGTGACGGGTTACAGTTCACACTGGTCAATGTTACTTATACCAACGTAATAGACGTAGCGGTCGTGTTAATCTTATGATTATTTGCTCTTCAACTTGTGTCCCATGTCTGTTACTACTTTCCTTTATCTCTGTGTGGCCGTGGTGTTTCCCATTAACTATCATCAGCCGAAACGTCAATTACCACAGAGAGGGAAGGATGTTAAAATGGACAAACGGTTTTGGTTAGGCAAATGTTAAATAAGGAAGACTGACTGACCACCGGTATATTTAAGATGGAATTTTAAAACGATATGAAACAACAGGTCAGACATTGGATTTATATGATAAATGTCGTGCGTAACTGGGGGAGTGACAAGGTAACCCTGTCAACACCGAGTAGGACCATCCACCACCTTTGCTATCGTCCCGTTCCTGTTGCCCTACAATAACGTGTGGTATAATGACAATAGTGAATGTTTTACCAGAGATCTGGTGTTTTAGCTTGACTTACCCTGCAGTTCAAACTAATGTATTATACTCTGCTATTGCACTGCATATCTGATTGAATAATATTTAGAAAATAAGGTCTTACTGTGTACCGATTATTAAATGCTTATTTGCAATATCGTTACACTATAAATATCACTACTATATAACGCAGTGGATAATATTGTAATTCTCACTTCATGTTGATAATAAATACGTGTTTATGAACATTGTGGAAAACACACATACACACACACACACACACACACACACACACACACACACACACACACACACACACACACACTATCCACCCCGGAAGAGCCGTCGACCCCGGGCCGATCTCCACATGCCCCCACCACAACGTGTGACGGCCAGCTACCCCCCCCACACACACACACACCACCGATCACTACAAACATCTACTTATAGCTTCCGACTGTTTAATATTACACACTGACTGGATACAACCATCAAAAGGATAAATTGTATGATTAAAGACCTCACCATCATACGAATATACTTCTATATCACCTTGCGTCCAGATCGTGGTGTATAAATAACTATACTATTGATTAAAGCACTGTTTAATATGTTTTTATTCGTTACCATAACAAAATCATTCTTTCCCAAGACAAATGTATGATGGAACAGTGGTTGAGACAATGCGAGTCTTGCACTTGGATGTGGAGAAGGTGGAGGGTAGACGAATGAATGGGAAAGAGGGGGGTGGAAATGGGGGTGCGGTGGTGCCACATATACCAACCTGCTCGTCGTGCTGGTTGCTTTATTTTTGCTGGAGACTGTTGTTACATAGCCTATGATTTCATCATCCTTTGTGTAATTCTAACGTACAGTGTGCTGCCTGTTTGATCACGAGCGTGTTCTGCCTCAGTCCCCCCCTTCTACCGTTATTGTAGAGTAACTCGTCCTTTCTGTTATTCAGTGCGGGATTGTCAACTCTTTGACCCCATGACTTCATCATTTGCGCGTCCTTCTTACAAGTTGTATCAAGCTCTGCTGGCCCCTATATAATGAGCTCAGTCTCTACATTATTGCCACTTAGATCTAATCCTCATTTTGTTCACATCTCTGTCCTCCCCTGTACAGTTATTATTGAGTGCTCAGGAAGTCTCCAACCATCTAGCAGCTGTGTAGTTTGAGTATAACTGTTATTGCATTTTTTCCTTGTACTGTATAGCGTGAGGTGTTGATTTGTGGGCCTAGTGAGGTTTTTTGTGGTTTATGTAGGGTTCTTTTTGTCAGTCATTTTTGATAATATTTTGTATCTGTAATAATTTATCTTGCATTAACTGAGCATTACCCAGTGTATTTTTATTTTATCAGGGCTGACTTAGGTAAATTTACTCTTGCTAATTTCGTGTAAATAGAGGCTATTGCAGTTAACCTTATATTTAACCAGTTTTTGCCATTACATTATCCTTATGAGTCCTGAATGTTTTGTTGTTAGTTTGAGCATTAAACTTTAACTTGTAATTTTACCTAACTCTTTTGTTTTGAACCTGGAACTTTACGGGACAGTAGTGATTATTCGTATTCTCACTTAAAGTGTACATTATCTTTCTCTGTTCCGTAACATAAATTTGGCAACCTCTTATCAGGATATTCAGGATATTATCATAAGGATATTGTTTGATATTTTGTGACTGTGATTTATTCATGATGTCTACTATTTCTACACTTGATGAAGCCAAAGATTTTTTGTCAAATGTGCAAACAGTGTGTGATGTAGAAAACAGAACAAAGAATGAACTTAAGCTTGTTGCTCAACAATTGGGAATTGCTGTTCGCTCTCATCATTCTAAAGATCAAATTGTTGACATGATTAATGAAAGCTTGTTTAATGTAACTCCTCCAAATGAGCAAACGCAGATTGAATTAGCTAAGTTACAGCTAGCCCTGCAGGAGGCTCGCATTAAGGAGGCACAGATACAGGCTCAGGCACAAGTTGAACTTGCCAGGATTCAGGCAGACCATGAGTATCGCATGAAACAAGGTGGAACTGGATCATCTAGCTCTGATGATTTTGATGTGGCTAAAAATGTTAAACTTGTCCCTCCTTTTAATGAATCTGATTTAACAATTTTCAGTTGTTTGGGAGGGTAGCTACAGGTTTTAATTGGCCCAAAAAGTATTGGCCAGTACTCCTTCAAACTGTTCTCACCGGTAAAGCTCCAGTAACTTATGCATCTTTGCCTCAGGATCAATCTGATAATTATGATGTAGTTAAGAGCTTGATTCTTAAGGCCTATGAGCTTCTTCCTGAAGCTTATAGAGTAAAATTTAGGACAACTTACAAGCAAGATAAGCAATCCCATGTTGAGTATGCAAAAATCAATGAAGATCTGTTAGAGCAGTGGTTAAATTCTAAGAATGTGGATTCTGATTTTGGTAAATTTAAGCAGATGATTTTGCTGGAGGACTTCAAGAGGTGTATTTATAAAGATGTAAGCCTGTATCTTGATGAGAAAAGAATAGATAATATGTCTGATGCTGCAGTTTTAGCTGATGAATATGTTCTCACTCACAAGAGATATTCTAAAGAAAAAGGGAAAGCTGAGAGTAAGTACGTTGCCTCTACTCAGAGTACAGGTAACAGGAAAGAGAATAAAGATGATGTTTCTCAGGAAGTAAATACCAGCTTCACCTCTAGATTTCAGAAAAGTAAATGTACTTATTGTAGTAAGCTTGGTCATACTACGGAGAAATGTTTCAGGAGACAGCGTGATGTGAACAAAAAGGAGTCTTTAAATATTCAGTCAATTGGTCTAGTGTCCACCCTTGAGAGTTCCCAGAATCCTTTAACTGAGTTAACTTTTTTTTTTTATGCGAGGAAGAAGGAACCAAAGGCCATGAGCCCGCAGTAACAGTTCCCTCCAAGAGAAAAACAAAATACAATAGAGAGCCAAATTCAAGATCCGATCATTTTGAGATGCCTGGACACACTACGTTTGAAAGACTGGAGATCATAGGCAGGAAGAAATACAGACAGAGGGAGACAGTTCCAGAGCTGACCTGTTGCATAAATGAAAGACTGGGAGTAACGGTTAACTCTTGCATTAGAGAGTTGGACAGAAAAGGGATGAGAGTTTGCTGCTAGACGGGTGCTACGCGCCCGTCGTAGAGGTGGAGGAATGCAAGCAGACAGTTCAGAGGAGCAGTGACCATTAAAGTAGCGATAGAAAAGAGATAAAGATGCAACAGTGCGGCGAAGAGACAGAGGTTGAAGGGAGTCAGTAAGAGGAGGAGAGTTAATGAGACGAAAAGCCTTTGACTCCACCCTATTGAGAAGAGCTGTATGTGGGGAGCCTCCCCACACATGAGAGTTGTACTCCACACAGGGGCGGATAAAACCCCTGTATAGAGTCAACAATTGTGCAGGGGTAAAGAAATAGCGGAGTCGGCTTAGCACACCCAATCTCTTGGAAGCAGATTTTACAAGAGATGTAATATGATCTTTCCAAGATAAGTCCCGAGTAAATGAAACCCCAAGCATGTTCAAGGATGATGCAGGATTAATCTGAATATTATTAAACATTAGTGGGTATACCTGTGGAAGATTTTGTCGGGTTGATAGGTGTAAGAACTGAGTCTTAGATGCATTAAAGACAACCATATTATTTTTACCCCAGTCAGAGATATGAGCCAAGACAGACATTAGGTGTGCCATAGCCTCATCCCTTGTTTCTTGAAGTAACTGTTGAGATGGGCATTGCGGGAACCGAATGGAAAGGTGAAGGGTGGAGTCATCAGCGTATGTGTGGATAGGGTTAGATGTACAGCTTAGAAGATCATTGATGAATAAAAGGAAGAGAGTTGGTGATAGGACAGAGCCCTGAGGAACACCACTGTTGATAGATCTAGGAGAAGAACGATGGCCGTCTACGACAGCGGCTATAGAACGACCAGAAAGGAAGCTAGCGATGAAGGCACAGATAGAAGGATAGAAACCGTAGGAGGGCAGTTTGGAAATTAAAGATTTATGCCAGACTCGATCGAAAGCCTTTGAGATGTCAAGTGCAATGGCAAAGCTTTCGCCAAAGTCCCGAAAGGAGGATGACCAGGAGTCTGAAAGGTAGGTGAGAAGATCGCCAGTGGAGCGTCCCTGACGGAACCCATACTGATGATCGGAAAGAAGGTTGTGATAGGAAAGATGCCTTAAAATATTTTTATTAAGAATTGACTCAAAAACTTTTGAAATACAGGACGTTAAAGCAATTGGACGATAGTTGGAGGGTTGGGAGTGGTCACCCTTCTTTGGGACTGGCTGAATGAGAGCAAACTTCCAGCAAGAAGGAAAGGTACAAGTTGACAGACAAAGGCGAAATAGTTTGCCTAGGCAGGGTGTAAGCACAGAAGCACAGTTTTTGAGAACAACAGGAGGGACCCCATCAGGCCCATATGCCTTGTTAGTACTGAGGCCAGTAATGGCAGAAAATACATCAACTGAAGAAATTTTAATGTCAGCCATGAGGAAGTCAGAGGGGGGAAGTGATGGAGGAACAGCACCGGAATCGTCTAAGGTGGAATTGGAGGAGAATGTCTGTGCGAAGAGATCTGCTTTATCAGTAGAAGAAATAGCTACAGAACCATCAGAGTAGAAAAGAGGAGGGAAGGATGATGAGGTAAAGTTGTTAGAAAGATTTTTGGCAAGGTGCCAGAACGAGCGAGAAGAATTCGAGTTGGAGAGTTGAGAGCATTTAGTATGGATGAAATTATTTTTAGTAGAGCGAAGAACAGACTTAGCACGATTCCGGGCAGAAACGTAAAGATTATGTGATTCAGGGGTGGGTTGGCTACGGTACCTTTTGTAGGCCTTCTCCTTGTTGCGGACAGCATTAGAACAAGCGTGATTAAACCAAGGCTTTCTTGCGTTAGTCAAAGGATATGAGAAAGGAATGTATGCTTCCATGCCCGAGAGAATAACCTCCGTAATGTGCAAGGCACACTCAGATGGCTCACGGCCATGGAAGCAATAATCATTCCAGGGAAAATCAAAGAAGTACTGCCTGAGGGCCTCCCAGTCCGCAGCTCCAAAATGCCAGAGACGACGTTTCCCTGAAGGGTCCGCAGGCCATACTGGAGCAATAGGACAGGTTAAGGTAATAAGGTTGTGATCGGAGGAGCCCAACGGAGAGAAAAGATTAACAGAGTAAGCAGAAGGATTAGTTGTGAGGAAGAGGTCAAGTATGTTGGAGCTCTCTCCAAGGCGGTCAGGGATACGGGTAGGGTGCTGTACAAGCTGCTCTAGGTCATTAAGGATAGAAAAGATGTAGGCTTGTTCACCAGGTGGATCCGTGAAAGGAGAGGAGAGCCAAAGGTGGTGGTGAACATTGAAATCTCCAAGAATGGAGATTTCAGAGAAAGGAGAAATGGACAGAATGTGTTCCATCGTAGAAGTAAGATAGTCAAAGAATTTTTGATAGTCAGTAGAATTAGGGGATAAGTAAACAGCACAGATATATTTAGTCAGGGAATGACAGGAAAGCCGAAGTCAGAGAGTGGAGAATTCAGAAGAATCAAGTTCAGGAACACGAGAGCAAGATAAGTCGTTGCGTATGTATACTGAACCTGCTTTGAGGGGTAACTTAAATTCTCATGATGGAGCTCCTCTTTTCAGCAGTAAAGTGGGTAACACTCTCAAGAGTTCATGTGCTAATTTCCTGTCTCATGGTTTTGTCAGTCCTCTGGACAGTAATGACAGGAAATCAGTGAAAATATAACGTGATACAGGTGATTGCCAATCCCATATGCTGACCAGTGTTCTAGGCTCTAATGTTAATTCCTCTGATGAAACTGTAATCTTACAAGGTGTAGGGAATAATTACATCTCTGTCCCTCTGTTAAGAGTGAATTTAGAGTCTGGTTTTGTTAATGGTTCCGTTATGGTTGGGTTGGTTGAGACACTCCCAATGTCAGATGTAACTTTCTTACTTGGAAATGATATTGGTGGAAGTCAAGTGTGTCCAGCTCCTCAGTTGTCTAGTGAACCAGTGGCTGCGTCCCAGGATTGTGATGTCCCTGATGTGTTCCCTGCATGTGCTGTCACTAGGGCTAAGTCTAAAGTTACTGGTGATTTAGAGGATAATGATGATGATGATGTTATCCTAGCTGACACTTTTCTTGCTAATTTGGACCACTCACCAGGTGAGGCAGTACCCCGTAGTGTTGATAATTTGTCTCGTCAAGAGTTGGTTGAGTTGCAGGTTGCTGACCCTGAGTTGAAAGGTCTAACTAACTCTGCTTACAGTGAAGAAGAGTCAGCCGGTGCTTCTACTTGTTATATAAAGTCAGGCGTACTTATGAGGAAGTGGAGACCCCCAACAGCATCAGCCGACTGTGAATGGGAGGTTGTACATCAAGTTGTCATCCCTCGTGTTTGTAGGCAGGATATCATTAGAGTGGCTCATGATTCCAGTTTGGCAGGACAGCTTGGAGTGAGGAAGACTGTGGCACGCATTTTGAAACACTTCTACTGGCCAGGTATCTTCAGGGATGTTTCCTGGTATTGTAAGTCTTGTCACACCTGTCAAGTTGTGGGGAAGTGTAATCAGACCGAAAAGGTTGCACCTCTAGTTCCCATTCCTCCTTTTGAGGCGCCTTTCACCCGTGTGTTGGTGGATATTGTGGGCCCTCTTCCTAAGACTTCTTCAGGATTTTCTTATGTGTTGACCCTGATTGATATGGCTACTCGTTATCCTGAAGCCATTCCACTTAGAAATATCTCAGCAAAGAACGTGGTTAAGGAAATGCTAGGGTTCTTCACAAAGTTTGGTCTGCCCAAGGAGGTACAGTCAGATCGGGGAAGTAATTTCATGTCAAACGTTTTCAAGCAGTCTCTGAAAGAGTTGGGCATCACCCAGATAACGTCTTCAGCTTACCATCCCCAGACCCAAGGAGCGTTGGATAGATATCATCAAACACTCAAATCGATGCACAAGAAATACTGTTTGGAACATCAGAAAGACTTGAATAAAGGTCTTCCATTCGTTGTGTTTGCCGCAAGAGAATCTCCAAATGAATCACTGGGCTTCCCACCTTTTGAAGTACTGTTTGGCCATGAAGTAAGAGGACCCCTTAAGCTACTCAAGGAATGCTGGCTGTCGGAGGAAGATGACGTCAACCTGCTGGAGTATGTGATGAAGTTCAAAGAACAGCTGTCCACTGCTTTACAGCTGGCGAGAGAGAATTTAGGAGTTGCTCAGGAGAAGATGAAGACTTGGTATGATAAGTCCAGGTTACGCCACATTCAGCCAGGAGATCAGGTTTTGATTCTGCTGCCAGTTCATGGGCAACCTCTTCAAGCCAAGTTTAGTGGTCCTTATTTCGTGGAGAAGAAACTCAGTGATGTCAACTATGTCATCGCCAACCAGATCGTAGAAAGAGGAAGCAACTTTGTCACATCAACATGCTAAAGTTATATCACAGGCGGGACGAAAATAATCCAGTCTGCACTGTAGCTGTTCCACCCGAGTCTGCAAGTGAAGTTCTCCCATGCAGTATGAGCCTGAGTGATAGTTTGGGGAAGAATCCTGATATCATGAATGTTCTCCAGACTAAGCTTTCTCATCTACCTCCCGAGGAAAGGCAGGAGTTTTCGGCATTACTGCAGGAGTACCCGGAAGTGTTCCGTGCCACTCCAGGAAGAACCACTGTGTTGATGCATGATGTCGATGTTGGAGACGCAAAGCCAATTAAACTGCCTCCTTACCGTGTGAACCCAGTGAAAGTTCCTCTCATCCAGAAGGAGCTTGGCTACCTGTTGGACCACAAGATGATTGAGCCCTGTCAGAGCGAGTGGAGTTCTCCTGTCACTCTGGTCCCTAAGCCGGGTGGGTCACAGCGGCTTTGCATCGACTACAGACGTGTTAATCAGATAACCAAAACAGACAGTTACCCTCTCCCTCGTGTGGAAGATTGCATAGACAAGATCGGAAAGGCTAGGTACATAAGTAAGTTTGATTTGTTAAAGGGATACTGGCAAGTACCTATGACTGAACGTGCTAGGGAGATCTCATGTTTTGTAACACTAGGAAAGACTTTTGCATGTTCTGTAATGCCATATGGTACGAAGAATGCACCAGCCACATTTCAGAAGCTCATGAATGTTGTAACAGAGGGTTTGGCAGGGTGTGTTGTTTATATTGATGATGTATTAATCTTCAGTGACAACTGGAAAGATCACCTATGCCATGTCAGTAAATTTCTTGAGCGTTTAGTTCAGGCTAATCTTGTAGCTAATTTATCAAAGTGTGAGTTTGGTCAAGCTAAAGTTCAGTACCTTGGGTTACTTAATTGGTGATGGACATGTTGCACCGCCAGGAGCTAAGGTTCAGGTTATAAGTGATCTTCCCAGACCTAAAAGTAGGAAAGAGCTACAAAGATTTTTGGGAATGGTAGGTTATTACAGGAGATTCGTTCTTAACTTTTCAATTCTTGTATCACCACTTACAGACCTACTGAAAAAGGGAGTTGAATTTGCATGGACCGATAACTGTGAATCCTCTTTCAACAAACTTAAAGCTATCCTATTAAGTCAGCCAGTGCTCGCTACTCCAAATTTTGCTAAGCCTTTTAAGATGTCTGTTGATGCAAGTGATACAGGAGCTGGGGCTGTTGTGCTGCAAGAGGATGATCAGGGTATTGAACATGCTGTATCTTATTACAGTAAGAAGTTCACTCCACCTCAAAAGAACTACTCAACTATTGAGAAAGAGCTTTTGGCCTTGATTTTGGGTTTACAGCATTTTTCATTTTATTTGTGTTCTGGTTTTGACCCCATAGTCATTTATACCGATCATAACCCACTGAAATTCCTTAGTAAGTTTAAAGATAAAAATCAGAGATTGACAAGATGGAGTCTACTTCTTCAGGAGTATTCATTAGACATACAATATGTCAAGGGGAAAGAAAATGTTATTGCAGAATGCTTATCTAGACTTTAGACAGATTGTTTTAGAGTAATAAGAAATTTCCTTTGTAAATTTCTTTTTCTTTGTGGGGAGGTGTTACATAGCCTATGATTTCATCATCCTTTGTGTAATTCTAACGTACAGTGTGCTGCCTGTTTGATCACGAGCGTGTTCTGCCTCAGTCCCCCCATTCTACCGTTATAGTAGAGTAAGTCGTCCTTTCTGTTATTCAGTGCGGGATTGTCAACTCTTTGTCCCCATGGCTTCATTTGCGCGTCCTTCTTACAAGTTGTATCAAGCTCTGCTGGCCCCTATATAATGAGCTCAGTCTCTACATTATTGCCACTTAGATCTGCTTCTCATTTCGTTCACATCTATCCTCCCCTGTACAGTTATTATTGAGTGCTCAGGAAGTCTCCAACCATCTAGCAGATGTGTAATTTGAGTATAACTGTTATTGCATTTTTTCCTTGTACTGTATAGCGTGAGGTGTTGATTTGTGGGCCTAGTGAGTTTTTTTTTTTTTGTGGTTTATGTAGGGTTCTTTTTGTCAGTCATTTTTGATAATATTTTGTATCTGTAATAATTTATCTTGCATTAACTGAGCATTACCCAGTGTATTTTTATTTTATCAGGGCTGACTTAGGTAAATTTACTCTTGCTAATTTCGTGTAAATAGAGGCTATTGCAGTTAACCTTATATTTAACCAGTTTTTGCCATTACATTATCCTTATGAGTCCTGAATGTTTTGTTGTTAGTTTGAGCATTAAACTTTAACTTGTAATTTTACCTAACTCTTTTGTTTTGAACCTGGAACTTTACGGGACAGTAGTGATTATTCGTATTCTCACTTAAAGTGTACATTATCTTTCTCAGTTTCGTAACACTCTACACCCGAAAGCACTAATTTCTCCCCCCATTCAGCCAGAGTCGCGGCCAGTGAGCGACCAGGCGTACGAACACCCCACACCCACCTCCCCTTTCCCAACCCCAGTGTAAATGTTGTTGGGTAGACGTGGAACAGCCAAAGCTGGTGATATTACAGTGTGTCATGATTGTTTTTATAGACAATCAGAACCAGCAGGGGTAAGTATATAAAGGTACTTAATGTTTATTACTGTGCTGTTATCCATAACATAGAGGAAAGGCGCGAAAATGAAAGAAGACCTACAGTGTGCCATGTGTTATTGTCTATAATACTTGTCCTATTTTATAATGTTACAAATAAGTATAGTGTTGTGAACAGCATCTGTTGAAATATATGATGTCTTTTCTCATACATTCTCACTCCCGCCACCACCACCCATCTCTCTCGATTCCTGTCTCCACCAAACGCCTCTCTTATCCTCTCGTCCACCAGTCACACCCATTATTAACCAACGTAAACAAAGATAGTGATGAAATGATCCGTCAGGTATTGATCATATTATTACTATAATACACCTCTGTATTAAACACCAACAAATCAATAACATACAATGCTTCGGTATACCTGCCGACTATTTCATCTTGTTGTAAGCTGTTACGTGACATACCGCAAGTTGGACCTTGCGATACAAGGACATACGGTTATTTTACTTTAACACAGGTTGTGTGTGGTTTTGGACGCCCATGAATTCATATTAACGTGGCAATTTAAGCCTTACATTATAAACACTTAAGATTTATGTTCCTGTCATTAATGGATGGACGAAACGAATCAGGGATCGGTTCTGACGAACCACAAACTCTCTGCTTATACGAAAATATTCCGACCTCCTGTGACAACAGTGACACAATGTCATTATGTAGACGACTGACCCACATTCAGTCGTATACATTGTGACATTTTGTCACTGTTGTGACAAGAGGTCGAAATATTTTCGTTGAAGCAGAGAGTTTATGGTTCGTCAGAACCGATCCCTGATTCGTTTGGTTAATACGGTAGTGACAGGAATATAAACCTTACATGTTTATAATGTGAGGCTTAAACTGTCACGTTAATATGAATTGATGGACGTCCAAAAACACCCATAACCTGCGTTAGCAATAAACAGCAGTATGTCCCTGTAACAAGGTCAAACTTGCAGTGCATATGTCACGTAACAGCTTACAAGATGAAATAGTTGGCAGCTTTATCGAAGTATTGTATGTTAATGATTTGTTGGTGCTTAATACTGAGGTGTATGCTAATATTAATATGATCAATACCTGACGGATCATTTCATCAATATCTTTATGTTGGTTAACTAGGCGTGGGAGTGGGGGACAGGAGGATAAGAGAGGTGTTTGGTTGATATAAACCGAGAGAGAAGGGTGGTGGTGGTGGTGGTGGGAATGAGAATGTGTGAGAAAAGACATCATATCTTTCAACAGATGCTGTTCATTATACTATACTTATTTGTAACATTATAATATAGGACGTAAATATTACAGACAATAACACATAATACAATGTAGGTCTTCTTTCATTTTCGTTCCTTTTTCATATGTTGTGGATAACAGCACAGTAATACACATTAAATACCTTTATATACTTACCCCTACTGGTTCTGATTCTCTATAAAAACAATCATGACATTGTAAGATCACCAGCTTTGGCCGTTCCACATTTGTCCAACAACATTTGCCACTGGGGTTGGGGGAGGGGATGTGGGTGTGGGGTGTTCGAACGCCTGGTCTCTCACTGGCCGCGACTCCGGCTACTAGGGGGAGAGAAATTAGTGCTTCCGAGTGTACATTCTCATATCAAAACAAAACTGATGCCTCAAGAGAAGGAATATTGACTACAATATTGCTTCTTTCGAGGCATCAGTTATCAGAGATTTAACCAAAGGGACTGTGACCTTTGGTGTATCACGAACCTTCATAATATGCAAATATATATATTTTTTAACATTTAGTCAGGAGGCTCGATGTAATATTTAAATGTTTTTACTTGAGATATAATGGAATACTCATCTGAATTTTCTCGCTTGCTTGTGTGGCCCTCATATCAATTGAAACTCATTGTTCTTAATCATCTCAGATGCCACCTATCTTTACGTGTAAATCGATGTCCTGTTTTGTTTCCTCTATGTTATTCTCCTCATAATGAGAAAAGTCTTCTGTTTGGTAATAATTAGGGGTGTTTCCCAATCATTCTTGCGCATATTTGTTGATGCTGCATATATATCGATATCGCACAAAAATACTTTTATGCATGTATCACTCCAGTAAAATAGTTTTGACCTATAATTAAAGTAAATGCAGTCAGTAGTTACTAGTTTACCATTGGCACTACCTTCTATCCGTGAAGTCAAGACTAAAAAAAAGCCAGTACACTCACAGGAAACTATAAAACAAGTTAACTCCAACTTGTGAAACACAATATTTCAGGTCTAACCTCCTGAAAAATGATTTTTTTTTATACCTATCATGAACAAAAAAAATAAAAAACTGCTTAAATTTGGAAGCAACGATGTTTATTAATTGTATATCTCGGTACGGTTATGTATTTATTACGGCTGTGTATGTAAGCGGGTTTCTTGTTAACCATTTATTTTCTTTCGGAGTGCTTTTACATTAGTAAATATCAATAGTGAAATCGCGCGTAGTCATGTGGCGAGAATATTCCACATTATATATTTGATCACTAGGCTGATCAAGCCACTTTGAAGCCCAAGTGATGCAGATACAAATAATATCGGTTTTATCTCTATCTTTCCACGATGTTTTCTCGTCTGAAATGAAATGAATCTCTTCGGGCTTAAAACCTTCAAAAAGAAGGCTTCTTTTCCTGTTAATCGATTTCATCCTACGTATTAGATCATTCAGATTTGTTATTAATTATTTTTCCCACCACGGAATTCTCTGACCCTCATAATCTTATTTTTAATTTTATATACCACTGTTGGTGTTTCTCAGCTAGGAAATTCCATTTTTTGTGTTTTCGCCCACAATTATGCTATCTTTTGACTTAAATAACGCTCATCCTATCGTAAAAACTAAAACCATCAAGTAATAGTCCATTGTGCTCCTTCAACGTGCAGTTTCTGTAGGTGTCATGCATACTTACTGTAGTATTTTCGCCCTCAATTGAACGTTTTTGAGAAACACTTAAATGACCCTTTCTAACGTAAAAATCCAAACCATCGCCAGACGACATTAATACAGTTCATTCAGTGTTCCTTCAACCTTAATTTTCTGTGGATGAATAAATTTATACAAGGAAATTAATTATATATCTTGTTACATTGTCATATATTTACTGACGTTATTCAAAACCTAATCAATATTCCTTCTCTCGATGCATGTTACCAGAAATTTAACCAAAGGGAGTATGGTTTATGATGTAACACGAACCTTCATGAGATGTAAATAATTTTTCTTTTTTTCTTTTTCACTGTCAGAATGCCTGATTCGATTTTAAAGTGCTTTTACTGCAGATAATAAGGAATAGTCATTCCTTGTTTCTCACTTGCCTGGGTGGCCCTCACAATTTAAACTTATAGTTCTTAATCACCTCGGATACCAGCTCTCTTTACGGGTAAATCGATGTTTTGTTATATGTTTCCTAAATGTTATTCTACTCTCCCCGAGGAAGGAGGTACGAGTTTTGGTAATAATTAGGGGTGTTTAACATTTTTGAGTTTATTTATTGGTGACATTTATCGATTCCGCCTAAAAATACGTTTATGCAGCTATCACTCCAATAAAATAGTTTTGAACTACCCATGAAGTGAATGCTTTCAGACGTAACTAGTTCACCTTCAGCATCACCTTCTATCAGTAAAGTCAAGGCTAGAAAAACGCCAATACATTCCCCTAAAATTAGAAATCCAGTTAAGCTCAACTTGTGAAACACAACGTATCTCCGGCAAATTGATTTTTTTTTTTTTTTTTGGTCAAATGACCAAAGAAAACTGCTTAAATTAGGAATCAACGATGTTTATAAATTGTATATCTCGATACGGTTATGTATTTCGTACGGCTAATATAAGCGGTTTTCATTCTAACGATTTATTTTCTTTCGTAATGGTTCTCCTTTGCAAATATCGATTATGATATCGCACGAACCGGTTTGCGGCGATATTCCACATTATATAACTGATCACCAGGCAGACGAATCCACTTTAAAGCCCAAGTGATGCAGATACAAATAATATCCATTTTATCTCTATATTTCACGTCTCAAATGAAATGAAATTCTTCGGGCTTAAAATACCCGAGTCGATTTCAATCTTCATATGAAATCATTCATATTTTGTATTGCTTATTTTTTCCGCCACGGAATTTTCTTACCGTCACAAATGTTTTTGGAGTTTTAGATACCACTGGGAGTGTTTCCCAAATAATTTAGAGTATATGTGAGATAGTTGCATTTTTAGTGTTTTCGCCTTCAATTACACAAAAGACCCTCTTGCTAGCATAAAATTTCAACAAATCTTCAAACGTCATTTATATAATTCATTCAGTGTTCCTTGAACATGCATTTTTTGTAGCTGTCATTCATATTTAGTGTTATATCCCTCAATTATCCAGTTTTCTGCATCACTCAAATAACCATCTTCCTAAAGTAAAAATGTAAATAATCTGCCGACGACAATAATACAGTTTATTCAGTGTACTTTCAACCTGCATTTTTTGTCCCTATAATCCATATTTCGTGTTTTCGCTCTAAACTTTGTGGTTTTCAGCATCGCTCAGGAGATCCTCTTCATAACCTAAACGATTAATTGCTTTTCGAGTAAATATATATCAAGATATCGCACGAGCAGGCATCCAGCCAAAATATTCCACATTATATAATTGATCACTAGGCTGAGGAAGCCACTTTAAAGAAAAAATTATGCAGATACAAATAACATCCGTTTTGTCTATATTTCCACGATGGTTTCACGTCTCAAATGAAATGAAAGTCGTCGGTCTTATCACTCTCAAAAGGTAGACTTCTTTACGTGTGAATCGGTTTCATTTTACATATTACATCATTCAGATTTTTTATTGATTTTCTTTTTTCCCTCCACGTAATTTGCTTACCCGGAGAAATGTTTTTTGGATTTAAGATACAACTGGCGGTGTTCCTCAGTTATTTTAAAGGACTCAAATAACTCTCATCGTACCATAAAAATTAAAACAATCAATTAACAGTTCACTTAATGTTCCTTCACCGTGCAATTTTTGTAGGAGTCATGCGTACTTAGTATTTTCGCAGTGAATTATGCGGTTTTCAACATCGCTCAAATGACCCTCAATATAACGAAAAAATCTAATCCATCACAAGACGAAATTAATACAGTCTGTTCAGTGTTCGTACAACATGCATTTTTTGTAGATTAATAAAGTTATACAAGGTAATTATATATCGCGGTATTGCGGTACTTGTCGTACATTCTCAAATAAATACATTGGTTACTCAAAAATTAATCCATATTCCTTCTCTCGAGGCATCAGTTATCAGACATTTAACCTAACGGATTATGGTGTAACACGAACCTTCTTAATATATATATATATATATATATATATATATATATATATATATATATATATATATATATATATATATATATATATGGCTCTGTCAGGATGTTTTGATGTAATTTCAAAATGCTTTTACTGCACATATAATGCAATACTCATTTGAAGTTTCTCGGTTCCTTGTGTGGCCCTCATCAATTGAAACATTGCTCTTAATCACCTCGTATGCCAGCTCTCTTTACCTGCAAATCGATTTTTTTTATGTTTCCTACATGTTATTCTCACAATCAGAAAAATCTGCTCATTTTTGTAATAATTAGGGGTGTTTCCCACTCATTTGTGAGTTTATTGATTCAAGTTGCATATATATCGATATAGCACAAAAATACGTTTATGTAGGTATCACTCAGGTAAAATAGTTTTTAACTACCCTTGAAGTGAATGCAATTAGTAGTCACTAGTTCACCATTGCCACTACCTTCCATTCTTGACTTCATGACTAAAATAAGACAATACACTCACCGGAATCTTGAAATCCAGTTAACCTTAACTTGTTAAACACAACATATCAGGTCTACCCTCCTGAAAAATATATATATATTTTTTTTTGTTTATCCATCACGAACAAAAAAAAAAAAAATATTTAGGAACCAAGGGTTTATTAATTTTACAGTATATCTCGGTTCGGTTATGTACTTAGTACGGCTATAAATATAGACGGTTTTCTTGTTAACGAATTATTTCTTTTCGGAGTAAATATCGATCATGACATCTAACAAACAGGCATGAGGCGAGAATATTCCATATTGTAAATTTGATCACTAGGCTGATGAAGCCACTTTAAAGCCCAAGTGATGCAGATTCAAATAACATCCGTTTATTCCACGATGTTTTCACATTTCATATGAAATGAAACTCATCGGGCTTAAAACCCTCAAAACCTACACATCACCTATGAGTCGATTTCATTCGTTTCCTCACTCAGATTTGTTATTTATTATTTTCTCGGCCACGGAATTTTTTGAGCCTCAGAAACGTTTTTGGATGTTTAGATACATCTGGGAGTGTTTCCCTGATATGTTTAAGTACATGTGAGAAAGTTGCATTTTTAGTTGTTTCGACTTCAATTATGTTGTTTTTAGCATTACAAAAATGACCCTCTTTCTAACGTAAAAATTCAAAGAATCTCCAGACAACATTAATACAGTTCATTTGGTATTCCCTCAACATGATTTTTTTGTAGCTGTCATTCATATTTAGTGTTTTCTCCTCAATTTTGCTGTTTTCAGCATCACAACCATTTTCCTTAAGTAAAGATGCAAATTCTCTCCTGACGAACTGCATTTTTTTTTTTACCTTTAATCCATATATATTTTCGTTCTCAATTATGTGGTTTTCAGCATCACTCAAGTGACCCTCTTCCTAACGTTAACGATTTATTGACTTTCGGCTTGGTTTTACCTTAATAAATATCAATAATGATATCGGACGATCAGGCATGCTTCAAAAACATTCCACGTAATATAATTTATCTCAATATTTCTCTATATTTCCAAGATGTTTTTACGTCTCAGTCTTTACCTGTGAATCTATTTCATCTTACGTATTACCTCATTCAGATTTGTTATTGATTATTTTTTCAGCCAAGGAATTTTCTGACCCACAGAAATGTTGTGGAAGTTTCAGATTTCACTAGGAGTGTTTACTAGAAACTTTGCAGTACATGATAGAAAGTTGCATCTTCAGACAACATTTATATAGTTCATACAGTGTTCCTTCAACATGTATTTTTTTTATAGCTTTCATTCATATTTAGTGTTTTCACTGAACCATTTTCGTAAAATAAAAATGGAAACAATCTCCAGACGATATTAATACAGTTCATCGAGTGTTTTTCAACCTGCCTTTTTTGTACCTTTAATCCATATTTAGTGTTTTGGCTCTCATTTATATGGTTATCTGCATCACTTTAATGACGCTCTTCCTAACGTTAACGATTTGTTGCCTTTCTGAGTGGTTTTAAATTAGTAAATGTCGATCATAATATCGAAGGAACCGCCATGCTGGGAAAATATTTCACAATTTATATTTGATCACTAGGCTGATGAAGGCACATTAAAGTCCAAGTGATGCAGATACAAATAATATCCGTTTAATCTCAATATTACCCTGATGTTTTCACGGCTCAAATGAGATGAAACTCAGCTCTTAAAACCCTCAAAAGGTGGACTTCTTTACCTGTGAATCAATTTCATTTTACGTATTACCTCATTCACATTTGGTATTTATTTTTTCCGCCACGGAATTTTCTGACCTTCAGAAATGTTGTTGGAATTTTAGATACAACTGGGTTTCTTCCATATGAATTTGAGTACATGTGAGAAAATTGCATTTTTAGTGTTTTCGCTTTCAATTACTGTATGCTGTTTTTAGCATTACACAAATGACCCTCTTCCTAACGTAAAAATTCAACCAATCTCCAGAAAACATTAATACAGTTCATTCAGAGTTCTTTCAACATTCACTTTTTTCTATTATTCATATTTAGTTTCCTCCCTCAATTATGTGGTTTTCAGCATAACAAATAACAATTTCCCTAAAGTTAAAATGCGAGCAATGTATTTCCACAATGGTTTCACGCCTCAAATGAAATTCGTCGGGCTTAAAACCCTCAAAAGATAGACTTCTTTACCTGTGAATCGATTTCATCCTACATATTACCTCATTAAGATTTATTATTGATTATTTTCTCCCCCCACGGAATTTTCTGACTTTCAGGAATGTTTTGGAATTTTAGATACCACTGGGGGTGTTTCTCAGCTATTTCAGAGTACATTTGTGGAAGTTGCGTTTTTAGTGTTTTCACCCACAGTTATGATGTCTTTAGCCCTAGTCAAATGCACATCCTAACGTAAAAATTTAAACAGATAGTTCATCCAGTGCTCATTCATCGTGAAATTTTTCTTGGTGTCATGCATACTTAATATTTTTGCACTCCGTTATGCAGTTTCCAGCATCACTCAAATGACACTAATGTAAACATCAAAAACCATACATGAAATTTTTGTAAATGAATAAAGTTATACAATGTTATTTTATATCTTGGTTTTGCTGTACTGGTTGCACATTCTTATATTAATACATAGGTTAGTCAAAACCTAATCAATATTCTGTCTCTCTAGGCATCAGTTATCAATTAACCTAAGGGAGTTTGGCTTATGGTGTAACATGAATATTCATATGCAAATATATATATATATATATATATATATATATATATATATATATATATATATATATATATATATATATATATATATATTTCATCAGTTGGTTTCGATGTTCGATGTAATTTTAAAGTGCTTTTACTGCTAATAAAATAGAATTTTCCTTTGAAGTTTCTCGCTTGCTTGGGTGGCCCTCACATCAATTAAAAAAGTGTTCTTAATCATCTCAGATGAGAACTCGCCTGACGTATAAATCTTTGCCTTATTATATGTTTTCAGTGTTATTCTCCTCATCCATAGAAAAGTCTTCTGTATAGTAATAATTAGGGGTGTTTCCCATTCAATTTTGAAAATATTTATTGAAGTTCCATATATATTGATTTCGCCCAAGATACCTTTATGCTAGTATCACAGGTAAAATAGTTTTGAACTACCACTACCTTCTATCCGTGAAGTCAAGGCTAAAAAATGCCAATAACACTCACCGGATATTAGAAATCAATTTATTCAACTTGTGAAACATAAAATTTCAGGTAATTTTCTGAAAACTCAATTTTTTAGTGTCCAATAATCTACATTCTTTTTTTTTTTTTTTTAAATTAGGAATGATGTTTATAAATTCTGCATCTCTATTTAGTACGGCCATGTGTGTAAGCTTTTTTCTTGTTAACGACTTACTGATAATCGCACTACTTTTACCTTAGTAAATATCGAGGAAGAAGTAGTTGCAAGGAGTGGAAAGGTATGAAAAAAGGCAGAGTATAACGGAGAAGTGGAGGAACGATTGGGCAAATATGAAATGGAGCAGATGGGGGACTTGGAAGGTGTGTGCAGGATATTTACAGAAGAAATATGTGCAGCATGTGATGTGGTGTGTGGGAGGAAGAGAAGACGGAGGAGGGATGGGTGCAAGGAACAGCGTGGTGGACTGAAGAGGTGAGACAGGCTGTAGCAAAAAACAAGAAAGCATACAATGAAAGCATGAGAAGTAGGGGCGTGGAAGAAGTTGAGAGGTGGAAGAGAGAGTTATATGTAGAAAGAGAGGTGAAAATATTACTAAGAGTAAGAAGAATGGATGAGGAATTTGGAAGGAATTTGAGTGTAAAGTGGAGGGACTGTAAGAAGATGTTCTGGAAAGAGGTGGAGAGTAAGACAGAGTGGAAGTGGGGTTAGCAGGGGAGTGAAAGATAAAAATGGTAGATTATTAGTGGAGAAGGGAGAAAAAGTGAGCAGATGGAGAGAAAATTTTAAGAAATTGTTGAACAAACAGGATGGAAGTAATGCGAGTATAAGTGGCTGGGGAATGGCTGAGAGAAGGAGGGAGGTGAGAAGACAGGAAGAAATCAGTAGGATAGAAGTTGTGGAAGCAATGAAGAAAGTCAAAATTGGGAAAGCCCCAGGAATTGATGGAGTGTGTGGTGAAATGCTGTAGCATGGGGGAGAGATAATGGTAGAATGGATGTGGAAGATGTACAGATTGGTGTGGCAGGAAGGTAGAGTCCCGGAGGATTGGAAGTCGGGTATAATTATTCCCTTGTACAAAGGAAAAGGGGAAAAAGAAGTGTGTGGTAATCATAGGGGCATTTGTCTTCTTAGTATAATATGAAAAGTATATGGTAGGATACTTATTGATAGAGTTAGAGAAAGAACAAAGGAATTAGTTGGAGAACAGGTAGGCTTTAGGAAAGGAAGAGGTTGTGTAGATCAGATATTCATTCTTAGATCTTTAGTGGAAAAGTTTCTAGAGAAGGGAAAGAAGTTGTATGCGGCTTTCATGGATTTGGAGAAAGTATATGACAGGGTGGATAGACAAGGATTGTGGAGAGTATTAAGATTAAATGGAGTAAAGTTGTTGAATGCTGTGAAGAGTATGTATGATGGTGCTAAGGCTGCAGTGCGTGTGGATGGTGAACTAAGTAAATTTTTCTCTTTGGAGGTTGGATTGAAACAGGGATGTGTCATGTCTCCATGGTTGTTCAATCTGTTCATGGATGGGGTAATGAAAGAGGTGTACAAGGTAGGGTAGTGGATGTTGGAGTGGCCCTGGTAAGTTAGAAACTCCCTGTACTGTTGTTTGCAGATGATACTGTGTTTGAGTGAAGATGAAGGAGAGCTGCAAGGCTTGGTGGATGAGTTTGGGAGAGTGTGCAAGAACCGGAATCTAAAGGTGAATATAGGGAAGAGTAAAGTGATGGTCTTTGAGAGAGGTGAAGTCAGTGACTGTGCAGCGAGGTTGGATGGTGAGAAATTGGAAAATGTGAGTACGTTTAAGTACTGGGGTAGTGTGATGAGTAAGGATGGAGGTTTGGATGGTGAAGTGCTTGAAAGGGTACAGCAGGGAAGACAGGTTGCTGGTTCTTTGAAAACAGTGATAAGAAACAGAGAAGTGAGCATGGAAGTGAAAAAGTTACTACATGACAGTATTGTGATACCAACTCTAACATATGGACGTGAAACTTGGACATTGTTGGAAGGTCACAAGAGTGAGAGCTGTGGATATGAGTTATATAAGAGGAGCCTGTGGAGTCACATGGAGAGACAGGCTGACGAATGAGGATATAAAGGAGCGCTGTGGTGTGGATGTGGATGATAGGAAATGTTATGAGGAACACACAGGTGGTTTGGCCATGTGTAGAGGATGTAGGGTGAAAGACTGACGAAGAGAGTGTGAGTGACGTGGAGGGGGGAAGAGGGAGGGGGAGGCCGAGGATGAGATGGAGGGATTGGGTGGAGAGGTATATGAGAGAGGGGGCTGTGAGTTGGGAGCAGGGCAGTGAAATGGCGGGGGACAGGACGACGTGGAGGCGATTTGTTTTTGGCCACCCCAAACGGGATTGAGGCGTCTGGCAATAGGTAGATTGATAGACAGAAATATCGATCATGATATCGCACGAACAGGCATGCGGCGAAAACATTCCACATTACATATTTCTTCATTAGGCTCATGAATCCACTTTAAAGCCAAAGTGATGCAGATATAAACATCTGTTTTATTTCTATATTTCCACGATGTTTTCCGGTCTCAAATTAAATGAAACTAATCGGGCTTAAAACCCTCAAAAGGTATACTTCTATACCTGTGAATCGATTTCATTCTACGTATTACCTCATTCAGATTCGTTATTGATTATTTTTTCCTCCACGGAATTTTCTGACCCTCAGAAATGTTCTTGGAATTTAAGATACCACTGGGAGTGTTTCCAAGATAATTTAGAGTACATGTGAGAGAGTTACATTTTTATTGTTCTCACTTACAATTATGCTGTTTTTATCAAATGACTCTTTTGCTAAAGTAAAATTCCAACCAATCTCCAGACAGCATTAATGTAGTTCATTTAGTGTTCCTTGAAAATGAATTATTTTGAAGCCTTCACTCATCTTATGTGTTTTCGCCCTGAATTATGGGGTTTTCAGCATCACTCAATTGACCATTTTCCTAAAGTAAAATTGCAAACAATATCCAGACGACATTAATACAGTTCAGTCAATGTTCAATCAACAAGCCTTTTTTTGTATCATCAATCCATACTTAGTCTTTTAGCTCTATATTATGTGGTTTTCAGCTTCACTCAAATGACCTTCTTCCTAACGTAAACGATTTATTGCCCATCGGTGTTATTCTCACTTAGTAAATATCGATCATGTTATCGCACGAACAGACGACATTAATACAGTTAATCAGTGTTTTTTCAACCTCCGTTTTTTGTACCTTCAATGCATATTTCGTGTTTTCGCTCTAATGTATGTGGTTTTCACCATCGCTCAAATGACCCTCTTCATAACGGTAACAATTTATTGGCATTCGGAGTGGTTTTACCTTTGTAAATATAGATCAAAATGTTGCACGAACCGGCATGCGACGATAATATTCCACATTATATACTTGATCAAAAGGCTGATGAAGTCATTTTATAGCCCATGTGATGCAGATACAAATAACATCCCATTTATCTCCATATTTCCACGATGATTTCACGTCTCAAGTGAAATGAAACTCCTCGTGCTTAAATCCCTCAAAAGGCAGACTTCTTTACCAGTGAATCGATTTCATCCTACGTATTACCTCCTTCAGATTTGTTATTGATTATTTTTTCCGCCACGGAATTTTCTGACCCTCAGAAATTCCACCGGGAGTTTTTCCGAAATAGTTTAGATTACATATCAGAAAGTTGCATTTTTAGTGTTTTCGCCATCAATTATTCTGTTTTTAGCGTTACACAAATGATTACCTTCCTTACGTAAAATTTCAACCAATCTCCAAACAACATTAATAATGTTCATTTAGTGTTCCTTCAACATGCATTTTTTTTTTTTGGTTGTCATTCATATTTATTGTTTTCGTCCTCAATTACGCGGTCTTCAGCATCACTCAATTAACCATTTTCCTCAAGTACAAATGCAAAAAATATCCCGACGACTTTAATTCAGTTCATTCAGTGTTCTTTTAACCAGCATTTAATCCAATTTTATTGTCTTCGCTCCCAGTTATGTGGTTTTCAGCACTTAATAAATGATCCTCTTCCTAACGTTAACGATTTATTATCTGTAGGAGTGGTTTTACCTTAGTGAATATC